>NC_141596.1:41875935-42205935 GCF_047967505.1 Dipteris shenzhenensis | reverse complement strand
CGCTCGCTTTATCGACTGCCTCCACCAAGCAACATAAAAATCTCAATGCACTTGGCAATATAGCCCAAGGGTTAGGAGATTAAGTTAAACATCACATTATAGGTATCAAGGATGCAAAACTAGCATGGGAGGACCTCAATAAAAACTTTGGAAGTAAGACTAAAAGCTCAAAGGTGAATCTCTTAATGCAATTCTTTCGGTTGGATAAAAAAGAAGAAGACACAATGATGGCTCATATCAACAAATTCAAGGCATTAAAGCAACAATTGGTAGGCATAAAGAAAAAAATTGAAGAAGATGAAGCTTCAGTTGTACTTCTCAACAACAGTGTTGACAAAAAGTCGTATGGAACTCTAGTATCCACACTAAAAAATGTTGATAAAAGTCTCAATGAGATTGAAGCAACACTACTTGAGCATGAAGCAAAAGTAAAAGGCAAAGTACTCCCTAATTCATCACGTAATCAAGCACTCTATGGCAAAGGGAGGAAAAGTAACTCCTCAACTCCACCAAGATGTTACCATTGTGGGAAGCTTTGGAACACCAAAAGTGAATGTTACAACAATCACAAACCAAAGTTGGAATGCACATTTTGTGGAAAGATTGGGCATGTAGAGCTATCACAAAGAGAATCACGCCAACTCCTCCAAAGCCAAAGAAGTTGTAGTCGAGAATAAAGAGGACTTCTATAAGAGCCATGATATGTTTTCACCCCTCTTTCTCTACAAAGGGTGTTGTAATCCATCCTCTGAGGCCATATGATGCACTCAAGGTGAAGAGCCGAAGTAGCTACAAGGCCAAAGCTATCAAGATTTCCAAAGGATCTATGAGCTCAAAGAAGGGGTGGGAGCTTTAACAACTGCTCAACAAGTGGGTGGCGAAGTGGTATAGGAATTTAGAATTGGGTCTTACTTTAAGCAAACATACTTTAGCAAGATGGTGGCATCTCAAGTGAATGAACCTTTTGCAAGAAACCTTCAAAACATCCAAACATGTGAACATGAGGCATCCCTAGATTTGAAATACAAAGCTACAAATGCAACCTTACTAGATACGTAAAGAATGAAAGGAATGGATTAAATGATTAATTCTTGCATGGCATTTCCATAATCTATAGTTACTCCTTGATAGTAATCCAAAAAACTTAAAGGCCCTTAAAACTCTCCTCCATGCCATATGGAACAATGAGTCATGCTTTGTGCCTTAACCATCCCTGAGAAATCATGAGTCATTAATTATAAAATAGTGAAAGAAAAGGGGAAAATAACACTTACTAAGTGACAATATTTGTGTGTGTGTGAGTGTGTGTGTGTGCGTGTGCATGTATGTGCATGCATGCACGTGGCACATGCATGCCCACACACATGCACACATGCATGTACGTGTGTGTGTGTGCATCCATGCATGCATGCATGTGTGTATGTGTGTGTGTGTGTGTATGCATGTTTGCTTGGGTGTGTGCATGCATGTGTTGTGTGTATACATGCATGTGTGGGCATGTGTGTGTGCATGTGTGTGTGTGTGTGCATGCATGTGTGTGTGTTTGTGTGGGGTGGCATGCATGCATGCATGCATGTGTGCATGTGTGTGTGTGTGTGTATGTGTGTGCGTAGATAGAAAATTACTTTTTTTTTTTTTGGAAATCTTGACCCTTTAGGGAAACCAAATCAAGAAATACATTCCACCCTTTCCATCCACATTTCACTAGTGCCACTTTTTCACAAACATAATGGATTATAGATTATTAACTAGTTTTATCATAAATGAACCAAACGCAATTATGTGGCCTTCATGAATATCTAATTTCCCATGTCATCAATTTAAAGAGAATTTAAGTAAAATTAAAAACAAACTTAAAAGATCACCCTCATACATCTCCATGGATATCAAATCAACCATGTGGTTGATTTGAAGGGATTTCTATTAAACCATTATGCATTAGAGATTAAATATCCTTTTTAATATACCATACTCAATGCCCTCTTTAAATCATGTTTTGACATGAACTACAAGTTCACCATGTGTCGGTTTTTATTTGTTGAAAAGATTTCATCTATTATAGACGTACAACTTATGCAACAACAATTTATTGGGGTTCCCTCTTTTATGTAAATTAATCTAATACATGCATGGAAATCAAATCAGCCATTTAGAAAAAAAATCTTAAGGTTCCCTCTTTTATGGGCAATAGCCCAATACATGCATTAAATAATTGGAAACAAATCAACCAAACCATGTTCAAGAGGCCTTATGGGAATGGTCATTACTCACACCTTTTGAGAAGATTCATACATATTTTAACATCAAATCGGCCATGAAATCAATTTGAATGAGCTTTCATAAAAATGACAATCTCTTTCAAATGCTATGGGATGTTGAGCACTTGCTCACACTCACATTCTATACCTTCATAGGCATCAAACCAACCATATGGTTGATTTGGGTGCAATGAAAAAGCATGTGGATGAGACCACATGTACATAGCTCATTACAATAGTTTCATGTCTCTAATGTCTAAATATGTACAATTTGGAAATTTTGATATGTGGTCAAATTAGTTATGGTCATTTTAAAGTGCTATTAAAAGCTACCTCTCTCATTTACTTACATTAGATGAGTTCAATGTGAAAATCCACCATGGAAAAACAACTATGTTTTGTGCATGAATATCGCATTGACCATGTCATAATTTGGAAGAAAACCAACCAATGATGTCTATTCAAAAGACCTTATGCCAAGTGAATTCACTATGTGAGCACAAGATAGTAGGAAAAAATGGAGCTTATGTAGTGGCTACTCTTTTGAGCCAAATCTTCAAGGCTCGGCTATGATAACCAATGAAACCCAAAGGATAATATAGCCTGGAAGAAGAAACATATCACATGAACATTCCACACAATTATAGCAAAATTGCAGCCTTTGTTTTAAAAATCTACAAAATCATTCTGAGTGGCTTCTTGAGCTCTTGAGGCATGAGCTGGTGTATGCTCATCTCCCCTACTACTATTTGTGCTTCTTGCATCGGGCAAAGCCCAAGATGGCTTGACCCAAACTCGAAGAGAATGTTAGGGGTTGAGATGGATGGTGACAAGGCTCCTGTCTATGAATCGCCTTCTGAGGGGTAACAAGGAGCTAGAGATTGTAAGGGGGAGACCTCACCATGGAGTCAACGTGGTTTTGAGCAAGTTGAGGAACCTCAGTATTATGCAGATGTGTTAGCCAAAAGGATAGGTAGTGGGTTCTTAGAGTTAGATGATGAAACGGCCTTAAAACTTCTTCACATCGAAGCTAAAAGGAGAGTCAGGGAAGTGGTAGAAAAAACCTAGTTTGAAAGTAGGAAGAAACTCTCCGTTCCATGTAGGATCGAGAGCTTGGGGATGTTACCAGGTTGGCCAAAGGTGGTGTCTACCTATTTTTCATGGCTACAGTTCCTTTACTTCGTAAGTTGGAAGAGTTCTTGTCATTTGAATGCAATATTCTGTCTCTGGGGTTTTTTGTTTGATTTGTGGGGAAAGGGTTTTTTTGGGTTCATTTGGTGTCGAAAGAACTCAGGAATGAGTTGGTGGGTAGATCTTTTATCTTCTTAGGGTCTACGGTGTTGGTTATCCCCTAGAGCCCTCAATTCAGCATTGACGAGTTCTGATATAGGGAATGCCCTATGTGGGTCGATTTTCCCAATTTGCTAGCTATTCTTGGTGATTCAGTTGAGTGCCTTGCGGTGTCATTGGGTCGAGTCTTGCTTGTGATCACTCCATCAAGGTCCCTCTCCAACCTTAGAAAAGACTGTGCTCTCTAGAATAGGGCACAAGACATTCCAGATCACATTGAGGTCATCACAGATGGTATTATCATTGGTTAGTATGTTTGGTTCAAGGCTTTCCCAAATTTGATGGAACCATTTGAAAATATCTCCAAGTACCATGTGAACTTATAGTCAAATCCTCAATATTTGCTCCATAGACTTTTTTTGCAAGACAAGAAGCATATTAAACCACTAAATGTGCTTGAAGAGGAGAATTCAAGCTACATTTTAGTTCCCTAGTGTTTCAATGAAATTTCTTACTTTGGAATGTCCATGGTGTTGCATCATTTACGCTAAGGTACACGTGTGCTTTTCTTCTAGTAGGAAATTCATGGAGGATGAGATGAGAATAGTAGGAATAGACTCTTCATACCCAAAGACACAAGTCCTACATGTGCAAGACAATTCAGAGGTCGTGTAGTACTTCAAGGGCATAGTGAATACAAAGGAGATGCCTAGAGCTTGTGATGCTCTAATGTAAGTGATTAAAGCTTTCACATCTATTTGTAAAATTTTAAGTTTTCTATTATGGGAAAGTATAATGAATTTATAGTGCCATGACTGATGCCTTTTTCAATAAAGCAACTTGTTCATTCTTAGAATTCGATTATAGAAGAAGTATGTGCCTAATGCATTATGCAAGCTGAAAAGTTACTTCTAGAGTTGAAGGACATGTGAAACTAAAGGGGCCACCACAAATTATCTATATTACATAATACATGAGAATCATATCAATATCACAATCTATCTTTAAATGTTTGTTTCATGTGTGCAACATATTGTCTATGCGCATGGACCATTATTTACATTTGGAACATAGAAGGTGATGGAGTGAGTGGAGAGTGAGTGAGAGTAGGAGATGAGAGTCAACAATGTGTGGGTGTGAAGAATGGATAATGGGCACACCACAACCCATGAGTTTTATTCATGTGTTAGGGTTAGGGTGGAACCGGTTTCACATTGTATACAAACTATAAATGTTACATAGGGCCTTTACACCCCAACAACCTCCCACTTAAAGGCAATATGCCCGTAGGAGAGTGAGAGAAAAAAAAAAGCAAGTATACAATGATATACAAGACCAACACAAATCTGAAAATGGCCTCATCCAACACCCATGAGTGATCTGCAATGTGCAAACCACTCACCATGTAAACTCTTCGTCAGAAGATCTGCAGGATTATCATCCGTGTGAATCTTGACAAGCTAAAACAACTTGCCATCAATCATCTCACGGATAAAGTGGTACTTCACATCAATATGCTTCGTCTTTGCATGGAAAACAGGATTTCGTGCCAACTGGATGGCACTCTGACTATCACAATGCAAGAATGGAACATCACCAGGGAATCCCAAATCTGCCACAAGCCGAGCAAGCCATAAGGCCTCCTTGCAAGCCTCAGTAGCTGCAACATACTCTGCCTTAGTAGTAGACAAGGCAATGCATCCCTGTACACGAGATATCCATGAAATTGCACCACCTGTAAAAGTGAAAACATAACCGGTATAGACTTCCGGTTATCTGGATGACCTACATAGCCTGAGTCTGTGTACCCATGAACAATGGCATCATGCTTACCAAAGCAAATGCACATCTCCTTCGTACCCTTCAGGTTTCTCATGACACCTTTCACTGCATCCCAATGTTTCTTCCCAGGGTTTGCCATAGATCTGCTAATGACTCCTATTGCAAAGGCAATGTCAGGTCGTGTAGCAACCATGGCATACATGAGACTACCGCAAGCTGAAGCATAAGGTATCTTGGCCACCTTTGCTCTCTCAGAATCACTCTGCGGGCTGTCCTTAGAATTGAGTTTCAAATGTGAAGGCAATGGAGTAGAAATAGTCTTCCTCCCTTCCATATGAAACCTATGTAAGACCTTGCCAATGTATTCCTCTTGAGACAAATAAAGCAAATGCTGATTTCTATCTCGAATGATACGCATACCTAAAATGTGGCTGGCATGTCCCAAATCCTTCATGTCGAAGGTCTGATGCAAGCCCTTTTTCAAGACATCCATCTCCTTGAGAGATTTACCGGCAATAAGCATATCATCCACATATAAAATGAGAATTAGCAAACTACCATCTGATACCCTCTTGGTGTACAAGTAGTGATCTGTGTCACTTCGCCTAAAGCCTTGCGATTTCATGAAAGCATCAAATTTATGATACCATTCCCTTGGTGCGTGTTTCAAACCATAAAGGCTCTTCTTGAGCTTACACACAAGATCCTCTTTCCCCTTCACTACAAAACCCTCAGGCTGCTGCATGTATATCTCCTCATGGAGATCACCGTGAAGAAAAGTAGTCTTCACGTCCATCTGAACCAATGCCATGTTTTCATGTGCAACCAAAGCTAACACAGTCCTTAAGGTTGTCATCTTAACCACAGGAGAAAAGATCTCATCAAAGTCAACACCATATTCTTGCTTAAAGCCTTTGGCAACCAGTCTGGCTTTATACCTCGGCCTAGCATTTGGTATCTCTTTTAGCCTGTAAACCCATTTGCATGGCAATACTTTTTTACCATTAGGCAATGGCACCAAATCCCAAGTTTCATTTTTCTTCAGAGAATCCATCTCTGACTTCATGGCAAGCTCCCACTTGAGCTTATCATCCCTCTGCATTGCTTCCTTGAAGCATGAGGGTTCACTACTATCTGTAAGCATGACATAATCAGCCCTTGAGACAAACCTATCAGGTGGTCTTATGATCCTAGTGGACCTCCAAAACCAATGTTCCTAATCTTCTGCTGGCTATTCAGCCTACATATCATCATCATTTGGCATGTGTCCTTCAAGGTACGGTTGTAAGATAATGTCAGAAAGCTCCTCAAGTGGTGGCATAACATTTGGGAAATCATTTCCCTCTTCCTGTTGGTCATCAAGACCATCATTTGCAGCATGATTGGGCTGATTTTGGGGTTGTTCTTGCTGCAGTACAGCCCTCTCGTTTTGTTGTTTAGGATGTGCATTTGTTGTAACACTGAAAGGAGAGAGTAGAGTTGACACAAAATCAGAATACTTGCATGTAGAATGAAGAAGAAAGAGGTCCTTAAGTAGGCACCTCATACAAGGTCACTGACATCACTGATGACCTCAAAGCTCCACAATCATCTCCTCAATCTGCTCCTAGATTCACTCAATCATCCTATGTGGCTTTTCCACCACCTAACTGTGCTTGTGGGCACCTAACTGTGCCTCTAGCACTCACACATAGAAACATAAGGTGTGCCTGAGGCATACACCTTGAGATATCCCAACAAACCCCCCCTCAAGGAAATGCCTCAGGCTATGTCAAGGATACATCTAGTCTCATAGTTTCTCATGCCATCTCATGGTGGTCAAGGATAAATCTATGGCTAGGTTCTCATGCTAGCAAGGGTTCCCTTGGGTGTAAGGTAAATAGAAAGGGATACAAACAGACCTTCCAATGGTTCTCTCTCCTACATGTACATGCACACAATGTCTGTAGGAGGTACCATGGAACAAACATACACATGGCCTACATCATAAGGTGACCAGAGGTGTTTACAAAACACACAAAACACAACACACAATAATTTATTTTCATTCATTTTGGAGGACTATCCAGGCTGAGTACCTTGACATAAAAAGAGTGATCTGGAGCATACATAGAGATGATTTAAAATGCATAATCTTCATGGGATGCCTCATCTTGTGGAGGCAAATTCACTGTAAGTAGATTTGCATTTTCTGTCTTTGCTTTGTCTCTGCAGAACTTCTCACTATGGTTGTTTTTGCCACAGTGCTTACATGGATTAACTTTGAAGCAGTCCTTTGAAAGGTGATTTGTCTTTCCACAGTGATTGCAAGGAGAATACTTGCCCTTCTGGAATTTCATAACATAAGCAGTGTCATTGCCTTTCCTTAACTCCATATGTCTTTCTTCTTCTTGGAGAGCTGAGATAATGCCTTCAAGGTTTGGATTGGGAAGATTCTTCAAAGTGCTTACAATGTGATCAAAGCTTTCAGGCATACTCTTAAGTAGTACTGCCATAGCATCATCAGGGGTGATAGGAGAGTTGATAGAAGCTAACTGAGTCATAAGACTCTGCATATAGTTGACATGGGCAGCTAAAGTAGTATCACTTGCCATCTTTAATTCAAAGAAAGAGATTTTAAGTGATAGTTTAGAAATATGAGAGCTTGCACCAAAAATCAAATCTAGCTTCTGCCATGCTTCCGATGGAGACTCCAAGTCAGATATATGATGTATGTAATCATCACCCAAAGCTAAAGCAATTATACCATATGCTTTTCCTTCTCTTGCTGGATCCCTTGCCGGTCGTGTCGGAGCTGAAGATTCCCCAGCATTTGAGGCCGTAGAAGAAGTGGTAGGAGTAGATTTGACAAGTCCCCATAAGTTCTCCCGCATTAATGCAAATTTTACCTTCATTTGCCATGTATGGAACCCCTTTCCATTGAACTTCTCAAGATTATATAAAGTAGCCATGAGAGGGTCTAACCCAGATATTGGGCAGTGTCTATCTCTCTTACAAGGCAAAAAGAACTGCAATACTTCCAAAGTATAGCCACTTGATGTAGCAAATAGTAGTGACTAGTTTTCAAACAATGATGCTACTTTTTATATGCTTCATAGAAGTGGATGAAATAACCACTTTCCAATCACAACCAGGTCTAGCAAGTCAAAACAAAACTGAAGCAACACTTGTAGTGAAGTTATTAAAAACTTCAAAAGACCAGAAATGCTAGAGTAGCATTCTATGTAGCATCATTTTCAAAAGCATGTAAAAACTATTAAAACTAGAGAGCTGAACTTGGAGGGCTCATAGCACACTCTTCAAAGCAAAAGAAAGGGGGCTTTTTGAGCCAAAAGAAAGCTGGTATACCACAGTAGATCCTCTGGGAAGAAGAGGCGAAAAAACACGTCAGGTCGCCTTCACCTTCTTGAACAAAGTCGACTGGTTTTTCTCTGTTTTCTCCTTCAATATGCAGCCATTGCTGCTCAGATTTCAGCACAAGGTAGCTCTAGGTATGTAGAAGCTTGCCCTAGAAGGAATTAAGAAAAGACAGAGCAGGTGCAGAGAAAACGCAGAAGAGAAAATCGACGACTTTTCTGCAATGGCGACCAGCAGCGCGGGTTGTTCTCCAATTGCTTGCAGCCCGAAGTTCGCCCTAACAAGAGGGATCTACAGCAGAAAGGGTGTGGGAAATGGTTGAGGATTGAAGGAGAACAAGCTCAAGCAAAATTTTTGGAGAAGAGGGAGAGATGGTGAAGAAGAAGAAGAAGAAGAAGATGATGATGTGGCAGAAATGGGCTCAAGGAGGATCAAATGGCTCTGATACCATGTTGTAACACTGAAAGGAGAGAGTAGAGTTGACACAAAGTCAGAATACTTGCATGTAGAATGAAGAAGAAAGAGGTCCTTAAGTAGGCACCTCATACAAGGTCATTGACATCACTGATGACCTCAAAGCTCCACAATCATCTCCTCAATCTGCTCCTAGATTCACTCAATCATCCTATGTGGCTTTTCCACCACCTAGCTGTGCTTGTGGGCACCTAACTGTGCCTCTAGCACTCACACATAGAAACATAAGGTGTGCCTGAGGCATACACCTTGAGATATCCCAACAGCATCTTCATCATATACAACCCTTCTGCCTTCTGGAGCATTCATGGGCTATTTGTGCATGCTATTTTCATCAAAGATCACATCATTTCTGCATATGACTTTCCTTTGTGCGGGATCCCAAAGTCTATATCCCATCTCCCCATCATCACCATATCCAAGGAATACACACTTATGAGACTTAGGCTCGAGTTTGTTGTGCAAATCCTTGCGGATATGTACGTACGCTACGCAACCAAAGACTTGCAGATGCTTATAAGAAGGAGGCTTTCCACTCCATATCTCTTCTGGCACCTTATTATCCAGCCTCTTATTAGGCGATCTGTTGATGAGGTGAATGGCCGTTAGCATGGCCTCTGCCCAAAATCCATGGGATAGTGCAGCATGTGACAACATTGACCAAACCTTCTCTTGAATGGTTTGATTCATACGCTCTCTGCAGTTCCATTTTGAGGTGGGTTATAAGGAGCAGTGATCTCTCTTTTAATACCCTTGGAGTCACAAAATGCATGGAATTCCTTTGACACATACTCCCCTCCATTGTCAGAATGCAGGCATTTGAGTGTCTTACTCGTTTGGTTCTCAAACAAGGCAAGCCACTTCTTAAATTTCGTGAAGGTATCACTCTTTGAACAAAGAGGACTGGCCCACACTTTACGTGTGGCATCATCAATGAATATAACAAAATACTTTGCCCCCTCGAGTGATAGATTTGGCATTTCACATGTGTCTGTATGCACAAGCTCTAATTGTGAGCTTTTCTTACCCAAACCCCTCTCATGAGGACACATATTCTATTTACCATAAATGCAATGCTCACAATTTTTCAATTCTGAAAATTTAAGAGACGGGATATAACCAAGACGAGATAACTCTTCCATTCCTTTGACACTCATGTGTCCAAGCCGGCTATGCCACAATGAAACCTTTGGCAGCTCGGCAACAGAAGCATGACCGGATACAATAATTTTTCCAGCAACTAATGGATAGAGAGTGTCCATCTTAGGACCCCTAGCAACAACCATGGAGCCCTTTACTATCTTCCACTTCTGAGCACCAAAAGTGGTGTGATATCCCATATCATCAAGCTGTCCCGTACTAATGAGATTCTTCTTGAGTTTAGGGATGTAGCATACATCATGAAGCATGAAAGCTGAACCATCATAGAGCTATAATTTCACGTCACCCATTCTCTCTATGAGGCATGCATGATTATCTCCCAAATACACATATTGAGGCTTTTGAACACGGTACTTGCTGAAGCTGTTCTTGAAAGGACTAACATGGAAAGAAGCCCCTGAATCAATCAGCCATGTGTTAAGATCTGAGAGACACCCCGCATGTACAGAGTGTGCACTGATAGTAGAGGTAAAAAGAAGATCTGAAGAGCAATGGCTGCCATCAGACACATAATTCAGCTCCTCTATCTTGACAGAAGACTTCTTAGAATGAGGCACAATGTCCTTCGAATCATCACTTGCATCTGCCTTTTGCTTGCCCTCTTTCTTTTCTGCTTTCAACTTCCAACATTGCTTTTTAAGATGTTCCTTTTTTCCACAATGATCGCATTCAACATCCTTTTTGGAGTGGGACTTGCTCCTACCATTTCTGTCCTGACTCTTGCCTCTATTCTTGGTTTGGCCACGTGCTTGCAATGCAGTCCCTTTCCCACTTGAGTTGTTCTTTCGATTCATATCTTCCTACAGGATGGCACCCTCCACATCTGCCACATTTAAGAGAGGATTGGAGTTGCTTGTGGCTGTCCTGAAAGTGTCCCAAGATTCTGGCAATGAACCTAAGAGAATTACAGCCTGTACCTCCTCATCTAGTTTCAACCCTTGTGCAAGCACTTGGCTGAATATGCTTTTAAACTCATTTATGTGTGCACTGACTGATGTTCCCTCTTTCATCTCGAGACTTGTAAGCTTCTTGAGCCAATAAACCTTGCCTATGGCACTCTTTTGAGAGTAAGTATTCTCTAACTGCTGCCACATTGCCCATGCATTGGGCATATCCCGTATCCCAGGAAGAAGATAATCCACAACTGATAGCATGAGTGTGGAACACGTAAGCTCATCTATGTTGAGCCACTGCTCATCACTAATGGCGGAGGGCTTGACACCCTTTTCCCTTATAGGGAGATGCTGACTCTTCTGCAACAAAACATTGTACACCTGGGTCCTATAGATGTCGTAGTTCTTAGCACCCTCAAGCTTCCGGATGTGGAGCAAAGATGAGCTCTCTCCTGATGAAGCCATATCAACAAATCGAACCAAGAAATAAAGTGTGTGACTCCCTGCAAGCACTTAGAAGTGCTTAGCAAAGTATCTCCAAAGTGCGGAAACACTCCCAGATAAATAACACCTCCCACTTGCTGCAGAAACGATACAGCAAGCTTTAATGACAATTATAGCACTCAAAAATGCGATACAGCTGCAGGAAAGCTCCACCAAAACTGTCCAAAAATAGTAAATGACGGTACAACACCAAAAAACGAGTGTTCGAGGACGAAACGAGACTCAAACATCTCGAAACAGTGAATTACTATTTTACTCAGAAAATGGCACAATTTCCCCAACTTAAAGTGCTCAATTAGTGACCAAAAGGCATGTAACAGTCCCCCAAACTATGGCAAACAATTCAAAACTGCAAATAGGTAAAAGCCCCTTGATTTGATTGCTTTTAACGAGGATTTATGGCATGTACTTCCTGTTGTAGTTTGTCCAATGCACAATAACACCTCTGTCTTCAAAATCCCCTTGATTAGAGCTCAATTTCTATACATGTGAGGCATGTATGGCATCCAATAGCTTCCTCCTAAATGCATATGCATCCAAACCACAAAAGCCCTTTGAACGACAAGTGATATCCAAGCACAATAGGCATCAAAAGTGCTCTCAATGCATCAATAGCATACCCACTAGTGCAATCACAGTGTTATGTGACGAATGTCATGCAATATCACTATCAAAGTGCCCAATGTGATAGGTACCTGCGAACCACGACTCCCCAAGTGGACTATATTCACAAGGAGGGTCTAGAGAGTAAGTACCCTAAGAGTCAAGAGTTTTCGAAGTGTCACAAAATCACTGTTGGATGCTGACAAGGGTGTGCCACCACTACAAAAACACGCTTTTCACCTCTTCCAACATCCCCAAAATGGCAATTCTAGACGTTGTTTCCCCAGATCTGCAGTGTCCTACTCTTGGTCTTGCTGCGTTCAGGCTGCTCTACGCATCTGCGTTTGGGATGCTCTACATGTTCTTTCGCTCCACGCTCCACGCAATGCTCCGCCGTCCTGCTCGTTATGCTTCTGCGTCTTCTCAGCATTCGGTTGGAGTTGCTTCGTGTGTGGTTATCGTTGGGTATTCGGGGTTGTCGCCAAGTGTGCGGGGAGTGTGGGGGGTATGAGCTCCCAGGCTCTGATACCAGTTGATGGAGTGAGTGGAGAGTGAGTGAGAGTAGGAGACGAGAGTCAACAATGTGTGGGTGTGAAGAATGGATAATGGGCACACCACAACCCATGAGTTTTATTCATGTGTTAGGGTTAGGGTGGAACCGGTTTCACATTGTATACAAACTATAAATGTTACATAGGGCCTTTACACCCCAATAGAAGGCATGAAGATGTCACATTTTTTACCCAAGGCAGCCTATGTGATCCACTCCAATGTGTTTTAGAAGACATCGCATAAAAGTACAATTTGGACATGAGACTCAATATAGCATAGTCTTAGTGGTGTTTTTAAGGACTTATTCAAGGATTCAAAGAACCCTATTCTCAATGTACTAGAGTTAGAAAAGAAGAGAGACATGCTATGAAGCCTCTTTATAATATAATTTTAAATGAAAACATCTATTTCTAATAATTTTTTAATATAATTTGAAATGAAAACATCTATTTCTAATAATTTTTTCCTATTTATGGCTAAATTTTGTCATTTATCTATGGCTGAAGGGTAAATCTTTTTATGTAAAACTAGTGCAAAACTTATAGCTATTTTAATTAATTGTTGTTGTTCATATTGCATCTATTGTTATATCATACTCCATGTAAAAGTTATATCATATTCCATGAGATTAATTGTTTTTTATATTGCATATACTATTTTAAATTCAAATTATGGATATAATGTTAATTACAAGTCAATAAAATCCTCTGGGTCAACCAATGACCATTTTTGGCAAATGTAGAAGGAATCTGATCGTGACATAGAAGGCAAGGTTGATCAAGATAGCACTAGTGTCCAAGAACACCAAAACACTCCACAGAACCACTGTAGCCATTTGGAGGGTGTCCAAATGGCCAAATTTGCACTATGGAGGGTTTTGGTATTTTTGGACGCTACATGCCACCTTGATCAACTTTGCCTTCTTCTATACTGGAGTCAAATTCCTTCTAGATTTACTAGAAATGCTTGGGGAGGTTACTAAAAGGGCACATGGGTTCCAACAAAAGGGATTTTTAAAATATTTTATTTATAGAAGGGTACTAGTGAAAGGAGATATTGAGACTGAATAGAAAAAGCGTGTGTTTAATTGATGAAGAATTCAGAGATAAGGGACTTTTAAATTAGTCATTGAATGCATGTGATATAGAGGATTTACATATAGTGAACCCCTCAAGCAAAAATGGTCAATTGGAATGGACAAAGTTGTTAGATTCCTTCATCTACCCTTTTAAAACATAAATTTCAAGATCATGAAATGCATCAACTTCAACATAGATAAACATAAAAAAGGAATTATTTACAAAGTGATGTAGCAAATGGCAATTGGTCAAGATGCTGACTTATTTGCCTTGAAAAGCATCTTTGCTTAGACCCCTTAGGCAATATATTTACACATGGAGGCCTCTTTTAGGTTGGCTATGTCAATGTAATTTTTTATTTAAGATTTTGAACTTCTGCTACATCACCTTGTAAAATTTGATGCATTTCATGATTTACATGAGGAAATATAGATTTTGAAGGGGAATACAATTTTGGAATTATACTACATCACCTTGTGAAAATATAATTTTCTATGTTTATCTTGCCATTGAAGGGACCCTGTAGGTTGGCTAAGTCAATGTGATTTTTTAAATTTATTTATAATCTTCCCCTACTCACCTTGTAAAAGATTGATGCATTTCCTAATTAGTATCAAGGGATATATATCTTGAAGGGTTAGATGAAGGAAATAGACAACTTTGCCACTGTAATGATCATTTTCGACAACTCTAAAAGGAATTTGATCATGGTGCAAAAGGAAAAGTTGATGAGTGTGCAAAAAAACCAAAACCTACAACCACACAAATTTGGTCATTTGGACGGTCCAAATGGCCAAAATTTTGTGTGGTAGGTTTTGGTGTTTTTGCACACTATATGCCATCCCAATCAACTTTGCCTTCTGTACCACAATCAAATTTCTTTTAGATTTGCTAAAAATGGTCATTGGAATAGTCAAAGTTGGTTGAGATATATTACTGACTTGGAACATTCATAATATTTCCCTAAATTGGAATTTAAAATAATATTCATAATACTGATAGAACTTAATTGCATGAAAAATGAAGATAATAGTAAAATAGGTATAACTTTTGTACTATGACTATAATTACAGAGTTTTTAAGTTTAAAATCAAGGGCATGAGTCTCCCTATGAGATTTGACCAGGAATGATTTCCCCCAAATCTTCAAATTAAATATAGAAGACCCTTAAAAATTAGATTGCAGATGAGGTGGTCATAATTTTGTGACTACTTTGTTGGAGGTTGGAGGGCTGGCTAGGCAAGGGTGCCTTATGGCAGGGGTGGGGACCTGCCATACACACATGCCAGAGCCTCCGTGGTGGCCATGAAGGTTGTGCACTTCCGTGAGGTGCTAGCGGTCTTGGCGGGGGGCACGCTAGGCACATGCTCTTGGATTCTAACATGGTATCAGAGCTCGGGTCTCTGATCCCCGGCCACCTCTCTCCATGATCGATTGGAGGGGGGTGTTGGAGGTGCAAATCTCTCATGGAAAAAGGGGATAAGAAGAAGGAGAAAGGGTTGAATTATCCCACATACAAAGGTGTGTGGAAGATGAAGGGACATAAATAGTCCAAGTTGCCCCTCCTATCTTCAATTCCCCCAAGCTTGCCTTTTGTGGAGGTTGGAGGGCTGGCTAGGCAAGGGTGCCTTATGGCAGGGGTGGGGACCTGCCATACACACATGCCAGAGCCTCCGTAGTGGCCATGAAGGTTGTGCACTTCCGTGAGGTGCTAGCGGTCTTGGCGGGGGGCACGCTAGGCACATGCTCTTGGATTCTAACATACTTTGGATAAGGAAAAGGGATAGGTTTGCGTACAAAAGGTTCACCTCTCTACACACAAACTTGGTCTTCATAGCCTCTATCTCTTCTTTACTGCCTATAACACATAAAACTTTGAAATCCCCAAGTAAGTTCCTAGTACAAATAGCACTAAGGCTCTCCTCACTTGCAGCCATGCAAAGAGTTATTTCCATCATTTCCATGCCATGAATATTAGAGGCAAATGCATTAAGGGAAGCCATGCAATGGATTGAAATTGATCTTGTTAATATTTTGATACACTTCAATGGGTATGTAGGCCCTTGTAAAAATTTGATATGGAAGACCACATCGTGTCCGCTTGCTCTCAATACCAATGAGTGATGTCAATAAATGTGTCCTCCTTCTTGACTCACTGTCCATGAATGAGTGATCTAAACCAAATGTGCTATGAACATTGTCCCATTGAGGAGATAACTCATCAATATCAAATTCCTCCTATGACAACTCAATAACCATTACATTAGAAGACCCACAAAACTCATTAGAAGACCAACAAATCAATTTATAGCATCATAGCATTGTCTTCTTCTATGAATTGCTCTCTTCTAGTCTTGATTAATCTTTAAAACCTTTCCTCTCTTCCAATGTTCATTGACCTTTGGGACGATGCAATCAAAGCACTCTGATAGTTTCTAAAAAGAAAAGTAAAGTGAAGTTTTTCTTTTACCCCTTTGTATACCAACCCTATGAATATCAATTATTAAACAAATGCCACATATTATTGAAATACTTTAGACTTATTAATGTGTGTAGAGGAGATAGAGATAGTTTTATTTTGCTTGCCTTGAATTTTAGGAGCTCCTTTTCTGTAGGATAAATAATGTACCTCATCCTTTTTTGTTTGCTAGCCTCTATAAGTAGTCAAGGTCTGTTTAAAAGATGGACTTGAAATTACATCACAAAACCCATGATGGGCTTTAATCTCTTGGCCAAGTCTAAGGTGAAAAAACTATAACTTGGCCTTTGTCTCTTATCATAAGCCATTTGGATGTATGCATGATAAGGTACACCACTAATGTATGATAAAGTAGTCTCCAAAAAAGATAGCTATTAGAACCCATTGATGTTTTTTTATGGGACCTATGTTTTTCCTTAATATTGACATTTTGAACTAAAGTTATGCAATGTTCTTTCATTACCACATTACATCACTGGTGGTTATGGTAATTGCTCGTATGCAAGTTTCTTTCCTACAAGTGACTAGGGACTCAAGTTTGGGGGCTTCCATTTGTAGCATAACATGAGGAATGCAAGAGTGCTTGAGGGGAATCTCAATGCCTAAAAGTTCTTTGATCTGTACATATGCAACATGCTATAGTTAATGCCCATACCATAGGCAAATAATCCTTCCCACTTCTGAAGAAGAGGTTGACATCACTTGGTCAAAGTTTTGCTATAGAAAAAGGTAAATGTATGTAGTTTCTTAGTGAGTGCATGTTTGTCTTAATAAGATTTCTTGAGATAGAAGGGGGATTTTTCCTATATGTTTCATGATTACACTTAGGCAAGCTTGCTAATATGATCATTACAGGCCCATCCTAGTGTGGCAATTTCCAATCATTGAGCTTCCCAATCTTGGAACATATTTTCACACAAGGCATGATTTTCATGCCAGGTATGTAATTGGTTTGGAATGGGCCACCCAAGGCAATTGAATGATGCAAACAAACCAGGAAAATGTTGGCTATCAGTCTTTTAACTTCCTAGGATAGGAAAGATTGTCAAGTTCAAGAACTTAAGGCCCCATTGCTATCCACAGATGGTTGGATTACATTATAGGGTGTACCATTGAGAGCCAATTAGCCACACATATGGTTTCCTTACATTATAGGGTGTACCAATGAGAGGCAAGCAACCATGATTTTGCCATTTCCTTTGCTCATGGTTTTCTTTACCAGGGTAGCATGATGACCCTCATTACTATTAACACAAGAAATTATAGGGTGGCATGGGAAAAGTTTGCAAAGTCTATCAATGTAAATGTGAAAGTGTATGGTAATCTAGATAGGAAAATAGAATGGTTTGCTCACAGCATCAACTCAAACCCACATCATCAACTCTAGGAAGACCTAGAGAACTATAGATAAGATGCCTAGGCTTGCACATGAGACTCAATTTGTTTACACCTTGGAAGATAGAACAAATTGGTTGCCTTAATTGATGCAAGTAATAAGATTCTAGAAGATGCTAGGGAAAATTTGGAGTGCAAAACTAGTGAATTGCAAAAATTAGAGAACTCACTTCACCACAATGCAGACATTATGGATGATGGAAAGTTCAAGGCTCAACTAGTTGTATTAGAAGGTGTGGAAATGGGAACTATATAGATTGGAAAAGATAAACAACTTGAAGTTTAGATATTGTCTTGCAAGCTTGCATTGCATTTAATGGGAACTTAAATGGAAAATATGGAAGAAATGGTGACATCTTTGGGCACCTAAATGAGATGGAAAAGATGTTAGAGATGGTCACATCATTGATGGTACAAATGCAACTTGCCTAAAATAGATGTCCATCCAAGGTGCATAATACTCTCATACTCTCTTGCTTGATTTCTAGGTGACATTTGTTGACAAGAAAAAGTTTCTCGGTGAGTCCAAGGACTGAGAAAATTTGGCAATGTGGCTTTTGGGTAGTGTGGTAGTGTGTGTTCACATGTTGATTAAAAAGTGTGTTCAGCAGACACTATTTGTGCACAGATGCTAGTAATGGTGACATGAGCACAAGATAAGGGAAAGGCTTCAATAAAGGTATGCATGCAAGAGCATGCTACCACATGTCAATTAGGCTTTATCCCACATGTGAGCAAGCAATGCACTCCTATAAAAGGGATGCCATTTTCATGTAGTAACATAGACAAAGCTCTCAAGTCTCTTTGTGAGTACAACTCTTAAGCTTTTAAACCAATTGAACTTGATACTATGCTTAGATAATCTAGCTCTTCATCATGTTTTCACATAGGAATAATTTTCCATAGACTAGTGTAAGCACTCCATAGATCCTGAGGTACTCATGTTTAAACATGGTATCAGACCTTGGTCATGCCTTCCATTGAAGCATCATTCTTATGGATAGCTTGAGAGTTTTCCTACAAGTTGATTTAGAATCTTTGAGTGATATGTGATTTGTAAGGTACATTTCTTGATTCTCAAAGTTCCTTCCTTACGGTTTACATTAAGTCTATTTAAAGCCCCCACGACCCTGAACCAGTTGGCGTGGGAATAGCTTTCACCAAGAGCAAGGAGGATGTTTTGCAATCTCTCCACTGCCACCTTTGCAGAAGGAGATACTGAAAAAACTCGACTAGATATTGGCTTTGTCAAAGGTAAGCTTCCTACTATGAAAGTCCACAATGGAATGATGAATGAAACTACAAAATGGCTATGCTCATGCACGGTAGTAGGATATATCCACGGTCCTCGACCACTTGTTTTATTCCTCAAAGGATGGGTGAGGAATTTTTGGTCTTGAAAAGGTTTGAATGTCACTAGTGTTTGCTTTCTAAGGAATGGATACATTTTTTTCCTTTTTGAAAAGCCAAAAATGGCATCGAAAGTAGTGTAGAAGGGCTTATGGACCATTAGGAATCCAGCCACGCCATCTGTCCACATGTGGGAACCTACCTTCAACCCTGACTCACCTCTGCCCTCCAAAGTGCCAATTTGGGTACAATTTCCTGGCCTCCCGCTCTCCCTCTTCCCTCAAGTTGAAGCGCTATGTGTGCCCCTAGGTCAGTTCCTAGTCCTAGAAACTGAAAGGTTCATCAGTTCGAGAGGAAACCCCCAAGCTTGCATCTTGATGGACCTAGCTATGGACCCGCTGAATGCCATTTGAGTTCTTGACAGGGAACTGATCTAGAAAGTCTTCTACAAAAACATCCCCAACTCTTGTTTCCTCTGTGGCATGGGAGGACACTTCATTAAGGACTACTCAGCTAGAAATAACCATAAGAAAGAAACCCCAAAGGCACCCACGGCTCGCCTAGAGGTTGATCAGGTAGAAGAAGAAGTCCCCACAATCGACCCCAAAACTAAGTACAATGGGAAAGATAAAGGTTAGTGGGAGAGAGGTTAGGAAAGAAGAACAAGTAGAGTAAGGAGACTCAAGAGAGACAAATGATGAAAATCAAACAGATAGCTCAGAGGATGAGGAATTTGTAGAAAACACACAGGACTTTGAAGCCCAACTTGAATGAGTAGAACACAAAGCCTTGGCTAGAGACAACCCCCCCTTTACTCTAGTGAAATTTATAAAAATATTATAGGTTGAAAGGCAGTCTTCACTTAGCCCCTTTGGACGAGAAGCCCAAGGAGCCAGCAACAGAAGCCATAGAGAGAGAGAGAGAAGAGAAGGCTATTAAGAGGCTTCAATCTTGTGTTGTAGGTGGATTTTAAGAAGAAAAGAAACAAAATCAATACCCAATGATGCAAAAACAAGACCTATTCACCTTCCTTAGTCTCAATGTCCAAGGATTATCAAATGATCTTAGACCAGCAATTCTCAAAAGATGGATCAGAAGCAAAGGTCTCACCCCTGAGTCTATAGCACTTTAGGAAGTAAAGGTTAGAGGTTCAAAGCTAAGATGGCAATTCAGACAAGTTGATGATAAAAGGGAGTGGTACTACACTGATCATGAAGAAGGTAGAGGGGGGGAAGTGCCCAAGTGGTAGGAGGGATGCTAACTACCTTCGGCCAAAATGGAATAGGGGTTGACTTCACGCATCCCAAACCTAGAGTGTCAACTATTCTTAATCTCTGCACCCAACTCTACTAGGGAAAGGGCTCTTATGTGGGAAGTTAAATCTCTTAAAGATAACACTATCTTATTGGGGGACTTCAATATGGTAAAAAGTAGAAGAGATAGATGGAATGGGCTAGGCCATGTTCTAAGAGGGGGAGAGTTGGTAGCTTGGAATGATCTCAAAGATCAAGCCCTCTTGGCCGATGCCTTAGAGGACACAAACTTCACCTAGACCAATAATCAGATAGGGCATAACCATAGAAAAGCCCACCTAGACAGAGCCTACTATTCTAGAAGGCTTCTAGATGATGCTCTTTGCCATAAGGCTAGTGCTTTCATGTCCCTTTCTTTGACCATAAGCCGATACTGTTATCACTAGAAAAGGGAGAAGGGAGGAGATTCCAATCCTGGTACAAAGCCAAACCTTTTTTCTTTCAACTACCATATGTGAAGACCAAGATTGCAAGAATTTGCCAAATGGCATTCGGAGGAACAACTAGCACCACAGACAAATGGTTTAGAGCCACTGAATGCATAGGGCGCTTCTTTTGAAAGTGATCAAACAAAGATCTGACAAAGCCAGGCAAGTGAGGATACAAGTCTTAGAAGATAGTATCAAGACACTGGAGAATGATTCCTCACCTCAAGGGCAAGCTGAACTAAGAAGGACAAGGAACAAACTGAGGTCTGAGGCAAAAATCAAAGCGAGACAAGTAAGGATATACATAAGAGACTAGTGGGCAAGAAAAAGCGACAGGGCCAATGAAGCAATCTCCTCCCTTCTCCCTTTTCTAGTGATAATAGTATCAGCTTATGGTCGAAGAAAGGGACATGAAAGCACTAGCCTTATGGCAAAGAGCATCATCCAGAAGTCTTCTAGAATAGTAGGCTCTGCCTAGGTGGTCCAGGTGAAGTTTGTGTCCTCTAAGGCATCGGCCAAGAGGACTTGATCTTTGAGATCATTCCAAGCTACCAACTCTCTCCCTCTTAGAACATGGCCTAGCCCATTCCATCGATAAGAGTCTCCAAGCCAATGAATCCTTGGATGCACTACAGAAAGATGTGAGACTAGTGTAGGATCCAAATGAGATTATGGGAGCTTGTCACCTCCAACTTCCAAGCTATTCCAAGGGAAACTAGGATCCTTTCAACCAAAAAACTTAGAGCGAGAGATTGATGTATACAAACAAGAATCAAGCAGGTCTCCCCTTTTGACTGCCACTACCTAAACAGAGACCTTACCCTAAGGGGCTAAAAGAAGCAACTGATGTCATGGCTAAAGGCAAGACTCCTAGAGAGGATGGACTCTCAGTTGAGTTCTACCAAGTCTTCTAGGACATTGTACGTTTGCGCCTTCTAGAGCTCCGACAAGAATCAAAATGAAAAGGCTCATTGGATCCAAGAATCAATACAAGTATGATTAAACTAATATCAAAGGGAGGCTTTAAAGAAGATATCAAAAACTAGCAGCCTCTGACCATGTTGAACACTAGCTTACAAAATTTATGCCAAAGATCTAGCTACTAATAGGCTAAAAAAAAAGATGAGGTGGTGGATAAGCGAAGAAAAGAAAGGTTTCATCCAAGAACGACACATTCTAGAGGCTATCCTAATGCTTTGGGAGGAAGGACTAGAATCGACTGAGGGAACCCAACAAGATATCTACTTTCTCAAGGTAGACTTTGACAAAGCCTATGATAAGGATGGAATGGGGCTTTATCCTCTCCTCACTTCAGGATATGGGAGTAGGGCATGGGTACATTTCCTTCGTTGAGCTCCTTCTCTCCCAAGCCAGAGGTAAGAATGAGAGTAATGGCAAGAGCTCTCCTCCCTTTGTGCTCAAGAGGTATATCAGACAAGGCTTCTCTCTAGCTCCCCTTCTCTTTGCTACTACAGCAGACTCACTGGGATGGCTCACCCAAGGCAAGGTTGACAGCGGATCCCTGAAAGGAATTCAAGTCAAAGAAGGTAGATAGATCGTCTGTCAACAATTCGTGGATGGTACCAACTTGACTCTACACAATGATGACTTATCAGTTAATGAAGCCTTGGAATGTCTTCGTGTTTTCTTCTTGGCCTCAGGTTCCAGAATTAACCATGAAAAAATGATTGTCACACTACTTTGGAATGTATATGGAAATATAATAATGCTTTCTAGTTGGAATGGTGAGTTAAAACCTTTCAATAAGTTGAACTTTATTTTAGGGAACTATTTTGGAGTATATGTAGAAATTCAATAGTGGTTTCCAATGGAATGTTATGAAACAAGATTTCAATAACTTGATATTTACTTTGAGAAACAACTTTTGTATCAAATTTAGTTTAGAAAAAAGAACTATATTGTAAGATTTTCAACAAGTCAAGCATGATTTGTGCACTAGTTTAGATATCTTATTTGTTTCATATAGATACTCGTTTGCTATGTACTTTATAGGTTTAGAAAGGATGGATCTAGTTTAGATTTTTATTTATTTTATTTAGATACTCGTTTTCTATGTACTTTATATGTTTAGAAAGGATGGATCAAGAAATTAGAGATATTCCCTTATAGGTTTAGAAAGGATGAATCAAGGAATTATAGCATTTCCCATTTTATGTGCTCATTACATCTAAAGGCAAAGAGTATCAACCAAGCAGGTTTTTGAAAGATAGATAGCACATAATGCTAAAAGAAGAGTGTGACTTCTTTATGACAAGGATGGTCCCTCCAGCAATATAATCTTCTTGCTATTATCCAAAAAAATTGTAGATGAGGTGCTACATTATCAAATACAACATGGAAGATTATCGAAATCATATGCAGAGAAGAGTCACAAGAATCATCTTATAGAGAGAAAAAATGTACATATACCTACAATCTAAGTCAACCTTATCCAAACATTTATCTTCTTGTAACTAATCAAAAATCTCATCAGTCCAAGGCATTGGATACTTAAAAGTAACATTAGTAAGGGCATGATAATCTATGCACAATCACATAGACCTACCTTTATCTTTTACTAAAAGAATTGGGACATCCCAAAAGGAAAATAGTGGGTGGCATCTATCCTTTTCTAAGGTACTTATTATACAATTGATGCTTTACTTTATAGTCTTTCATTTCATGTAAATGAAAATCCACTTTGGAAGTAGTAGATGTCTTAACTCTCTTTGGAAGTAGTTGTTGTTTTGAGTCTCTTTGGAAGTTGTAGCAGTTTTTACTTCTTTGAAAATAGGTGCTTTTGGTTCTCTCTGAAGACCAAGGTGCATGTGAATCTATCATGAGTTAGTAATACTTAGCTTAGCCCATGCAACGTATATGTATTATCCATAAATATGCACCAATGTTAACTGCCATGGTTAACAATTCATGCAAGTGCCAAAGTGATTGTAAAGATTAAGTGGAGAAGAAGAAGAGGATGTGAGGAAGGCTATATGATATCTACCTTAGAGCCGTATGGGCCCAAGTGCTTGTAAAAAGAGAGTGAGAGAGGTGAAAGAGAGTATAGGGTTAGCCCTCCCTTCAAAAGGTGGATTATATAAATGGCCAAAAGTTTGACTTCGATCTTCATTGTGTACTTATAAACTTTTGGAATACAAGATCTCACAAAACTCTATTCTCTTGTGAGTATGACTTCTTGCTTTCCATTGCGTGTTTCCTTTTGATTTCCATTCTCCCCCATTCACTTTCTCCTTCCCTTCCACATTCCCTCCCTCTCTCTTTCCCTTCCTCTTCTCTTCCCCTTTCCTCTCCATTCCTGTGGGATCACATTGACACAATCCAGTAGACACCTGAGTGACATAAGTGATAGGCTTGTGCTTGTAGAGCTCTCACAAGGAGATGCTCGAGAGTGTAGTCTCTATTGGCATTCCTCCAAGATCCCTACAACACGTGGAGTCACCACCGAGCTACACATTTTTATTGTCCACCTCCCCCCCATATGCAGACTTGTCTTGGATGAGGCCATAAGGATAGTTGGTCATGATTTTGCTATGCTTGCCTCAAAGTTTGAAAGTGTCGAGTATTGTGAGACCATTGGGAATTTTCTAGCATCCTTGAAAAAACCAAGGGAACCAGAAATGGAAGTTACAAATGAGGACTTAAAGAAGTTGGGGAATGTTTGGAGGGAAGTCAATGAGGGGTTTGAGGTGGAGCTTCAAGATAGTGTGGAGTGGAGGCATTTGAGCAAAAAAAAGTTTGTTATTTGGGATGGCAATCATAGGTGCAAAGCATGGATGGAGCAAATAAGAAATGGTAAGTCCTTTTGATTACTCATTTTAGGCTTTACTAGAATTTATATGTTTTGAATCTCAAAAAAGTTGTGGCCATTTGTATAGTGTATCTTGTTGCCCACTCATACCAAGTGCGTGTTTGTTGTCAATTTTTGGAATTTGACAAAGCCCAAGAGGGTGAAGTGCTGCTTGCCTTGCAGAGGTGAACAGGTGAGTTACTTTTGGTTATAGTGGATGGGTAGTGTCAATGTCCTTAATCCCATCTCACGTCATATTAAATTTTCATTTTCATGTACTACCACTTGGTTGGCTAAAGTCTATGTGCCAAACACATTGGCACATGAGGCTTTCTTTATGCAAAAAATTGGTCTATCAGAAAAGACAACGTCGATGAGATACTTTAGCGTGATGAAGAAAAGAAGAGAGAGAGTAGAAGGAATTGCACTCCATGGTATAACCTACCCATGGAGATTCTTGTATAGCTTGTATTCAAGGTATTTCAATTTGGGTCTTGTTGTCTTTTCTCAAGCAAGGATTCTACCAACTTGTCACATGTAATTTACCAACCTTGACCTATTGGCAAGAAGAGTTTAACAAGAAATATGAAGAGGAGATGTCAAAATATGAAGAACAAATGACTATAGGAGAATTGGAGAAGGCCAGGAGGGTTACAATCAATAGGACCTAGGATAAGGTAAGACTAAAAGGATACAAACTATCAGCAATAGCCAACCCAACAAACGGAGTGGTTTCTTTCCGTTGTTTTTTACCCTCAAGTGGGAGTCCCTGGGGAAACAAGTGACTGAGGACATTATTGTTGGATCCTTCATCATGGACCTTTGAACATAAGATTTTACTATTATATTTCTATTTGCATGTGCTTTTAGTTCCATCTGCTTGTTGAATGTAATTATTTATTTACTTATCTTGTTAGAAAACTTTGACTTTAATCCAACTTGAAATCAATCTTAACTAGATTCATTATAACGTAGATAATATAAAATGTTACATGTACTAACTATTGTTGGAACATTTAGGTTGTCCATTATGGACATGTACTAATGCTAGAAAACTTACAATTACAATCGATCACATCATTGTCATGAGTGATTTATGTCAAACCTAAAGTTTATACACTATATATAAGAAGCCAAAAATGTAGGAAAAAGTTCAAGAGAAATTTCAAAATCTTTGATGCCAGGCTTTTAGATTATGGTGCTCTAAAATGATAAAAGCTTGAGATTTGTGTAAATAAAAAGAATTCAAATTATGTTTATAGCAAGTATTCACTATCACTCACTAAAACAATATTGAAATTGTCTATAAGGTCTAGGATATCTATACTTGTTAACAAAGTTATTGCTATATCAAGGTGTAAAAGTGAGCCAATGACCAACACAAGACTTGATTATTTGTACAAATTTGAAAATTTCCACACACATACCTAGCACTTAGCCACCTTCCAATGGGTCACGAGTTGATCCATATGCAGCTTTATTGGGACTTATGTGATCATTTTTTTCTAAGTTAATACGATCATCTACATTACCACAAAGATATTCTTTAATACTTCCACTACTAGGGTTTATACTTGAGGCCTCTCAACTATAGTGTCAAAGTAATACAAAGTGTAGTGTGCCCTTAGACATGTCATACTCATTGTTATGGTGGATAAAAGAGATTGTATAAGGGCTCCATATATTGGAAAGAAGTTTAATCGCTGAAGTTCTTGGGACATATTGTCCTCCACAATGTTAGAATGCGATTTCCTACTACACCTACTAAATAGATATTTAAGTTTATGTTACAAAAATTATATTTCTTACATCAATTGCATAAGATATTATAGTCTTAAAGACTATGGAAAAGTATTCCATAGAATCAAGATGGATGTGGCTAGGGTTCTATTGGACACTTTGTATGGTTTAGATGATATTGCCTAACTGAACATGTGTGGCCAGTATTATGAGAGATTTCATGTTGATATTGATGCCACTAGTGTTATTGGTATTATTTTTTATTACTATATGTTGAACACAATTACATTGGGATTAATTAATTGGGTGATTCTTTCAAATGATCACTACTAATGTGATTGTATCTTGTGTACAAAAGATGGAACTTATGGTAAGGATTAGAGATAGCTCAAGGATACCTATTCTCTCCCCCCCTCCCCTCCCCCTACCCTCCCCTTGCTCTTCCCATTCTCTTCTTTCCTTCCCCATGACAATGCAAGGGATTGCATAATTTTTATTTTTATTTTTTTTAAAATTTTGCTGCAGCGATAGCAAGAGCTACCCTGCCCTCCCTTCCCTCTCCCTCTCCCCTCCCCTCCCCTCCCCTTCCCTCTCCTCCTCCCCCCCCTTCTCTCTCTCTCTCTCTCTCTCTCTCTCTCTCTCTCTCTCTCCCCCTCGCTCTTCCCTTACCTTCTTTCCTTCCCCGAGGTTTCCCCCTCTCTTTCCCTCTCCATTGCATGTCTCTCCCCCTTCCCTTCCCTTTTCCTTCTTTCCCTCTCTTTTGCTGTCCATCAAGATGCGTCATTTGAAGATGTGTGCTTCACTTAGTGCAAACACATCTTAAAATTTTTTTGTAACTATTGCAAGGTGTTTATAAAGCTCTTTGAGATTATACCGATGTTGCTTTCTTTGAAAGGTGTTTATTGACACCATTATTAACTCTTGGCAATTTTAGAGTTCCAAAATTCTAAAAGGTGTTTATTAACCATGCCCATGCCATGTGGACAGTGCAGTGCATTGGTCCCACCATATGTATTAAGGGCCTTCCATTGGTGAACCAAGGACATGCATGTTCCATGCATGCATGTGCAGTGTCGTGTGTGACTCCATGTCTACCAAATTTTAGAGTTTTTAAACTCTCAGAGAGTGTTTGTTAATACTGTTATGATATCTTTGAAGATTTTAGAGGACTCTTATGGTAAATTAATGTCATGCATGGGCCATACATACATACATGCATACATGCATGCATGCATGCATATAATTTTTTCATACATTTCAATTCCTTTTATTAATTTAACTGTAATTAAACTATTATTTTTTATCATATTATTAATTTAAATTGTTATTAAGTGCATCAATATAGAGAGATATTCTGAAATTTATTATGTGGAAATGATAATGCCAAAAAGAAAATTTTGATTCTCGAAAAACATTTTCATAAAGTAAACTTTTCATTTGGAAAGGAGTTTAAGGATAAGTCCAAATGTAGACATATGAGTCCAAAATTAATGAGATAAGTGTTTTATAAAGTAATATTATATGTCCCTTTCCTATTATAAATCCTCCCTCATGCCCATGTCCTTTCCTCTTTAATGCCCTTCATAAGTAGTCCCCCCCTCCCCAATCTCACAAGTCCCTCCCTCTTTAATGCCCCTCCCCCTCTCCCCTTTATTTAATTCAAGCCCCCCCCTCCTCCTCCCCCTCCCTCTTCTTTACAGTAGGTAGCCTAGGGAGAAATTCTTGTTTTCTCAACTCTAGTTGTGCCATGTGTCTCAATGGTAGACATTGATTTTATATGCATCTACGAGTGTGAGTTACCATAAAAAACTCTAGAATGTGGAAACCGTATGCATGCTGTTTACACTAGAATTAGCTTTACACAAGCATGTTTCCAAACTCAAGCACACTAGGAGTGCAGCTCCCTGGTAGCTTTCCCTCATCAATATTAAAGTATGATTATCATGCATTCCAAAGCGGTCGTATTGGTGACTGAAGAGCTGCCAAAATCAAATTCTCCACCCCCATGAGCTGCCAACCTCTCCCAAACTGTAAGTATCATTCGAGAAACCGATAAGATCCAGAGTTTTCTTCACCAGATTTGTTGGTCTCCTTTCCTTCTCAACGAAGTTATTTTATGATGCTTCGGTCTGTTAGGTGGAGGTCGTGCTTCAATGCTTTCCTTTGCCCCTACGTGAATTCTAGAAGTGCTAGCACCTGAAAAAAATTAGATGTTGTCTGATATTACAATCAAATATTCCCAGGTGTGTGATAGTTTGCGCTCCACAATAAAGCCAAAAGAGTCTTGAGATACATCAGAGGTATAAGACAGTTTGGAATAGAATACAGTTAGTAGTCCACGATGGAAAGGCTCCTTTTCTTGTCAACAAGTTCATTGGATACACTATCTCTGTGAAATCATCACAAAAGTGTTGAAAATAATTGCCCTTTCTTAGAATTTTGTGAACACCAATCACACTGTCAAGAGTTCGGAATGACACGATTGCTTGAACCTTGTTAAGACCCATTTGTAAGCCTTCTTTTGACACAATATGCCCTAACAAAAAAACTTCTGTTTGAGCCAAATGACACTTGCTAGAATTTAGACAGCCTTTTGCTTCATCAATCCTAGCTAAGGCCATCTTTAACTTCTCCATGTGCTCTATGCGCGGAGAATAAATGCATAAATCACCCAAAAAGACTCTTATGAACTTTCCCAAGTAAGGCTCAAGTGTTGTATACCATCTCGATATCAAGAATGCTTTTCTCAATGGTTACCTAGACGAGGAAGTCTACATGCAACAAGAAGCAAGTTATGTTGAACCAGGGAAAGAGAATCAGGTTTGCTATCTCAAGTAAAGTCTCTACGGCTTAAACCAAGCACCCAGAAGTTGATACAACAGAATTAATAAGTATTTTACTGATCTGGGATACATGAAATCCAATGTAGATCATACTCCCTACTACAAAGTTCAAGGGGAAGACATTACTATTACACTTTTGTATGTAGATGATCTGATTGTGACCAAAAGCAATGATAGCTTCATAAAAAAGTTGAAATAAGACTTATCTGCAGAGTTCGACATGAAAGATCTTGGACTTATGCACTATTGTCTTGCTATTGAGTTCTAGAGAGATTCAGACAACACCTTTATGAGTCAGCTAAAATATGTTGACAGTCTCATGAAGAAGTTTCATATGGCAGATTGCAAGATTGCAGCTACTCCCATGGAACAGAGTTTGAAACTTATAAAAAATTTAGAAAATCCTATCGTCAATGACAGGTAGTATCGTCATCTCATAGTATCTCTTATATATCTGACTATCACACGACTAGATATCTGTTATGCAGTAAGTTCACTTGCACAGTTTACAAAAAATCCAAAACAGTCGCATTGGAATGCAACCAAAAGAGTCTTGAGATACATCAGAGGTATAAGATAGTTTGGAATAGAATACAGAGGAAGTCATCCAAGGTTGCATGGATACTGTGACAATGACTATGCCGGAGATCATAAGACCAGGAGATCTACACAATGATATGCATTTTTCCTTGGTTAAGGTGCAATATCATGGTTTTGAAACAAGCATCCAACTATTTCTTTGTCTTCAACAGAAGTAGAATATAGGGCACTCACTACAGGTGCATGCGAGGCTATATGGCTCGAAAGACTATTGTTAGAAACATATAACTTTGATGAATTAAAGCCAACAACACTATCTGTGATAATCAATCCGCTCAAGCACATTGAATCTAGTATATCACTCCAAGGCCAAGCACATTGATATCAGAGAGCACTTCATCAGAGAAAAAGTGTTACTTGGTGACATCACATACTTGGTGACATCACAGTACAACATTGTGATAGTACAGACAATGTTGCAGACATCTTTACCAAACCACTTGGCAAAGAGCTTTTCGAGAAGCACTGATTAGCTCTTGGTTTGAAGTAGAGGAAGGACATTCCCATTAAAGGGGAGTGATGGAATATAATGCTCAGTCCTTCTTCAATCCCCTAAAATCATCATCTCGAGGGAAGGCCTACTTCATGATGTTGATCTTGAGGGAAGGTGTTGAGAAACCATCTCAACATCATGTGTCAGATATTGTGAATAGCACTAACACATAGAGTACTGTAAAGGAAAGGGTTAGATGTCCTAAACCTAACCCTAACCCTAAAAGGGTTTGTATATATTCTACATTTTCAACTAAATCTAGTGTACAGTTAGTCATTTGTGGTGTGCTCTCTAGGTGTGCCCTCTCTCCTCATCTCCACTCTTCTCCTCTCCCCTCTTCATACTTAGACAGTTGACTACATTTGAACTACATTTCTGGTGGTATCATTTTTGTGAGGCTATTTCGGGCCAATTTTAGTTGTTGAAGCTGTGAGAGATGGCAAGATTGTGCCACTTAGAGTACGTTCCCAAGACACCTCCCTATTTCTCCGCATGGATGTTTTTGCATTGTTCCCATGCCTTCCCCAATTTTGCCCCACTCAGATGGGAGCTCCAAAGTACCTCGCTAGTAACATCACAAAAATTGGTGATGTTAAGCATGAATTTTTAGTTGCTCCCCAATTTTGATGGGGTTGCCTCGAGACTGCCAATTCCTTGTGCTCCTTGACTCCACATCTCCAGATCCTATTTGCAAACCTGTTGTTCATATCTCCTTTGTACTTAAGTTCTTCTTGCAACTCTGAAGCTCTCTTTGTCTCAACGGCCTTCAACACTTAGATATTTCATCAGGCTCATTTTTCCCAGTATGCTGCTTTCCATTTCTTTGTTGAAGCTTGCAATCTGAATCTTCCGTCCGCTGTTTCCTGTTGTGCGTACAAGCTTTTCAAAAAAGGTTCGTTTTATGTCTAACAGCTTGCCCTGCAGCACTTCTGTCACCCTACCTCAGGTATGTCTCCTTCCATTATTATGCATTGTTAAAGCAATATCCTTCTGTTTTCATTTCAAATGCAAAAGTTTTGTTCTATTCTTTTTTCATCTTCTCCTTACCGTGCGTCGCCAAACCCACTTCAAGACTCACAGTAGCTAAACACTCTGAAAGCTTATAGGAAATGTCCTGCAAGCCTATGCACGATCAAATATCTGAGGTAGGGCATATCCTGCAAGTCTATGCATGATCAAATATTGTGTACTCTAACACGGTTCTGTTGTGCTACTCTAACGCGAGATCTAATGCAAGACTCTTGCAACTGGTCTTCATTCGAGCTTGCTTACATGTGTTTCTTGTTTTCTCTATTCCTCATGCCTCCCTCGCAAGCACTTGTACTAGCAAGCCTAGGCTTGGCTACTCTAATCCTCGTTTGGCATCTGTTTGCAATTTGCAACTCCAACTCATGGTTGTGACACCCACGAAGCGCCTCCTTCCTTTGGAAGATCTTTATAATAGTGTTGGTATCACACTAGTTTGTCGCACACAGCTGTTTGTTGCAAGCTTCAAGACACTGCTCAAATGGGCTTCTATCATGTGATCTTAGTCTATAGTAACGCTTGACCTTACTCAAACTCTGTACTTCAACCAAGTACAAAATAGCACTATTTCCTGCCTCTCAGAGCTCGTTAACTGCTCTTAACCTATTTCACGCTGGTATTGAATATTCACGTTTTGATACCTGTGATCGAAAGAACCGAAAGAGGAACCGAATTTTTTTAAATAATGCTATGTATAATTCACACTACTCGAGACACAATCCTCTGTATTTTTTAATGCTATGTATAATTCACACTACTCCAGACTCAATCCTCTCCCAGCGTACTTGTATCGGATCAGAAGCAAAACTAACCCACAGCATGCAGAAAAACGTATTGGCGGCATGGGTACATAAAATAAATCAAAAGGCCTTGAATGGAACATTAGAAGCACACTCCATGTGTTTTTCTTAGTACAAGCAATAAGGGGATGAAAAGGAAATTGATGGTCTTAGGACTTTCATCTTGCATGTTAGCTATTCCAACTCTTGCTCGTTCTTGCCAGGAGCAACCTCTATGCCAGAAGTTGAGCTAAGAGGACCATTATTTTATTATAGATAGGTAGATGTGAGCACTGAGCTCATGTTTCTGTTATTAATGCTGCAATCCAAGCATGAGGTACAATATTTTGATATTTTGCTGCCATTAGATTGGATATGCTTCCTGCGAGTCAATGCTAAAATACCCGTTAAGCATTTTGAGTCGCAATGCTTCCAAACATAAGTTGATAAGGAAGACCTATGAGCCCGATCAGTTTCAGACTTGACTGGTTTTGGTCTACCTGCTTTTCTCACTTTTGATAAGCACTAAACCCAGTAGATCCTCTCCATGATAGGGAGTTGAGCCTAAGTTGACCCTCTATGGAAACACATGCAATCACTAACATCAATAGCATACAAATTCACTTAGAGTCCGCCTTCTTTTGCATAGTTTGTGATTGCTACTTTGTGTACCATTTACAATACATTATTCACGATTGCTACTTTATGTAGCATCTACAATACATTGTTGCCTTAAAATGGGCTAATCTCTTTGAGCACAGTTATGCAGCTATGTGTACCATCTTGTACATTCAAGTTGTAGAGGGTGTCATTTAGAATAATGTTTTTCCCCTGGTGCATACTCAATAGTTGTTGCTAGTTCTGGATGTTACTAGTTTTGTGTATAGAAGTTCCAAATACAAAATACTATCAATCTATAAGTTGAGCTTCTTGAAGTATGCTTTATGTGTATATTTAGATAGCAAAATTCTGTTCAAAAGTACATTTAATGACTTGTTCTAAATTGTTTATTGTGCATCTCCTCATGGCTCACCAGTTCCCCTTCTCCTTCTCTGGCAGTTTCTCTCCTCCGGTCCCTAAGGTGTCTACATCTAGCCTCTTACATTCCTCCAATGCCTGAGTTCAGCCATGCCCCCCTTCACATTCCTCCTGTGCTAGGTTTTGGCCATGCACCCCTCACTGTTCACCCCACCCTTTGCCCACCCTTGTGCACCCTTACCCTTTTGCCCACCACACCATCCCTTCAGCACCCGTCCACTGACCCATCCCTTGTGCACCCCCACCCTTTGCCTACCACACTATCATATGTGCACTCTCGCCATACTATGGACTTAAATAGTGACTCCCATGAGATATCTCTTGCCATACTATGGACCCAGGTCGAGGAAGACCAAACCTTGTACTATAACCCTTGGAGAGCAACGAAGGATGGAGTGGGGATCTCAAGTCCACTGGGATCCTCCTTAAAGTATTCAAACAATATGGGAAGTATTGCAATGAGGGTGGTGTGATGAGAAATATGCGCACCACACAAAAGAAATGGATGTGCATAGCTGAGAAGTGCACAAGTTGTAGAGGGTGTCATTTAGAATAATGTTTTTCCCCTGGTGCATACTCAATAGTTGTTGCTAGTTCTGGATGTTACTAGTTTTGTGTATAGAAGTTCCAAATACAAAATACTATCAATCTATAAGTTGAGCTTCTTGAAGTATGCTTTATGTGTATATTTAGATAGCAAAATTCTGTTCAAAAGTACATTTAATGACTTGTTCTAAATTGTTTATTGTGCATCTCCTCATGGCTCACCAGTTCCCCTTCTCCTTCTCTGGCAGTTTCTCTCCTCCGGTCCCTAAGGTGTCTACATCTAGCCTCTTACATTCCTCCAATGCCTGAGTTCAGCCATGCCCCCCTTCACATTCCTCCTGTGCTAGGTTTTGGCCATGCACCCTTCACTGTTCACCCCACCCTTTGCCCACCCTTGTGCACCCTTACCCTTTTGCCCACCACACCATCCCTTCAGCACCCGTCCACTGACCCATCCCTTGTGCACCCCCACCCTTTGCCTACCACACTATCATATGTGCACTCTCGCCATACTATGGACTTAAATAGTGACTCCCATGAGATATCTCTTGCCATACTATGGACCCAGGTCGAGGAAGACCAAACCTTGTAATATAACCCTTGGAGAGCAACGAAGGATGGAGTGGGGATCTCAAGTCCACTGGGATCCTCCTTAAAGTATTCAAACAATATGGGAAGTATTGCAATGAGGGTGGTGTGATGAGAAATATGCGCACCACACAAAAGAAATGGATGTGCATAGCTGAGAAGTGCACAAGGAGAGGGCTATATGTCATAGCGGATCAGGTGAAAAATAGGTACAGGTGGATTGGGGCTAGATTCACCACCATCCGTGATTATGAAAATAACATACCTTGAGAAAAGGTTTCCTATTGGAATCGCATCATAGAATGTCTTATATTCAAGCATTTCGATTGTATCCCTATCAAACTTGTGGAATGTTTTATATAAAAGCAAATGAAATTACTTCCTATTTAAAATGAGGAACTATTTAATCAAAAGTCTTGTATTCAAGTGTATGTGGTTAAATTTAAAAAAAAAGTCATATTAAAGTACCCCTTCTTTTGAATGCACGTGGTACGCTAAAGTTTAGTGAGGCGAATCCCTTGAGAGGTTTAAGTAGTAGCTACATATATATGTAGCAAATAATATTTGAGATTGTAGACCGTGGATTCCATGTTTGTGTCATTTGTGGAGATATTTCTAGAATTCCATTGGTCCAATCTACCACTCTATGCATTCTATATGGCACATGGGACCTTCTAGATGCATTCTATCTCCATTCTATATGATAGATGCACTCTATATGCATGCATACATATATGTGTGTGTGTAGTTACCTTGATTGTTTGGTGGACAAATATATAGACACTTGACTTATGTCCACTACATACATGAATGTCAGGGTAAATGGGCCAAGAAAACCATAGAAGAAATTCCTGCATTGTGGCCCCATCGTGTGTCACCACAGCATTGTCTTTATGCTTGCATGTGTGGCAGGTAGGATCTCCCATCAATGAAGATGCAATGGACGTGGATGGTGAGGGAGGTTTGTAGGACCATGAGCTTGTGTTGCTGCATTCATGACTTCAGCTTGCTGTTCTTGCACTTATTCAATGCCTTGGAGATCTAGCCATGGGTTGGTGGTACATCATGCCTCGTTCCATCTTCCAGTGGAACCACTATGTTTTCTTTGTCCATGCCGATGATCGGCGGTTTGGAGAGGTAATGCACTTGCCTTGTGGGTTATTCACATCTCTTTGTGACACTCTATTGGAGGACCTTAAGCAAGGCACCATTCCCAATGGCCTACGTAATGTGGTTGGAAGATTGTTTTCGGTGGAGAGGAAGGTGGCGATTTGCTTGCTACGATTGGCATCTAGCATGAGCTATGTACACCTATGTGAGCAATTTGGTTTTGAGAGATCAACACCTTGTCACTTTGTATGACAATTTGTGGACGCCATTTCCTCTCAACTCCACCACAAGCTTTGGTCGCCAACGACACAGTCAGAGTTGCTGGAAGTAAAGAGAGTATTCGAGGAATGACAAAGGTTTTTGAATTGCTATGGATCAATCGATTGCACTCACATCCTCTTAGAGCTACCTGCAAAGGAGGTTCCAGGGAAACATTGCACCTCCTTCATAGATACCTCTACAGATAGCTCAAAACACTTTGTAAACTATCATCAGACAAAGAGGCCTATATATGATATCAAATATTCAATACATTTAGAGATGTGCCTTGAAATGGGCTTTGCGTTGATATAACCTCCTCTTGCTTCCAATCCTTTAAATTGACTTTGAAGAAAACCCTTGAAACCAAGAATCAAAGCATTATACTCAGCTGCATTATTAGTTGTGATATCTGGAAGCTCTTGCCCTTTTGCCCATACCTCTTGACCTTTCAAATTCATCAAGACCATCCCCCAGCTACTTATTGGTGTGAAGGACTAAAACCCTATCAAAATACAAAATAAAATCTATTGGCGGTGTCTCCCTTTCATTCTTAATAGGCTCCTTACATTTCTTTTCTTATCCTAGATCCTCCCGTCCTGTGAGCAAATCTGCCATAGTGGACCTAGTGGTATTTTCACTGACAAAAGACAAAGAGAACTCGTGAAGCTCTGACAACAATTTTGCAAATCTCTCACCAGGATTAGGCTTGCTAACTAGATATTCTAATATGGACTGAGAGGTTTAAAGGAAGAAAAAGGGACGAGGCAATAAAGAGAAGTGAAACTTTTCGACTGAAAACACCAAAGAGAGAGCTTGTTGCTTCATTTCCTCATACCTTGTTTCCACCTCTAAAAGCTGTCGGCTAGCATAATAGATGGGTTTCATTCTACCTGCCTCTCCTTTTTGTAGTAGTACAACACCAAATGAATGCAAAGATACACAGCTTGGATTTACATAAAAGTCTTGGGACCAATCGGGGGGCTTCAATATTTGGTCCTTACTTATGGCCTCCTTAAGTTGTTGAAAAGACTCCTTTTGCTCCAACTCCATTTGCTGAGTGTCACTAGTGATATCAAGAACCGTATGGAATCCATCTTTGCTACTGGAGCATAAGTCTCATCATAGTCTTGACCATATTGCTATGCAAATCCTTTTGCAACTAGTCTGGCTTTGTATCTTTCAATGCTTCCATCTAGATTACACTTCACTATGTAAATGGCGCTGGTATCACCATAGACATATACCAACACTGCAATTTTGGTATAAACAAGTGTTTTAATAGAAGTAAAAAAAAAATTGTGCAGAAGGATTCCACTTGTTTCAGTCCCATCCTGCCCCCAAAAAAAAATTTCCCATTAGAATCATGATTAAATGTTACAAAAGAGGTGTACAAAATCATTTTACAATTTTACAAAAAAATGTCTACAAAGCAAAAGTAGCGCCACAGTTGAGAATGGCCTCTCCCTTTCCCTTGCCTTCCGCTCAACCCTTCCTTTGTGCCCCTTCCTCCCTTTCTCTTCCTCCTTGTCTTTGAGAGGCCTTCATGACCCCCTTGCTTGCAATCTACTGCCCCTGCTTCTCCTTTTATACAACTCGTAAGAGGCGGTTCACCAAAACATCTCGAAGCCTGTGAAAGTGGCCGCCGCCCTGCACCTTTGGTTTCTACGCCTTGCATCTTAATTTCTCAGCACCTTAATATTGCTTAGGTTAATCGGCTCCTTTGGCCCTCCCAATCTCAACAAATTATTTAATAGCGAGTTTCTTCTCGTGGGGCCCCTAGTTGGAGGGTGCACACATACAGAAAATTGGGATGCATTTCAGTGGTACTTGCCGAGCTCGCCTTGAAGCAGCTCCTTACCCCTTAACGGCATGCTAGGCTTGAATCAGCACCGGGCGAGGAGCATATGCTATGCGCGGAACGTGCAGGCAAATGCAAGGAAAAAATTGCTCTTCAATCGCGAGGCCGAGCTGGCTTTCTTGAAGTTTCTGAAGAGGGATCGTTGTCTTCTACTCTTGGTAGGGCCTCCTAATTGTGGGAAGTCTGCGATTGTTAAGGAGCTTGCTGAATGTGACAAACATGGAATTGTGTTGGTTGACCTGAGCGTCGGTGACATGAGTACTCCGGAAGGCTTCCTTGAAGAAGTCCAATTAGCACTTAATGCTTATGATTCAAACTTTGTACGGCTCTGGCATTATTTGGAAGGCAACGACAGAGGAATCGATGATTGGCATCGAGGACCCAAAGACAGGGATCAAGGCAGATGTCACACACAAGCATATCCAGCCCCATGTCACTTTTCAGAAGGCGTTTCTAAGATATCTTAAAGAGCATCCAGAAAGGCCCATCTCACTGGTTATAGATGAGGCCAACGTGTTGCAGACTTGGCTGTCAATTAAAGTCTATGAGCAGACCTTACACACTTACCTTAGTCTTTTTTGCCACATCACTTAGCAGGCAAACCTAGCCAATGTGGTCCTCGTTAGCTCAAACTTCCTTTTAAAGTTCTGGCTGAACGAGAAAATTAGTGCTCCCAGGTATACCTGCCATGTCATTGGCAACTTTCCTGAAGCAGATGCTTGAGGCTTCTTTGAGTTTGTACTAGGAAAGCCTTGTCCAGATAATAAGATTTGGAAATCTATCTACAGTGTGTTTGGAGGTGCAGCTTTACCCCTACGAATGGTTTCTCTATCCATGATGGAAGATGAGGAGGCATGGAAGGATGAGGTGTTGCAGTTGTATTTTCAGATGCAAGATCAAACGGACGTGGGGCTCTCACTTGAGTCGATTAGTCCGTGGGAAATTCCTGCTTTCTGGACCACGGAAGAGTATGTTGACATTTTAACTGAGATGACAAACCATGAGAATGGTGTGGTGACGTGGCAGCAATTAAGGAGAATGTTCGGCACAAAACTTCTCAAGGCACTTATATGCTATAGCTTCATCCAATACCGCACTAAGTCTCCCATGGCCAGGGATGTTACATGAGGGTGCTTGGCCTGTTGTGATGCCTCTATCACGGTTGCACTGGCTTACTATACAGAAGCTAGTTTCAAGGGAGAAAGATGGCAAGGACGAGGAATTTGGTTGGAAAGAGTTGATGATGCTAGCTGGTGTCAGTGAAGGAGATCAGCAAGCTCATGGTTTTACCTCATAATTTTCTGCTCAACTGTGCCAGAGGAATAGCAGTATTTATAGATTTTGCTGTTGGTATGATGCTTATTTATAAAATTAGAAACCAATTGTATGACCTGGGTGGAAATAGGAGATTACACGATGGGGCAGACATTAAGGTGTAGAGTATGTACCCACCTGAAGTTTTATAAATGTTAATCTAATTCCCATCTTCAAGCGCGTAAGAAGTACAGTTTTCTGAATTAATGTTTGGAGCTTTTATTCAATCAATTATGTAAGTGTTGTACCACATCAGGTTTCTGGTCACTAGTCAGCTTGCTTTTGGAAGAATTTTTCTAGTTAATGGGATGAGGATGCCTGATTATTATTCAAACTCTGCCAGCGATGTTTAATTTGTTCTCAGTATGTGGCTCGTTGTGAAGAATTTGTGAATTAGGATGCAACCATTGCCTCTTGGTCTCCATTTCCTTGTTTGTGGGAATGCTTCATATTTCCATGATTGTGCACATGCTTGAGTGATTGCGAGGAAAGTTGTGAGAGAGATGGAGCAAGAAGCTGGGTTATCCTAGCTATGTGTGAGCAGCAATAACGGTAGCTTGACTGTGGTCTTGGTATGTGAAACAGTACACATTTGTTCGCTATAGCTCTGAGCTGTAGGTAGAGGGGGCTAATACTTTTGATGGCGTTGTGGGGGAATGCCCATAGGGCCTTGTTTATTTGGCCTCTGGAGCTCTTAAGTTTTTTTTTCGCCGGAGGACCACAGGGTTCAAAGGATGCAAAATGGAGAAGAGTGGCAAGCCTTTTAAGGCTTCTTTTGTTGCAGGCCAGCGACGCAAGATGAGCCAGTCTCTAAGTTCAAGAGGCTGACTTTTGAGGGAAAGGAAGCAAAATAAATGTTTTCACAGTAAGGAGACGGCCATCAATCTTGGGAATGCCCACATAAGAAAAGGAAGCAGCTTGCTGAAGAAAAGGAGTAGTAGAAGAGCAAACAGAAGGGTAAGAAGTCAAAACCGAGTGTGGGACTTATGCCTGTTGTGATTGGTGAGGGGCACAATGATGATAAGTCAGAGTTATTGATCACTTTACTATTACACAAGAGGTATAATCCAAGGAAAATAATGAAAAAAATACACACAATCTTAGATATGAAGTCTTTTATCTATGGTGTATCGGCCTTAGGTATGTTTAGAATGATTGAACATAAGCTGAAAACATAAAGCGGAGAGCTGAATAGCCCGTTTTTCTTTTAGTTTCAAAAGAGAGTTTGATTGAGTATGCTTGTGCTTTCTAAGTTAGGAATGCAATTTTGCCTCTTTGTAGGAAGCGATACATAAGTAGTGTAAAGGGTCCATTTAGCTTTTTATGTTTTAAAAGAGAGAGAGAGAGAGAGAGCGTTAATTCCAATTTTTTGGAAGATTTTGTTTTTTGTTTCTTGACTTGCTTGTTTATTTTTGCTTAGTCACCTTCGTCCTTTCTTCTTTATTTCTTGTTTTCTTTCTCTTTTGTTTATTTGACGTATTTTAGTAAGCACTGGGTTTGCCCAAGAGACTCCGTGGGTCTGCAATTACTAAGCGCCGGGTTCATCTGACCATCTTCATCCCCATTCGCGGCTCCCATAGATTTTGTACAAAAAAGGAATAAGGTCAACATGCTTGTGTCTTGACTCCAAAATTTCTTGATAGACCTCAAAAGTGGCTACCATCAAGTCCGTATTTTCGGCATTGACATACCAAAGACAATGTTTAAGATAGAGCAAGCTCATTACGAGTTCATGGTTATGCTGTTTGGTCTCAAGAATGCATTGCCAACGTACAACAAAATGATAAGTAATGTGGCCATTGGAGTAGTATTACAACAGGAAGACAGATCTGTGGCTTACTATAGTCGAAAGTTGAATGACGCCGATAAAAACTATTCCATATATGACAGAGACTTGCTTGGAGTTATTATGCATTAAACTTGTCTCAATTACTAAGCGCCAGGTTCATTTCACCATTCGCGGCTCCCATAGATTTTGTACAAAAAAGAGATAAGGTCAACATGCTTGTGTCTTGACTCCAAAATTTCTCAATAGACCTCAAAAGTGGCTACCATCAAGTCCATATTTTCGGCATTGACATACCAAAGACAATGTTCAAGATAGAGTGAGCTCATTACGAGTTCATGGTTATGCTATTTGGTCTCAAGAATGCATTGCCAACGTACAACAAAATGATAAGTAATGTGGCCATCGGAGTAGTATTACAATAGGAAGACAGATCCGTGGCTTACTATAGTCAAAAGTTGAATGACGCCGATAAAAACTATTCCATATATGACAGAGACTTGGTCGGAGTTATTATGCATTAAAGCACTGGAAGCCTTTCCTTTATGGACAAACTTCCACCGTAAAGACAGCTCTGAAATGGCTTTTTTCATCACTCCTTACCAGGATGATTTCTCGCTCTTGTTGCTTGACTGGTTGCATGGTCACTTCTCTGCTCATGGCTCCCAAAAATAGTGTGATACTGCTTTTCACCATTCGTCTCCCTTCAAGCCTTTCTCATGGCCAGACATATCTCTTAGGTTCTCCTCTATGTTGGCTCGTCACCTCATTTTACTTCTTTTCTTTCTCACACCTCCTCATGCTGCTGCCTTATAGCTCCATCTCCCATGGTCTCTTGGTACCAACTCCCTAGAGACAATCGGGCACGAGCTACATAGGTCAATCTCTCAACTTTAGGTCAAGTCCTTGTTCACTCATACCCAAAGGAGAACTTGTTTCCTTCTTAGGATTAGTTAGAGTAGGTGTAGCCCATGATAGGAGCCCCATAGGGGCCCCCAAGGGCAGTATAAATGTATGAAAGAATGCCTGGTAGAGGCACCTATTATAGGCAGCCTCACCCACCCCCAAAGTCGGCGCCAGTAGGGCTGGATTTAGCTACCAGCCAGCCAACCACCGACCCGCTGGTCGGCCTGTTCGGTTGGCCGATTGGCTAGTTGGGAAGGCCTATCCTTGCCCCCCTTCATTCCCCATTCAGTTTCCCTGCCTCCCAGCCTCAGCTCCAGCCCCTTGTGCAGCACAACCCAGTCCAAAGATCGCCCTAAAGCAGCAGCAAATCAGCCATACAGAACCGCAATCCCAGGACAGGTCTCCATGCAGTACTTCAGCCAGGGTTTGGCCAGCAAACGGTGAAGGTTTGGGTGTTCTGTTTCTTTCAATTTCGTTCGCAGCTCTTTCCAGTTTACCCTCAGCTCATCTCTCAAATTCTCTGCTCTCTCAATCCTCACATCTCGCAATTCATCTCTCTCCTCACATCTCACAATTCATCTCTCTCAAATTCTGCGTGGACAGCCTAGGCGCATCATTAGCCTGGTACAATGGTCTACAATGTCAGTATGTGGCTGGAGCTGTTACTCAGTCCTTTGGGTCAGCTCGTGTTCACAGGTGTCCTCTTCAGAGTTGCATTATGTGCTAATTGCGACAAGTGCTATTCTAACTCCCCCTCCATAGACTTGGAAAGTTGATAAGGAAACTTACTTGGTGGGGCGGAGTTTGGAATTAAGTCGATACGATAGTCCTCCGGTCGATGGGGTGGAAGTTGAGGTGGTTGATCATCTCGGAGCATAATATCTTGAAACTCGTGGATTAGATTGACCATGGCTTGCCCCAATGGAGGAGCCATTTTGCTAGCAGTCAGCGTAGATAAGTGCACACACTGCACCCTTGCGGATAGCACAACATGCCTAAATGTGTCTATCCATGTGCGGCTCAGGAAGACCTTCGACTATGGTGAAGGAATCCTGCCGCCCATCGAGAACAGGTGAATATGCTCACAGAACCACTATATCCCCAAAATCATGTCGCACCGCAACAAAGATGTAATGATGAAATCCCTTTGGAATGACACTTTCTGAACTGAGAAAGAAAACTGAGTCGCCTTATGCGTAATTTGTGTGCATAACCCGGGTGTGAATCCGTCCATGGCAAGATGATGAGGTACCAAAGTGCACCCCATCTTCTTGGCTAATTGTCGCGAAATAGCATCTTTGGAGCTCGTTGCTGCCCTTTATAGCTCTCATAAGTGGCTTCTTTTGTTCTTCTAGGGTTCTTTCCTCCTTACCTTCAAAGACTACCGACAGAACGACGTTCAAAGCACTCAATACTGAATTCATAGCTGAAGGTTGGGGGTTGGAAGAGCTACCGCAGAGGCGACGGTAGAAGCCGATGCTGTTGCGGCCTTCTCGGCCAACTATTTTGGATAATCTTTCTTCCTGTGCCTTGCAATATGATGGCAATGGAAACATCAATGTTGTGCGTTGTACCGCTTGTGTTCGTCAGGTTGTAACTAACCTCCTAGAATACCGGCTTTATCTTTTTCATCTGGTGTCATGTTTAGCTTAGACTCTTTGATGAGCAAACGACAAGTGGTTATCCTTCTTTTGGTAGTGATTGTCCTTTTGCTGAGGGCCTTTGCTTGTTGGGTTTGAGGGCTGCTGGTGGGGTTTTGGCTCCTTTGTGGACCTGCTTGGGCTTTCCCCCATTCAACATCATTTCCTGATTTTGAGGGAGGACAAGTGCGTGCTCATAGGTGAGTGGGTCAAAATTCCAAACGGGGAAATGAATGTTGGGAGTCCAATCCTCTGATGAAGTGCTTCAGCTTGCTATCTTTAGACACACCCAATTACTATGCCAGCATGATGACCTTTACTGTAGGACAACACAGGCAAGCCGTTCTAGGATAGACGAGAAAACTCATCTTCTAGGTTAAGCCAATGCTGGGGTGGCAATTTTGTACAGCTGATTTGCTGCTGTACGGCGATCTTTGGAGTGGGTTGCGTTGCAAAGGGGCTGGAGCTGAGGCTGGAAGGCAGGGGAACTGAATGGGGAATGAAGGGGGCAAGGGCCCCTTATATAGGCCTCCCCAACCAGCTGATTGGTGAGCCAAATAGGCTGACTGGCAAGTTGGTTAGTTGGATGGGCTAGCTGTCTGGGCCTGCTAAAAGCAGCCCTATTGGTCACCGACTTTGGGGATAAAAGGCACCTCTACCAGCCCCTCTTTCATAAATTTGTGCTGCCCTTGGGGCCCTGTATCATGGGCTGCACATACTCTTAACCAATCCTAAGACGGAAAAACTCTATCCTACTGAGTTCTCCAGTGGGTACCAGTGAACAAAGGGCTTCACCTAAGGCTGAGAGCTTGACCTACGTAGCTCATGCGTGATGTCCTTGGACTAGGGCTCACAAAGTGGTCACGCAACAAAATCACCTATAAAGGGATATACTAAGCACTCGATGATGTAGGCAGTGTGTCACAATGCACCCAAGTGCAAGGGTGCATGCACAGTGCAACCTTGATTGCCTTAACCAAAACCCTATAAGGGCATCATTAGATAGGTTATCTACAATTGCATAGTTCTTGCACTTGGAGTACACCTACTCAAACTTCTTTTCCACAAAATCACTTTCTTATAATATTAGAGGAGGGCTTCTATATTATACCGGTGGCGGGAGGAAGATGGAAAGGGTGAGAGAGAGAGAGAGAGAGAGAGAGAGAGAGAGAGAGTTTATTAAAGTGTGCTAAAGACCAATGGGTCTATGAGACTGAAAGAAAACCTGATACAATGAGCAAAAGGGTGGAGTAACTAAATGAGCATCCTAACCCATGCTAGAGAAAAACTCTAAAGACATAGTCAATGGTATCATCATACATGTCATCATAATCATATACATCCATCATTGGCAACCTCATCCCCATGGGAGATGCAGTTTGATCCCATACAATACAAGACAGTGCATAAGGGAATGTCAGGGTACACCCGATGGTGAACTAGGCAGTGTAGGCAAGAAACCAATGATAGATCGTTGTCTACTATCTGGGCGAGTAGTCTGTTGTGTCCTCTTGGCAGCTACCCGACTCTTGACGAGCACCACGAGAGAGAGAGAGAGAGAGAGAGAGAGAGAGAGAGAGAGAGAGTTGTATTAACGTCTTTAGAAGGCCTCACGAGCTTATGAGACAAAGTACACATCCAAGAAAGAGTAGCCATTACATCTGCGTGTGTCAGAGAGAGTCAAGGAGTGCACAGGGCAACTCAGCTTGATTTTCTCTGACACTCAGAGAGAGAGAGATTTTATTAAAAGTCTTTAAAAGACAAAAGGGTCTATGAGACTTAAAAAAACAGGTACAATGAGATGAATAGGTGGGGCCTGTAATCCAAAACAAAAAAATAACATAACATGGAAGCAACCATGCATGAATGATATATCTATCCAAGCCCTTGACCTCATTGTGCTACTCCTTTGGTGAGTGGTAGTAGGGTCAAGGTGAGAGGGGAGCCCAATGGTAGGTGAGAGGGGAGCCCAATGGTGTGCTAGTCTGCAATGGCATAAAACTTGTGATAGAACGCTGGTGATAGTCCCTGTGTGGTCCATTGTGGTCTTCTAGTTGTAGCTCTACATCGGACAAGTGCCACTGTTACACCCATCGGACCCGTCTCTGCTGTAGTAAAAATGGATATAAGGTGCCCATGTGTATCAATCTGCGGGCAAGTCTTCCTTCGCTCACGCTCCTGGTCCTGACTCCATTGTGTACCTATCCCTGAGGTTGCTGGTCCATACTAGCTGAATGGAAAAATTCTGTAATCATGATCTGAGTGGAGTTTGATTGTATGCCATATGTTTGTCCTAAGCAAAATGGTCTCTGTGTTGGGACATCTCATGGCTGAAAGTGGCTAGGCATCTCTGATCTAGGTATGATTAAAAACTGGAGGGGGATCCGGAACCATCCCTGAAGAGACAGTGGTAACGGTTTCGTATCTTGTAGTATATTGAGCATCTGAAAACGAAGTGCTCCTTCGACTCGGTCTCCTGCGGTTTGAAAGCGACCAGGCATCTCTGATCTGGGTATGATGAAAAATTGGAGAGGGATCTGGAACCATCCCTGAAGAGACAATGGTAATGGCCTCATATCCGGAACCATCCTGAGAGAGAGAGAGGAGAGAGAGAGAGAGAGAGTGTGTGTGTTTCCACGTGTTTTTATTGCTTGATGTATTTCTTTATGGCCCCAAATTTGCTACTCGATGCCATACTCTCTTGTTGCAGGGAAAGGCTCTGGCTTATGGTGCCGATCAATCATCAATTGTGACTTGTCACTCCAATTTGGTAAGCTTGTGTGTTGCTTGTGGGTATAATTGAGGTTTCTATCCAAGTCGCTTTGGAGTATTTAACATGAATTAAACACGTTACCTACAATCGCCGGCACTTCAAACACTCATACGGTTTCTTTTTAGAGCTTTTCCAGATCTTTGTCCTTCTGAATTCCCTCGTATAAAATCTCACCCGCTGCAAGCCTCCCTGCAGTGTTGAGAGGTTGTGGGAGAGGGAGAAGACTTGTGGGAACAGCTGAAATGGTGTGTCTGTGGATTGGGATAATTAGGAATAATAGGTTCGAGTTTGACTGCTAAGAGAATTTTGAAAATGGCACCATGTTTCATTGGATGATTGCATCTTAGAAACCTATTCTCTAGGCATGGCTTGCATAAATAGCCTGCATACTCACCTCATGTGAGACTAATAAACTGGTAAAATGTTCGGAGGTGCAGACAATACGTCTCATTGGTGGCTGTCAGAGAAGCCTGAAATATACAGATTAAATCATGACTTCCATAGATCTCTCGAGCTTCCTAAATGATCTCCGTCATCTTGATAGTATCATTGTAATGAAGGCCAAAAGTGGGTCAAGTTAGTGGGGGTTAGGATAATTAGTATTTGGGGTGTTTGCAAGATAGAGGCGTCTAAAGGGCCAAGGAGGTACTATATAAGTACCATCCTCTCATGTACAAGGGACCTTTTTGATGTGACATCTAATCCTATCTACTCTCCCTCCTCCTTCCTGTTACCTGCTGCCTATGCTCACACACTCTCTCTCCTCCCTCTCTCTATCTCTCTACCCCCTCATCCTTCTCTCTTGTCCTCTCTCTTTCCCCTTCTCCTCTCTTCTCCTCCCTTCCTTCTTCTATTCTCTCCCCATCTCCAAATCTGCCCCTTCCCCCTTCTCTACATTGGTATCAGAGCCTTGACTCTGGCACCTTTGCTTCCCTTTCACCTTTCACTTCAAACTCCTACGTTAACGCCAACTCCAAATAGGCGCACAACATGACTCCATAAGCTTTCAGCTATTGGCAGCCATAACGCTTAGTCGTACCTTGCAGCAGACAACCAACGCCAAGATGAGCTGCTGGAAGACAACCATCCTGTCCGTAATCAACCATGATGGCGGCCTAGCCCACGAGGTTTGCCTTGAATCGCCAACTAGAATACCGCCACGGAGACGAAGGATGCGATGGAACGTACGACGGACGTCCTGCAGCTTGTCATCGACAATCGCTGCCTGTAGAGTCTAGACTGCAGCCCATCGTCGAAAGTCGCCAACAAGTTTGCGAGAAGATCGGAGAGGTTGTGCACACTGCAATGCAAGAGCCCATGCTTTCTCCTATGGACCGAAATGATGGGGATGGGAAGGATACCTATTCCAAGAATCTCAGGACAGACGATGAGACCATTTTTAGTGAATCCAGGGAAGAGGCTAGGAGGTCTTTTGTTAGCAAGGATGATGCTCCTACTTTGACCAGCCACCAAGTCGGAGCTATGATGATGCTGAGGGGAGTTATGCCAAAGGCTATGCAAGCCTATAAAAGTGGGCAGCAAATACCTGAGAAGAATGCAGTCATGCCAATATTGGTAATGCAGCCAGCGCACCAGCCATGCTATGCCTCTCCCTAGCATGCAGTCAAATCATGTTTTAAAGCCATTGAAGATGCATCAATATGCCGGAAAAAAATCTGGTTGTCTCCAGGCAATTACAACTGTAAATACTAAAAGATTCTGTGGGGATAGCTGCTCAAATACAACCAACAGCCCACATGATGGGAACAAAAGTGGACAGCAAGAGAATGGTTATTGCAATTTGCAGGAACAATATAATGCCCTAGATGGAGCTCTTACAGTTCAGCATACTAATGGAAGAAATGCATGTATGCAGGGTGATGGAATAAGCCAACATAACAATGTCAATGAAGGCTTGATCAGTGAAAAGATTGTTGAGGAATCAAATGAGGGTGAGCAAAATCAAGATGGATATGTTGACCAGCAAGGTAAGAATGTGAAGCAAAAGTAAAACAAATATTATTCTAATTAACCAAAGTCAACTTTCTTGACCATCGTCAATGCAATAAAGACTCCTCTTTATATCTTGGGAGAAGTACCAATTTGGTGACATTAAACATTTCGGACTAGGTATGGTCATTACGAGTTTACCTTTTGGATTGACCAATGCTCCCGTGACTTTCCAACAGATTATGAATGACTTGTTTCGAGAGTTCTTGGGCAAGTTTGTTTTTGTGTTCTTGGATGATATCTTAGGCTTTAGAGGATCATATTGGTCATCTTAGGATTGTCTTAATTCTATTAAGACAGAATAAGTTATATGCTAAGATTAATACGTGCGATTTCTTCATGAAACATATCATTTACTTAGGACACAAGATTATCGCAAAGGTGAGAGCATTGATGAAGACCGAATTCAAAAGGTTTTGACTTGGCCTATACCTCAGACAGTGAAACAACTTTGTTCTTTCCTAGGATTTATCGTCTTTTTGAGAAAATCCATTCGTGATTATTCCAAAATCACGGTCCCCTTGACAACGCATTGAAGGGTCATGGTCGTAGGTCTACACAACCTATTACTTGGAATGAAGAGTTGAACAAGTCTTTTTATGTGTTGGAGGCCGATGCGAGTGATTATGCCATTGGGGCAGTGTTATTCCAAGAGGGCCGACCTGTAGCTTTTGAGAGTAAAAAGGTCGATGATACTCAATATCGTTGGCCTACCATGGAAAATGAACTCTATGCAAACATGCTGTCAAGGTTTGGAGGCATTACCTGTATGGTTCTGGATTTGTCGTATTGACTGATCATCAATCGATCCAATATGTGTTGATGCCCTAAGTCGGATTAAGATGGTGAATGCTTTATCATTTACTGAGATATCCTCTGACCTATTTCAATCCTTAAGGGGATGATTTGAGGGGTAGGAAGGCTCGATGGGTTGAGTTGATGCAGGATTTTGATTTTGAGATTCGATATAGGAAAGGCTCTTTGAATAGTGTTGCTGATGCCCTAAGTCGGATTAAGATGGTGAATGCTTTATCATTTACTGAGATATCCTCTGACCTATTTCAATCCTTAAGAGGGCTTTGCACGACTGATAGTCATTTTAGTCATTATTGGTAGAAGGTCCAAGATGGTATTGGTATGATTGACCAGGACTCACGGATTGTGCCACCTATGGTTCAGGCAGTGGGAGGTCAGTGGATGATTTGGAATGGCTTGTTGCTCCGAAATGTAAAAATTTGGCTACTAGATGTGTCTGACCTTAGATCAAAGATTCTTCGGGAGTGTCATGACGCACCTAGTGGGAGACATCCTGGAGTACGTAGTTTTTACTAGCCTAAGATGAGAGAATTTGTTTAGGACTACATGGTAGGTTGCCGTACTTGTCAAGTGACCAGAACGCCTTAGAAGCACGGGGTTTTTTACAACCCTTGGACATTCTTGGTAATAAGTGGGAAAGTATTTCCATGGATTACGGGATTGCCATGACCACGGAAGGGCCATGACTCCATATGGGTTATCGTGGACCGCTTGACAAAGATGGCTAGTTTTATACCTACGAGATCCACGGTCACAACGACTCGGCTAGCTCAATAGTTCATTGACCACTGTATGGTTTACTGCCTAACACAGTCAGTGATATGGACTCTAAGTTTACGAGTGAATTCTGGACACTTGTTTGGATACCACTCTTAGTGCGAGTTCCTCTGAACATGCCCAGCTTGATGGTCAGACGGAAGTTGTGAACCAACTTCTAGAGGATATGCTTTGTGCATATGTTTCCAAGAGGCAGTCGTCATGGGAAGGCTACTTACCCATGGTTGAATTTGTTTATAACAGTGCAAAGCATTCTAGTACTGGTTTCAGTCCTTTTATGCTTATGTACATAGTACGGGCTTCAACCTAAATCTCCAAGGGAATCAAGAATAATGCTGCGAAAACATTCTTGCAAGATATGCAAGAGATGCTGCAATTTGCCAAGGAGTCTATTAGAAGTGCCTAAGACAGGGATAGATTTTATGCTAATAGACATTGTTCGCCTAGAGAGTTCTCTATTGGAACGATGGTATACTTACGTATTCCCAAGGAATCCAAGGGTCTCAGTATTGGACAGGTTAGGAAGTTATCCCCCAGATACTGTGGTCCATTCAAGGTTATCCGAAGAATTGACCAAGTTGCATATGAATTGGATTTACCTCCTAATGTAAGGATTCATTTATTCTTTCATGTTAGTAGACTCATGTTAGTAGACTGAAAGAAGTGTTGGGTGTTGAGGATTAGGTAGTTTGAACAATTAACCTTTATACCACACGAGCCTGAGAGTATTCTTGGCTTTCATGAACGTCAAGTTAGAAATAGGACGATCATAGAATACAAGATAAAGTGGAAGGATCGTGTGGAGGAGGACTCTACATGGGAGACATTGACTAACCTTCAAAGAGTGTTTCCAGGAGTGAGTTCTCAGAGGAAGGGGAGTATGTCATGTGCAGGGATTGTATCTGATGTGTGCTTAGGCGGATAGGACTAGCTTTGATAGCTTGGGGAGGCTAGTGGATAGGTAGGCGATTCTCAAGTTGGGTGGCAAGGGCAACGGACAAGTTAGGATTCCAGCTATTTTTAGCAGCACTGGGGTTGAGCCTATATAAGGGGCCCAGGGGTTCAGTTTTCATTCAAGCAAGCCAGAGCAGGTCTTGCTCTTCCTTGCTGGTCTGGATCCTAGATCGGGTTGCAGATGCGCACTTGCTTTCTAGCGCAGCCTAGATTCCCAGTGCAGTCCTAAGGCCCTATGGGCGCCTTCCGGTGGTATGGGACACCAGGACGTTGTTGACAGGTTGGATGCAGATGTTTGTGCCAGCAGCCCAGCATGTGGCTCGGGGATGCTCGGATTCTATAGGCCGTGGAGGCGTGAGCATCACGGTTGGGTGGTGAGCATGCCTGTGCCTCTCTTTGTGGTTCTATGATCGGTGGTTTGTGCTTGTGTGCAGGTCCGGATTTCCGGGAGCGATCATGGTCGTGTCACAAGGGGAGGGGAATAGAAAGGTTTTGTGGTCATATTGGAGAACATACTTAAATGGCTAAGCTATAAAATTCAGAACTCCAAAATATCAAGACCATGAAGTTACTAGTGGCCGCATTTCATGACATGGACATAATACTTGGGAAACCATGATGCTACTGAAATTAATTTTTGTTTGCATAATTTTTCATTTATTCACCAAGGAGTTAAGATTCTTAGTAAAAGAGGTGTTTCCATGCATTCTGCACTTCAAACATCTTTTAGAATCTTGTAGTGTGACAATCATTCTGACATTATCTTGTTTCTTCATCAAGTATATTTTTTGCAGCCTTTTAATAGTGGCTTGATTTCCTTTCTTACCCTTGTGCTCTTCTCTCTACCAAATGCTAGTTAAGTATGAGGTTGGACAGAGCAGATAGGTATGCCATTCTACTGATTCTAGGACAATTTGGGGCTTCTATCTTGTTAATTGTGCATGTGTAATTTTGATGTCTGGGTCTGTATGATGTGTTCAGATCTGAGTAGTGTTATACGCTTACAAATGGTGATTAAAAAATATCAGGGAGATGCCCACTGTATACATCCCTATAGCTGTGCTCCATTATGAGATTTTTTGAGAAAAATGGTGTGTCTTCCACTGCTAGAATATATGTAGCTCATTCATTTAGCCTTGTGATATCAACAGAGTGGAATACCTGATAAATGATTCACACATTCTTCTAAAGCAATAGTTATGGAAAGCAATGGTAGCAGGAATTATTTTTCTATACATCCTCCTAGGCTTGAGGATGCAGGCCTTGAAGAACCTGCGCTGCCTATGGAAGGAATTCAGGTATCCATCGGATACTGGTTTTCAGCCAAGATTTTTTATTAATTTGTGATACATTCACGGATACATGTATCTCAATGAGAACATCGACCTTGTCTTGTTTAATGAATTTTGCTATGTTGTAAAGAGCTGGCATTTTTCCTGCAGGAAGCTTTCCGTCGTGCAGCAGAGGTGGTCAAGTCAAGAACTGTTGGACTGGTACCAGATGCTGTGGGTAAATGTATTGAAAATTCAGGACCTAGTCATGGGGAATGGGAGGATGCCGTTATAGATCCCTCAACGGCACTAGGAGAGGATCATGGAAAGTGTGTTGATTCTGTAACTAGTGGGAATACAGCACAATGCAAGGATTTGGTAAATCCACCAGGCACTCAATTATAGATTTAGGTTGTGATAGTTGTGAATCTAGCACCTCCTTGCTGCTCATGGGCCATCCTTATTGACGAATATGGATCTACTAGGAAGTGATTTTGATAGCTATTGCATGGGAGGGTTTTGACGTGACAAGAGAGATTTGCTATAAGTACCTCTTATTCTATAGAAGCAGAGAGTAACATTCCCTATTGCACAAAGATCATTCCAAGTCAAGGATCTTAGCTTCCTTTGATTCCTTGTTCTACATGGAATGTCTCCCAAATGTTTCTTTTTTCTAGAAAAGAGGGTTATATCATGTTAAAACAAAAGTTTTGGCTTTTACACTGGTAATACTCTGGCCATAAGATACGATAAAACTGATGTAAGGCTTAGCACACATTCGGGGGACAATCTTGACCAAATTGGTTCTACAGCAGCAACTGACATCACTCACGTTCCTCTTTGAAACAAAGCTGAGGATGATAGAAAGCACTAATGACAATAGGGCCTTTGGAGGGCCCCGGCACAGCCACCTATGGGTATGGTTTTTTGCTCTTCGTGACCCCAATCCTGTTCTGGACAAAGGTGTTGAGCAGAGAAGACAGTTGAACAGTTTGGTCAATTGTTGTGGCCTCCTTAGAGTTATTTTGGCTGGGATGAAGTGATGCTGATGGCGTGGTTGTGTCGATTCCCTGAGAAATCTTTACACCTTGACCACCCACCATTGGTTGGACAAAAGAGTTAGGGGGGTTCTACGAATGGCTAGCCTCCTTTTGTATCGGACTTGTGGCATACTACCATCAAGAGTCCTTAATGCCTTTGGAGCTCCAACCCTGTCCACGTCCCTTCCGATTGGAGTGGACGCTTCTGGGGACACACTGGTTGCACCTTCAACACCACCAATTACTTTGTCTGTGACAATGGGAACTGTGACGGTAGCAGCGGTTTGCAATGCCAAATCAACAGCACCTCTTTGCCCGTTACCCTCGCGGAATTCAAGCTAGGATCATCCAACAATCTCTACTTCTACGATATCTCTCTCGTTGGCGGCTTCAACCTGCCTCTCGCCATCTCTCCATCTCCCAAATTCGCCTCCAAGAGCTCCAGTGCTCTGACTTGCGGAAGCCCCTCTTGCATAGCCAACGTCCTTCACAATTGCAAGCTGCGAGTCTCCCACAATGGCAGCACCTTCGCATGCTCCAGCCCATGCAACGCTTTCCAAACGGACCAATACTGCTGCACCAGTGCTTGTAAGTCTAATAACTACACCCAAGTCTTCAAGAATCTCTGCCCTACTGCCTCTACGTTTTCCCACGACAATGCATCATCTGTGTTCAATTGCTCTGGTGCCGATTTCACGATCACCTTCTGCCCGGGTGACGCACAACCTTGAGACTCGATTCGTCTTGTCCTTGAGTATGTTCAGGGGTTATCATCATTTTGGCAGTTATTTTTGCGCGTTTGAGATCGACGCGGAAAAATCGACGGAAAAGCGAAGGAGAAATAAACATATTCGAATTGGTCATCAGAGGTTTAAGTACAAGGAGCTTTATTCTGCCACCAGGGTTTTCAACTCCTCTGAATTACTGGGACAAGGAGCCCAAGGACAGGTTTACAAGGGCATTTTGAAAAGGGGCGGGTTACAAGTAGCAATAAAAAAGGTCGCTGCAGCTGAGAAAGGAGGCAGGTGAATGCGTGACCTCGTTTCTGAATTGCGTATCATAAGTGAGCTGAATCACCAAAATCTGGTGCGGCTTCAAGGATGGTGCAAACACAAAGGAGAGCTCCTGCTTGTGTATGACTATATGCCAAATGGAAGTCTAGATAAATGGTTATTCGCAAACAACGATTTGATCATTGGTTTGCATGTTCGAAATATAATAATTTGTGGTTTAGGCACAGCACTGTTGTATCTTCATGAGGAAGGGGGAAAACGAGTTGTGCACAGAGATGTGAAACCCAGTAATATTATGCTGGATGCCAATTTTGAGGCTAAACTTGGAGACTTTGGCCTGGCACGATAGTGATCCTGATGCTATTCCATGGTCCATGAATGCAGTTGGCACAATCGGTTACATTGCCCCAGAAATTGCTACGACTTGCCTTCCTACTGCAGAATCGGATGTTTTCAGCTTCGGTATTGTTGCTCTAGAGGTGGCATGTGGGCGACCAAGCTTTCAATTAGCCTTTGAATCTGGTTTCTATTTCTTATTGGAAAAGGTGAGGGACCTGAACAAACAAGGAAGACTAATGGAAGCAGCTGATCCACGCCTGGCTGGAGGCTTTAATGTTGATGAAATGGAAAGGCTACTATTTGTTGGCCTGACTGCTACAGATTTGGATCCAGATAAACGCCCAATCATGAGACAAATTCTTGCTATTCTAACAAAACATGCCCCGGCTGCCTTAGAAGAGGTTGGTAACAGTTTTGCCATTCTCGTATGACGTCTTTCAGCATCATATTACACTGCATCTGTCATGGTGTCTACTGCACCTATTTTTTTTGTCAACTCGATGGTCCTTGAGTACACTAATGTTCTGCCAGATTCACGCCTTATGAGAGAGTGTTTTTGTCACTAGTGTTTATGCTTTTGTTATGTTGTGGGCTGTCATACTAGATTGATATAGGCTCTATATGGAGTTTAGTTCCATCATCCATCCCCCATCCCCGGTGAAAATAGGAATTTCTGATTAAGCTTTACCTGAGGGCATCTGTGGAACAATCCTTGCGGGATATTTCTCTGCTCATTGCCTTTAAGAACCCAGGACCAGCAGCAGGGAGCTAATTGCGGGCTATACAATCAACGTATACCTCTCTTGTGATATGATTGACAATGCATGGCGGCCAGGTCTCAAGAAACGGTTCGTGACGATCGGATGTCTTTGCAAGAATCTCCTGGACCTTGCTGTCCCTTTAGAGCTCAAGGGGAAAGATAGTATTAAGAGGCAGATGACTGAGTCTCCTGTCTACAGATAAGTAGGAGTACTCGGATGTGCTAGGAAATAATACCAGCTATGGTCTCTGAAATGTCACCTTGAGGGGTGAGATGCTCTCCTGTGGTGGCTGCGGGTTGAGTCTCCTATCTACCGATAAGTAGACTACTCGGATATGCCAGGTAGTAATACCAGCTATGGCCTCTGACATGTCATCTTGAGGGGGCAAGAGGCTCTCTTTAGGGTGTCGGTATAGCTTGAGCCTTATCCAAGAGAGCATAATTTTATTTCGCAGGACTGTCACCATGGTCTAACCTGACCATTAAGATATCCTGAATTAGGTGCCCCAGGACCTCGTGCTGAAAATCTGCTCTGACTTGAGAAAGCTAGGTGCTCGCATGACACCACCCCACTTGACTGTGGATCCTGAGGGTGCATCTCCTAATCTACTGCACGCCTGGCATGTCAGAGGCAATGCCGACCATGGTCGACCAGTTTGCCCTAAAAGCCTATATAAGGCAGCCCCCTTGGCATTCATTTCATTCTCTTGCAGGCTGTTCAGCGGCAGCAATTCTTAGTAAGCACCATCGGGATCCGTAGCAAATCAGGCCTGGAACAGGGAGCAGTAGATCTACCCCATCCACAACACCTACAGAGTTGAAAAACTCCAAGAGAAAGTACGCTATTGAACTGTGATTGCCATGCAGTAAACTGCTAACTGCTCAAAATCCTACCGTTGGTTCAGTCCAGATCACAACAGCAACCAAGGTCTGCATTCCACAGCTCTCATTGGCCCCAAATGACAGGTAACCCTACAGATCTCCTGGAATAGATTCCAAGAGAGTAGGATTCCTAGGTGGGACCTGGATGATAGGGTGTCTCGCTAACAACCTTGAGATGAGTCAGAGCATTGTTTCAAGGGGAAGGGAAGGGCTTAGGGACAGGGAGAGGGAGAGGAGAGGGCTAAAGCGTAGAGAGGGGGAGGGAGCAGCGTGGAGCGGGGAGAAGCAGCTGATACCGTGCCTCAATTGTATTTTTCTCTTCACCCTTACTAGGCAATTTGAGAGCAAAAGGCTGCAATTTTGGCAAAAGCTGGGCAAATGTGCCAAAAGAGGGCAAAGGCGGAAAATTCCCAAAATTTGACTAAACCAAGCCAATGTCATTGCAATGTGAGAAAATGTGACCCAAAAGCCAACAATCCCAAAGTCAACCCTGCTGGCTGATCTTCAAAATACAAACTTAAAAATAGCAAATGGAAGCTCCAAAAGATCTGCTTGCAAAGTTCAGACCAATGACACAACAAAATGCAGAAATCCGTACAGTTGTACGGACAACACGCATATGGAGCAAAAATACCAAAATGTCGCAACTCCATTCCGATAGTTATCTGTTGAAAACTGCTCACTACTAAAACTCCGAATTGTCCTCTTCCACGGAGGGTAGTTGGACTTGTCGAGCTTGCCAGTTGGGCAATGGGCTTCTAGCTAGCCATTCGAGTCAACCCTCCTCTGAGTCAGTGACACACGTAACTTGACTGTATCATTGAGCTTGCTCCACCCGAGAGGAACTCCTTCATTTAGCATCTATGTAGACTACAAAAATCTTTCAACAACAAGGCTTTGATACTATGTCTGAGTTCGAGACCCGACCTTTCCCCATGCACTGTAGCCTTGATATTTAATCTCCGGTCTAACACTTGACCAATGCCAGAATTGAACTCAAGAAGGGGTGAGTAGTAGGGGGAAGAGTTGGGCTGTATCAGCCCCTTCTCCAATAGATCTTGGACCTGATTCATAATTTCCTCTTGCTGGGATGCACTTATCCTATAAGGGGGTTTGTTAGGTGTGCTGCTACCAGGGATTATGTCTATCATATGGTCTTCTAGCCTTTCAGGGGGCAACTCCTGTGGAACTGAGTCATAAAAACACTCTTTAAACTAAAAAAGAAAATTTGTCCGCTGCTTTTCTAACTAAGAGAAATGAGACTTTTCTTCTACTGACTTCTTTTCAGATGCTTCTTGTACTGACTTCTTTTCAAATGCAAACACGAAGTACGCTAAAAGGTACTTTTTAATTGCTTTGGTAATGGCAGGCCATAAGTCAACTATATGGTTGACCATTACTTGGGTAACTATATATACCAAGTACTTGTATTGCTTCATTTGAACAGTTTAGTTGGAGTTCACTTGTGCTCACTTCTTGTTCTCTTATGTTCACAACTCTTCTCTATTCTTGTTCCTACATGTGGTATGAGAGCTACTTTTTCTTGTCTTGTCACTTGCTTCCTCGCTCTCCCGCGTGCTCGTGTTGCACTTCTGTCGCAATGGAGGAGTTAGTTCTTGCTGGTCAACTTCTCTTTTGGTTGTCCTAAGCTCCCACGAGCTTCGCGTGATCTTGATATTCAGTTTTGCTACGAGATTTCCAAAAGGAAGCATTCCTCAGCTGGGCGACTTCGCTTTGCGTTGCGCGCATAGTTTTTTCAGGCAATTTCAATTACCGAAAGTTGTATAGCTGCGTCAAGCAGCCCGAAAGTTTTGACCAGTTGTATTGGTTGTACTAGGGCTTTATCCCTCTTTCGGAGCTGTTCGTGCCATTAGAATTTTGTTCTGAGCAACATACCAGCAATATCAGTACGTTTGCTGATTTTACTGATTTTCGTACACCTCGTCTCTCCACCTCTCCATTTGACTTGCCCGCTTGCTCGTTGCCTCTCTAGATCACCACTTGCATCTCTGGATCTGGATTCGACTTGGTGGTTCGACTTTTGCTCGAGATCCTTACTTTAGCTCATTTTTAGTCTCTCCCAGTTGGTTCTTGCAGATAGCATTGTGCATGTATCTTGCAGATTGCATTGCACAAGTATAAGTGCATTTGGGACTTGTTTTTGGCTACACATTGAGTATAAATCATTGCTTAGGTGTTGTGCATATATGAATTCAAGTGTTGGCTGTAAGTTGATGCACTTTTGGATGCCTGTTGAGCAAGAGTTTGCTTTTGCATTCTGAGCCATTGTTTGGTTGGGATACAGGCTGATTATTTGGGATAGAAGCACATTGAATTTGAGCCAATGTTTGCCTGTGGTTGAGGATAACTTTTTTGGAGCGAAAATATAGTGCTTGATTGCATATTGTATCCCAGAAGGGATTGAGGTTTGAACAAAATTTTGGGGACAAAGTTACTGCTATTTCGGAGCAGCCGCTGTCAGTGAATGCCATTGCAGTGATTGCATAGCAGTCAGTGTTCTTTCAGTTGTCCATTTGCTGTCGTTTCCTTTGCAGGTACACTTGCCTTTATTCTTGAGCTTGAAATCATGTCTCTCAATGAGCATTTTGGTACCATAACTGAAGTAGATAAGTTGGATGGACCTAACTATGCTTTGTGGTCTTTACAATCAAGAATACCTTGGTTGGAAAGGGCTTATGGGACATTGTGAATGGTGATCAGGCTAGACTTGTTGGATCAAGAACGAGTGTATCATCCACTTTTGGCACTATCACTCAAGCTTCTACTACCGCTCCCACGGAGGATCGGAATAGATTTGATTGTAGGGATGTCCAAGCGTTGTCTTTGATTGCATTGTCTGTGAAGACACACATTAAGTCCACTGTATCAAGTCTTGCAAGACTTTAAAGGCAGATTAGGATAGAGTGAAAAGTATGTGGAATGTGAAGAATGAATTAAGAAGCATTGCTTTGAATTATAACCTCAATGACTTGCTCATGTAGGAAGGTCAAACTATTTCAGCTCATATTGCAAAGATTACTGATATTCGGGATGAGCTCGCAGCTATTGATGAGGATATAGAAGACAAGAAATTGGTCTCTATCACCCTCAATAGTCTGGCACCCTCATATGATATGTTTGTTACTTCCTTGATTATTATGCTCATGGTTCCTCCACTCAGTTTTGAGGAGTGAGTTGGTTGGTCTTACAGGAAGAAATACGGACTTTTGATTCAGCCCGTTTGAGTGAGCAAGCACTTGCCACTCATGGAAAGGGTAAATTTCAGAAAAAGACCAGCCATGCTTATCAGCCCAGGAAGGAGGGGAATGCAAACACCAATGTAGGGAATGCATATAAAGGTGCAAAGGTGAAAAAAGAAAAATGCAATTATTGCAAGAAACCTGGTCATTACATTGTAAAATCCCAGGAAAGGATTGCCAATGAGAGAAAGAGGCAAGGCGCAAGTAGTAATTATGTGGCACCAGTTGAAAATGCCAATGCTTCATCTCATGCAAACTATGCACAAGAGGGAAAGGATTATGTGTTTACTGCATTTCAGGACAACTTTGGTGTCGAGGGAGATTTAGTTGCACATGATGCTTCTCTTGCTTCATCTTGGGATTCTTCATTTGCTGCCATAGATACTTGGTATCTAGATAGTGGTGCATCGAAGCACATGACTCACAGGAAAGAGTGGTTTGAAGAGATCAAACCTGTTCATGGCAAATAGATTACTTGTGCTAATGATGCAACTCAGGATATCATAGGAGTGGGAGATGTTCCCATCCTTCTGGATTCAGGAAAGAAAAAGTATATCCATGATGTCTAGTATGTTTCTGATTTGAGAAAAAATATTGTTTCAGTTCCATCCATGGCCCATGATCAACACATGCTTGTGGAATTCGAGGATGATCAATGCATGATCAAGGATCCAAAGAAAGGGAATGAGATTGTGGCTACAGGTTCTTATGAGGCTAGCATGGGTCTTTACAAGCTTGATGCTCAGCCTTATAATCAGCATGCTACGTCTGTCTCTTCTTCTACTCCAGGTGATTTATAGCATGCCAGGTTTGGTCATGCACATCACAGATCTTAATCATATTAAGACCTTTGCAAAGTATGGTACCCATTGGACATATATACATGATAGTAGATGTACAACAATGCATATTTTTGGGAGCACTTACACATGGTGCATGATAAAATAATAGAAAATATTCATGTCGTACCTCACAAATGATATCTAAATCACAACAAACTTTGTGAGCATATGGTCCTTAATGATATTGAGACCTTTGCAAATTGTGGTACCCATCGAAAACATACACATGATGGTAAAAGTACAACAACAAATATTTTTGGAGCACTTATGCATGGTGCATGATTAAAAAAACATGAAAATAGGGTCAATGTTTTCTAGCCAATCGTGGAACTATTTTTGGGGCCATGAAGCGACGCGTTAGTGGGTGAGATTTTGAATTTTGAGCGGACTTGTACTCTCGTCGGAAGTTTTTTTGACATCATGATTGCCGCAGTGGCGTAATAACGGGACACAATCTTATCATTGTCAATAGCGCAAAGCTCGACACATGGCACTATATGCATTTAGTCATGAGCATAGAGACTGTTCTCTGACCTCCTTTGCATAGCGTAGTCTCTAGCCTGACTGCATCACATAGCTTTTGCCTTACCACTTGTCATTGTGCAGCTTCGCCATCTATCACTGCGCAACATAACCTTTTGTTGCATTGACCACCGTGTTGGTTCGAGCAATGATGTTGGCATGGACCACCATGTTGTCCTGACTACATCACTCGACTTTTGCCTTGCCACCTCTCATTGCATAGCTTTGCCATCTATCACTGCGCAACACAATCTTTTGTTACGTTGACCACCGTGCTGGTTCGAGCAATGATGTTGGCATAGAGAGACCACCACATTGGCATGAAGACCACCATGGCATGTCAATCCCTAAAGGAGACCCCTCAAGTTTCATATATGCAACCACCGTGCTGGTTGATGGAGCTATTTTAGTTCTAAACCAAGGAAAATATAGTCTTATTTTGGAGCTATTTTAGTCCTATTAGTCCTTATGCAACAATTTCTCAACCACCACCGCATTGGTTCTTGGAGCTATTTTAGTTCCAAGCTAAGAAAAATGTAGAAATTTGCAATTTATGATAGTTTCCTTGCAACCACCACGCTAGTTATTGGAGTTATTACAGTTCTAAACCAAGGAAAATATACTCCTATTTTGAAGCTATTTTAGTCCTACTAGTCCTTGTGCAACAAGTTCTACTAGTTCTTGGAGCTATTTTATTGCTATTTTGGTTGTAAGCTAAGGAAAATGTAGTCCTATTTTAGAGCAATTCTATTCCTTCTGCAATAATTGCTTGTGCAAGAATTGCATCGGTTGCAGTACATCCTGAATGAGGGCATTTGTGAACCATTTTCACTATAGTAATAACAAAAATTTCAATAGTTTATTGTGCAAAGATCCCTATGGTGCAATAAAATGTAAATGAGGGAAGAAATATGCCATTTGTGCTTATTTAGAGCCACTACACTTTTGACCTGGTGCCTCGTATGCAAGGGACAATACAAGTACCTCATAGTTAGTACTTTCTTACACTTTTGACCCGGAACTCCTTCTATGCAGGGCACAATACAAGCACCTCGTAATTGAACATAACCTTCTTTACAACAACTTCCTTCAAGGCACTTGGAGAGAGAGCTTAACCTAGTGGTGAGCTCCCTGAAATCGAGAACAACCTTTGACAATGGGCAGGAGAACTGAATCTGGTGGTGAGCTTTAGCACACTAATTCTCTCACCAAGTTGAGTTCTCCTTCCTCAGTGCCGAAGGTTGTGCTCGACTATGAGTGACTCTCCACCAAGTTGAGATCTCTTCCAGTGCTTTATGGAACAACGATGATAGAAATTTGTAGTAGCTGAGAACATGATCAAATGTGACAGACCTTAAATCCATTCTACAATCCCCTCCTTTAGATCCGTTTCCCTTGGCTCCCCATCCTGTAACTCTCTTGGTTTGGCTATGGCTAGTGGAGTGTTGTAGGATGGAGAGCCAAGGGAAAAAATGGATCCCATGACTTGGGGAGCATTATGAAGGGCCATTAAGGTTGTAGCAGAAGATTCGTCACAGGGGTGGAAGGGGGCTTGGAGAGCATGGAAGGGGGTAGGGGAGGGATTTTCCTGGGTGCGGTGAATTGTTTCTCTGCCCTTAAGGCCTTAGACTTTCCGCCCTTCCACTCTTTTCCCCTTTGTTTATTATGTTAGTTTGTGTGACTCTGGGTGCCTATCGCTGCTAAGAGCACAAAATCCACCTGTTGGATTTTGTTGGTAGCTCGGCCTAGTGTAGGCGGTCATATACATCATCGTCTAGCCATGACATGCGATTAGATGGTTTCAATGGGAGAATTTCTCGGTCATCGAAGACAAGATCATAATAATTCAATGGGATGAGGGGGGAGAAGTGGTGGCACATGCACCTAGCTTGTTTGTAGCCCAGCCTAGATAGGCAGTCATATACATCATCCTCTAGTCATGACATGGGATAAGATGGTTGCCATGGGAGAATTTCTCGGTCATCGGAGCCAAGATCAAAATAATTCAATGGGATGAGGGGGGAAAAGCGGTGGCACATGCACCCAGCTTGCTGGTAGCCTAGCCTAGTGTAGGCAGTCATATACATCATCGTCTAGCCATGACGTGCGATTAGATGGTTGCCATGAGAGAATTTCTCAATCATTGGGGCCAATGTCATAATAATTCAATGGCCATTATAACTAGAAATTCTAAAAATCTAACAGTCTGATATGTTCTTATAATCTAACTCCAGCTTAACGCTAATATGAGCGTGTAAATTAGATGGTCCCTCATGCAAAGTCATTGTTATTATAGTCTCATTCCGACTCAATGCTAATCTAAGCCTGTGACTTAGATGGTCCCTCATGCAAAGTCATTGTTATTACAGTCAACTGCCTTGGAGAAAGGCAAGATCAAAACATGACATTAGATTAGCATTGAGTCGGTTCATCAGGCTGTAATAACAATAGTTCTTGGTCATAAGAATGATAACTATTGTTATTATAGTTTGATGATCTGACTCAATGCTAATCTAATCTTGTGAAGTAGATGGTCCCCCATGCAAAGTCATTGCTATTATAGTCTGATTTCGGCTCAATGCTAATCTGAGCTTGAGAATTACATGGTCCCTCATGCACAATTATTGTTATTATAGTCTGATTCCGACTCAATGCTAATATGAACCTATGAATTAGATGGTCCCTCATGCACAGCCATTGTCACTAAAACAAGTGCGGTGGTTGTTTGGGATTTACATTTTTCGTTGTTTGGAATTACTTTGGGATTTATTGAAACAAACACGATGGTTGTTTGGGATTTACTAAAGATTATATTTTGTGGGGGTTGCAGTTAATACTAAACCAAGGAAAATGCATTTCCTTACCAGTTCCTACCTCCTCTAGCCAGTTCTTACCTCCTCTAGCCTTAACTATCATACAACTAACCTGTCATATTCATCAATGTAATGTGTGGGGAATCTATTGGTACATGGGTCTTCAAAGGTGGCAAAGATCTCGTTGGATTACATCGTTGATCATGTCAAGACGGCTTGATTTGAAAGATTAGAATATGTGAACAATTATAGCTTGGATAGCAAACTAAATATAAAAACCCGACAAGTCTCGAGTGAAGGAGCAGCAAAGGAACAAAGATGGAAAGCCACAACAGCAATGACATTTTTTTTGCCGCTTGTCTTGAGCTTGATGAAGCCATTTCACAAGGGCTCCCTCGGCAACCTAAGATTGTCATAGATGAGATTGATCTCTTGGAGGAGGAACATAGAGTTCTTAAGAGTTTCATTCACAAGATGGTCATATTGAAGGAGGAACTGTGGAAAGACCCTCAATATTATAATAGCCCACAATTTGTGAAGTATGTTATTAAAGGCTCCCATTGTTCAAAGTGTTGAGCCCTTGTCTTGGAATCCTGTCATAAATATAAAGTCCTTCAAAGATCTCAGACTTGATCTCTTGGAATCTTTGGGACCTTTTTAGGGGACTGACCACCCCTCTAATATAGCCATCTTTCAATAGATCTTGAGTTAAGTAGTAAATTGTCTTCTTTGAAAAAAAAGTAGTAAATTGTCTTTGTATTTATCCAAAGGGACTACTCAAAGTAACTTAGTTGACCTCAAAGGAGTCTGTAGTAGTAGACACGCCCAGAGTAGCAACCGCAACACAACGAGAAACTCAAACGACCCACCTATAGGTTGAATAGCTCCTCCAGTCAGCTTTGCCTTTACCAATGAGCACTACAAGGACCAGCAGCCTCTCCAAATCACATGCTCAACTGATGGGAGGTCTTCATCCTGACCGAATGCTGATCCTCTAGCTCCAACGAGCCACACCTATAGTCCATCTCCAACGCACAATGAGGTGCAATGAGCCACGAGCTGTCCATCACGAGTGCATTGTCTCCATGCTACATCTAATCTGTCAAGATAGCAAGGCCATGTTTTGACGACAAGCATGCACGATGCTAAACAAAGCCTCGAACGTGCTAGATCTAGGCATCAAAGCAAGGCTCCAATGCTCAAACGCGAGTGGTGCCAACTACTAGTACTTGCACGAACATCTATCAAGCAGCTTGGCTTTCCAAGCCGCCTCGATACTCAGCTGGCTCAGCTCTTCAACACAAGCTCTAGCAACAAAGCAGCCTCCAAAAGAACAGTCGACTAAGCGCATGCAAGAAATCTAACGTGCCTCAACGACCTTCAAGTAGCACTTCCATAGAGCAGTCGACCAAAAAGAAGCTCTATTGCATGACACTCAACATCTCCAACGCAAGGAAACCATCAGTCGACTCCAATAGCGCGCTGCCTCCCACACGACTTGTAGTGCCATCGATTTCTTTCAACATCTGCAGTGGCTATGCAAGGGTAAGGTCTCCACGACCATTGCCTTCTCCCTCCCCTCTAGTTCTTCTCTGTCAACATAATCTTAGGATCCCAACAAAATCTTTCCAGATTCCAGTGATCCTAACACTCACATGTAGCAGCAAAGGGGTAGCCACATAGCTTGGTGGACAAACGGCCAAATGGCAATCGCATCGGGCCACGTCAACAGACACAATTGTCTACCATGTCGTCACAATTAGTGCAGTGTCCACATCACCAATGCCATGTCAGCAGTACCACAGTGGCATGCCACATCATCACTGACCATCCAGTCATATTGCCACTTCAGCATGTCCACATGGCAATGCCACCTCATCTACCCAGTCAGCCTGCCAAGTCACTTGACACGCGGCAGTGCCCAGTCAATCAACAACGCAATCAGCCTACCCAATCATCAGCAGTGCCATGTCACCATGTGCCACCTCAGCACATAGTGCCTCAGGCATACTTTGCATTTAGCATGTGATCTCAGCTTGCCACCTCACAATAGGCCATATCATCATTTTTGGGCCTTCTTGGGATCAAAGTTTGGCCTATCCTTCTAGGGGCCATATCTTTTGATCTAGAAGGAATTTCACAGAGTTGTAAAAAGAAAAAAGGATCGCTAGATCATGCTCTACACGTTGAGTATCTCAAATATTCTATCTAACATTTCCATATGTTAGAGTCATTGAAACCTCATCATCAGACCACCTCCTAATCCTTTGCAACGCACCCAGCACTTAAAATGAATCCAGATAAGATTCATTTGTTGGATTTTGTGATTCGACGTGTAGTCTAGCTATAGAATATCATCACCACAAAGGAGATCCAACTCCACCAAGCCAAGTCAGCCACCATTACCACATTACCCGATTAGTTCCCATCGACGTTAGTCCCATTGGATCTATCACTGGTATACACATTCACACATTGACACCAGTTCAATTCTCTTGGCATTCAGTAGTTTAGCACTCAGTGTGACCCTTGGAAGAGATCCTTCTCGGATTCAGGATTGTTGCACACAGCTTGCACTCAAATGCCACCCATGTAAAGTCACATTTGTTGACTATTTTTGGCATTGGTTCACACACATACACATCAGCCTTGTACAGCCTCTTGGTTATCTTGACACACAGTTGTCATCATTCAATTACAGGCTTGATCCTTGGCATATTGCAGTTCTCACATGGCTTGGTTTTGATAGTCTAGCGTAAGCCCCCTAATGGTAGCTCTCACACAGTAGTGTTCTCATGGGTAGACACTCTCGTCGGTACACGGGTAAGCCTCTTGTGCAGAGCACCAGACCGCCTCCAGCATGGACTTATCTGCATGGAGTTTCTGATAATGCACATTCCTCGGTAAGCCCTCAGTATGAGGCACATTCGGCAGTAAGCCCTCATCACAAGGCATATTCGACAGTCAGTCCTCAATACGAGGTAGTCCCATCGACATCAGCTTAGACTAATTCTTGTGATGCACAGCCATCACTCTCATGCATGGATTCGACTCCATCTCTTGCCACAGATGTAGATACTCAGCAGGAGTTCACTAATAATCATGTAGTTATTCAGCTGGTAAGTCTTCAGTACGAGGCACACACATCTCCAACCACATGCAGAGATACATGCCACAATGCATCCAGCTCTTCAGGTGATACCATTCCAGCATCCATCACTGATGCTTTCACCTTTAACATAGAGCATACCTTGGACACATTTCCTTCCAGCATTTCAGATTAGCACATCGGCCTTTAGAACATTCCAGCATTGGCTCAGACATACCGCATTGCACCACCCTTGGATCCAGTTATAGCGCAACCTGGGGAGACTCATTGTTTCATCATGCACTTATGGTTGTAGTATATAGCCTTACTTCATGTAGCTCAGTGGTTGGATCCATGACTTCAAATTGGTCCCTTCATCAGCATTAGGCACTTCAAATGCTTCAGGGATATCTTATGCTTTCTTAGTGATATTTCAGGCTTCTAGGCCTTTACACTGTCAGCTCCTTCTTTATGAGCCTACGATAGATGCTACATCCTATGCCAATGGATGTTTATCCATGTAAACAAAAGACGACCTTCAACTCATGAAAGTTGAGCACACAGGTTTGATAGGTTGCTATACCTTGTCATGTGTATGAGCCTCTTCTTCAGTAGAGCAATGTACATACATGCACCTTTGGCCCTAGATTTTCAGCCCCTAGATCACTCTGTCCACATCGACTATGCGGTCTTCTTTGACCCCGCATCATTCGATAGAGATTACATTACTCCAGCATACCTCGCACATTGCTGTCAGTTCTTTTGGGTTGGTGACACCCTCGTATGTCACAACCTACCAGATCATGTCTTCATGCCTACATTGACTAGATTCACATCCGGATGCCTCTTCAGGGTAGCTGCACAGTCCATGATGACTTATGACATGCTCATCTTTGACATGTTCAACACGTAGCCATACACATCGTTCTTCACGCAGTCATCTTTTGATTGACTAGTATTTGATCCAAAAGGACTTTACTTTCTGCATATTTCCTTTCTCTTCCCTTTGCCCTATTTTTTGGGTTTCGTTCCCAAAGGCGAAGGATGACCCACAACTTAAGAGGGGAAAATGCACATCTTGTGCATGACCTCATAAGTTGTACTCATTGTACATGCTTCCACTATGTAGTCAGTGCACTCACATACGCACATAGTACAGTGATTTCTTTCCAGTTTTTGGATGCTATCATATGCACCAAACAGGGTTTTGTTCCTTCTTAGTCATGAAGCCACAAAAGCTCTAGGAAGAAAACACAGCACAATAAAGGAGGAAAGGCACTGTTTGAGGTAGCATAGCAGCCCCATCTTGGTGCCATACAAGAACAAAAGCCATTCTTACAACAAGCAACTAGCCTTGCTATCCAAGTGCCAACAAGATAGTGTAAATTGCACTATCCACATAGGGCATAGGGGCAAACCCTAACCTTAACCTAAGGGGTTCACATGTATGTCTTCATGTTCATTGTCAATACACTTAGTGTACAGGTAGTTATATCATGTGCACTCCTCTCGCTCTCCCTCTCTCACTTCCGCTCTCACCAACCACCGAGCTGGTTTAGTAAAATAACAATATATTACTGTTCTATTATGAAATATATTGCTGTTACTTTTTGTTCAACCACACTGGTTCAAGACAATCACATAGCTAGTGTTTGAGCTGAACCAACCATCGTTGCATGATGTTCCAACCATCTGGCTAGTTTAGGACAATCACATTAAGTCCAAGCCATCCTGGTTCTAGTGTTTGAGTTGAACCAACCACCACGGTTGCATGATATTCCAACCATCGGGCTAGTTTAGGACAATCACATTATGTCCAAGCCAGCCTAGTAAACTATCCCAAAGCTCAATCACAAACAGCCACCAGGCTAGTCTAGGCAACCACTGACCTGTGTTGTATCAAGAAATGAAACAAGTAAACTATCCCAAAGCTCAATCACAAACAACCACCAGGATGTTTTAGGCAATCACTGACCTACATTATATGAAGCACGTGTATGATGTGCTTGTCAAGCATCTTGCATCCCGTCTACTTTCTATAGATGTCCTTGTTATTTGGATAAATGCCAAAACATCATCACTATTGTAATGACTTTTGCACTTAGGTTGTCTCTCCTTTTCTTGCATTTTGTTGACTACTCGGATCGGGATGATTGGGCATTGCTTCTGCTCTATGTGCATCTCCTGACGTATTGGTAGGGTTGTCACTCTACAAACTTTAGGGTGCAAGCAAAAGCTTGTGAAGAATCGAGATTGGTATTCACCTGAATGGCTATTGCTTCACAACTTGTGTTCTTTGCTCTAATGTCAATGATTGAATGCATGCATCTATAACCGCTTCCTGTTGCTGCGCTGTAAGGAATCTTATTTCTTCTCGTTGTTTCTCCCTTTGCAAGCGTTGCAAAACTTGTCTTCTGTTGTTGTTCTGATACCGTGCCGTTTCTTTCCTCGACCCACAATCTGTCCTTGTGCCTTGACTAAGCTTTTCATCTTTCCTATATTAGTGCCTCTGTCTTCTTCTCTTGCAAGCCATGGTGAGCTGCACGGTGCCATGGAAATGATCAATGAAAGATGACAATGCTAAACCAAAACAGAGAGAAGCTAGCTTGTGAGGCAAGCAAAAAATAGAAGACAACTTACTCAGAACATGACAATGCCAAACCAAAGATGGCACAAGGTCACATTGAGGCTCGTGCGGGTTGCGGGTAGGGGCAGGTTGCAAGTACTTAATCTGCCCAGGGGAGGTATGAAAATTTAAAATTTGTGGGAGTAGCAAAATTTTTAGCCATCGGTTTCACCCCTCCGACAATACACGTCAATAGAATTGGATAATATCCCAAACAAAAGCAATGTGGCCTCAAATGCTTCAAAACACAAATAGTCCAAAGGGCTCCCAAAGGGCATGCTATCGGGTTTGATGCTATGTATTATGAAATGCAATGACCTTTGGCATGCTTATGAGCCATATAGCAAGCAAGTGCATGGAAAAATAAATAATTTAAAATTATAAATAGTGTTGGATTTATTAAAAGATCTTTGCACATGCACAAATTACACATTTTCAACTTCTTCCATTTTAGGGTGAATCTAGATACCAATACCAATAACTATCAATGTTTTAAGACCCCCATGCAGTAGTTTCACTAGTTTAGATTCCAAAATTTCAATTTGTTATGGTTTTCAACAAATTAAAAAAAATGTTATGGAGCGTGCCCTCAAAATGGGTGTGCATCACTTTAGCACAACATTGGAGGCCCATTAATCCATGCCTAATGTTCTCATTTAGGTGTGTCCTTGGGTCGACGAACAAGAAGCTCATGTAGTGTACTTTTGAATGATTACTTGGTTGCATGTATATACATAACAAAATTTTGATGTTTTTAAATAAATTGCTATATCCTGTGGTCTTCACGATGCATGATTCACATGCAACAGAGCATTGGTAATGCTTTAACGGTCTCATTTTAAATTGTTATTCCATAATTTTTTGGTTTCATGTTCAAGTTTGGAATGTGTACTACAACTTGGAGACAAAGTTTGTCAACTTCCGTTGAGCATAAGTTATGGGTCATGCAAGATACCTATATCTAAAAAATTCCCTAAACCTCACAAAAAATGGCTACACCCAAGCAACCAATGACCCAATATGCATATTTTATGATACAAATGATATCCAAATCACACACAAAATTTCAATCTCATGGATCTTATTTATATTAAGGCCAGTATATAGTATCGTACGAGGATTGTACCCATTGGATACATACACATGATGGCAGAAGTATAATGACACACATTTTTTTGAGCACTTGTGCATCGTACATGATTTAAAAACTAGAAACTATGCATCTCTTACCTCACAAATAATATCTGAATCACATCAAACTTTGTGAGCACATGGATATTACACATATTAAAAACTCTACAAATAATTGTTCCCATTAGACATATACACATGATGGTAGATGCACGACAATGCATATTCTTTGGAGTACTTACACATGGTGAATGATAAAAAAACTAGAAACTATGCATGTCTTACCTAAAAAATGATATCCAAATCACAATAGACTTTGGAAGTACATGGATAGTACTCATATTGAGACCTCTACAAATTATGATACCCATTGGACACATACACATGATGGTAGAAGTACAACAATTCATATTTTTTGAAGCACTTATGCATGGTGCATGATTAAAAAACATGGAAATGTGCATATCTTATCATATAGATGATATCTGAATAACCAAAAAAAATATGAGATCATGGATATTACTCATATTAAGGTCAGTGCAAACTATCTTTTCCATTAGACACATACACGTGATGGTAGAACTACAACAACACCAAATTTTTGGAGCACTTACGCATGGTGCACGATTAAAAAACTAGAAAGGATGCATGTATTACCTTACAAACGATATCTTAATCATACTAAACTTTGTAAGAACATGAATCTTACTCATATTAAGACCTTTGCAAAGAATAGTATCCATCGGATATATACACATGATGGTAGAAGTACAACAATATTGCATATTTTTTAGAGGACTTAAGCATGGTGCATGATAAAAAAACACAGAAATACATATATCTTACCACAAAAATGATAAAATTTATGAGCTCATGGAAATTACTCATATTAAGGTTAGTACAAATTATTGTACCCATCACACACAAGCATATGATGGTAGAAATGTAGCAACACAAATTTTTTGGAGCACTTAAGCACTGTGCATGATTAAAAAGACTAGAAATTATGCATGCCTTACCTCCCAAATGATATTTGAATCACCCAAAACTTTGCAAGCACATGTATCTTACACATATTAAGACCTTTGCAAAGTACTATACACACATACACATGATGGTATAAGTACAACAATGCATATTTTTTGGAGCACTTTCGCATGGTGCACAAAAAAAATTACGAGAAACTTTGCAAGCACATGTATCTTACACATATTAAGACCTTTGCAACTTCCAACTTTTTTACAAATTCTTTCCAAAATGTTGCATAAGTTTACCCTATCAAATTCTCCCCTTCTGCATCTCTGACACCTACATACATTAATCCTTTCTACCTACTATCTACACCCCAACTTTTCATTACGCTCAAAAGTGCAATGTCAAAAATTTGCTTTATAAGTCTTAAGCGTGTGCAACTATTTTTTATTGTGATCTCGATAATAAGGGAAGGGTGTCTATGACACTTGTCTTCCTAACTAAGTTAAAATATGGCTCTTATCATTTTTCTTGTTGGATGGTGGTAGGTAGGCAGACTCCCCTCTTCAATAAAAGTGATGCTGCCAACGACTTATCTAAGCTTCACTGCTCACATTTTCTCTTTTAGAAAAGAATGTTCATCCTTTAATTATGCTACTTCATTTTTTGTGATGTTTATTGCAAAGTTTATCTATTAAACATTTCTCTTTCCTACTCCAAATTTGTCTACTCTTCACTATGGAAAGGGGTGTTGTAAATTTCTACTACACACACATGCTTTCCCCTGCAACTTTGGATGGTTTCACATAGGATCTTTAAGTCATCAAGGTCGTTATTTGGCTTTTTGACTCCCTAGTCTAACTTGGTTTGCCTCTTTGCTTCCATACTATTCACCTACCTCACTCAACTACTTCTCTTCCATTTCCACTACTTTAAATTGCACTTCTTAATACTTCTTATTCTCTTCAGGTATACAGTAGGTCATCACACTAGGTGATGACCTATTGTCTCACCTAGTGTGTTATATCCTACTAGGGCAAAGGTGGGTACACACACACACACACACACACACACACACACACACACACACACACACACACACACACACACACACACACACACACACACACACTATCCCTTCCTCCATTGGTTTTACCACTTGTTCATTAGAGCTCCCCTCGACAAACCCCCTTAATTTTCCTAATTTCTTTTTCCTCAAACTCCCTTACTCTCCTCTTAATCTCTCCCTAATTTAACTCTCTCTCTCTCGCTCTCTCTCTCTGGTTTTTTATTAAGTTTTCCTTAGTTTTTCCTTAATTTTCTTTAACTTTCCTTTTTTCCTCTTAAGTATTTCATAAAATTTTCTATTTTTTCATATTTTTTTCTAATTAGTTCCTTTAATTTTTCTCTCTATTTATTTCATGATGTTTTTCAAATTTATCCTAATTTTCCTATTTATTTCCTCTTTCTTTTTCTTCCTAATTTGTTCTTTTCCTACTATCTATTTATTACATTAATCTTTTGTACCGACTATCTCCACCCCAACTATTTATTTCACCCTAGTCTCCCTTAATTCCCTTAAGTCCCCAAACTTTCTTTTAATTTCCCTTAATTTTTTTCCTTGTTTTCTAATTCCCCCCCGCTTCCCTTATTTTCTAAATTCCCTTAAATTTCCTATTTTTTCTACTTTCCCCTTAAATCCCTTATTTTTTCTACGAATTAATGGTATTTGTCTATGCTATTGTTTAAAATTTAAAAATTACTTAAACTATCTAAGCTTTGATCACCACGTGCATCACCCTTTCTTTTCCCCTTTCACTCTCCTCACTACACAGTCTAAACACCTCGTTTTACATGCCTCTCTCACGTCCATGCTGTAGTCTATATGCCTCACAAATGCGTGCCTCTTTCGCTTCCTCTAGCCCCTAGACCTCTCACCTCCTCGACTCCTAACCCAACTATATCTCTCTTCTATAAAATAAAAACCTCACAGCCTTCACTCCTTACTCTCCTACCTTTTGCCACTGCACCGTGCTAGCAGCACACTTCACAAAGCCACTTTAAGATGGCACATTCGAATTTCTATGTGTGTGTGCATTTCGAGGTACCGCCCTTTTCTCAAACCTCGTCATGGACTCTTAGGTCTCTATCGCGCTCTTCTTATGATTTTTTCCTCACTTCACATACTCTAATTACCCCCCTCCCCTTTCCTTCACTGTACCTTAAATTTCACTTAGCACTATCTTTCATGGTTTTTCTATGGCTCTTACGTACTCTAATTACCTCTCTCTCCCCCCCCCTCTCTCTCTCTCTTTATATATGTATATTTTCCCTACCTTCTTTTTCCCTCCCCTCTCTATTTCCTTAAAATTACCTTCTTTCCCCCTCCCCTCTCTTACATTATGTTCATTGAAACACCCCCCCCCTCCCCCTCTTCCCTTTCTTTCATTATAATTATTAAATCTCATTAGGAAAAAAGGGAGCTCATTTTGGGGCCTTTTAGGGTTTTGAAAAATAGGCTCTCAACCAATCAGAAGAGGGCCAACATAACGTTGGAAAAATACCAAAAAGCATGTAAAAATATAAAATAAGTCATATTCAAAATCTTTTGACTATTCTCATTGAGACAATATTGGATAGTGACATATCAATCATGGATTCTTAATAGTTTTGTACCTTGTCATATGTGAATGGAATCGATTATTTTTTAAATTGGAAAATCTTACTTGTTTATTCACTCAGACATCATAATGAATCATTGTTTCAAAGAATTGTTGCATAGAAAACTTCCAGAATAATAAGATCGAAATGTCTTTGTTAACCTTATTCAAATCATTTTCATCATATAAACTATGGACCTTCCTATGAGACAAGGTTTTAAAATTCTATAACTTGTAGTTAGAAATACAAAGTCCATTATCGTAGGAGAGTAGAAGTACAAGATATATGAAGAAGTTTGCCATCCATTACTTACAATGTATGTATAATTCTACCTAGATAGATTCTATAATTAGGCTTTTAGAATTCCACCAACTCTTGGAATAATAATACAAGCATCTCCTCACAACCGCCTTTTTGGGGTAGTCATTCACAAATTTTCTAGGTTTTCTTTCATGTAATTTGCCGCAAAATTGAAGGAAGATTTTAACTTACGGGCTATCCCAAAAAGGACACTGTACAATGAACTTATTTTAACACAGTACATTGTTTGAACCAACTGCGAACTTATTTTAAGTGATCGATTCGTCTAAATCAAGAATAGCCCTGTCGTCTCGCATGGTTTGTTTCAGCTTCCAAAAGCAGAAATTTGCAGAATGGCGTGAAGGATTGGATTACCTTGTTGCAAAGACTATATATCTTTTGTGATTGAGTCCTTGACACAATCACGGCGCTGGTATTGAATTGCCTCCAGGGTTTGGACCTGAACCTGGAGTGTTCAGTCTGTCGAATTGGAAATGAGCAACTGCAGCTTGGAAGGCAGCCTGCCGTTGGTCAACAACAGTTCTAAGGACTTTGCGATTAGAGAACCTTGGTGCCAGGTCCGCAGCTGGTATGCTTTGATTTGTGTCGTCTAGCAGCCTTCTTTGCCCGTCAGCGTTTTCTCGTGCGTGCGATCTTCTGCTAGGCCTCTGGCTATTCGGCGAGATGGGGAGGATTTGGGGCATGTATCCCTCCTGTCTCTGGCGGGTTCGAAAACGGTGGTAAGGAGGTGATTGTATTCTGCGGGACTCAACTGGGAGCGCTAATAATATTCCTATGATTAAAAGAAGGCATAAAGGCCCGCACAAAGGCAGCTTGTTGCTTGAAGACATCAACCTTAACGAGGCTACACTAGCTCCTGCACCAATGCACACTGATCTACGTCCGCCCTTGGTTGCTCCTCAGCACAGAATTATGACGTCAAAATGCTTTGTGCCGAAAGACGATTACAGATGGCAGCAGCTATGAACTTAGTAAAGATTGAGTGGAAGAGGTAGAGGTAATCCCCACGACAAGGTAAGGTTGTACGAGGAACAAAAATCAGAAGCAGGAGGACAGAATCAAGAAGCAGGATCAGGATGGAAGCAGAGCTAGTTTCTGACTATGGCGATCATGAGACAAAGAGGTTATTTGTAACCTTCTCGTGAGCAGGTTGGGTTGCGGGGTTGGCTGCAGGTCAAAAGCTTGCAAGAAGGGACAAGTTTTCAAAGCAAGGAGGCAAACGGCAGCAAGGCAAACGACGTCATTTTACGCGGATTTCTCGCTGCTGCCATGCAGTTCAATCGGTGTGATGAGTCAAATTCAAATTACTCAAAAAATGTCTGCTCCTCCTACGTATGCTCATGTTTTGGTTACTTGAATCTTTCGTTGAAACAATTTGTATCGTTGTAGAAGCCGCTCGTTGAAACAATTTGGATCTCATCATCGTCATTTTTCTCGCCGTTGAATTGCGAGAATGAGGGAGTCGCCGTCTCTCGCCTCATTTTCCTCTAGTTGGAGCTCGTGACTCGTTTCTTAGTCAATCGTGGTGTATTTATAGGATCGCTTGTGAGTTCAAAGTCGACGAAGGTCACCTCAAGGTTCCCACGAGGCGACGTAAGCGTGGATAATCAAGAAAAATCACCGAGCGTTCAATGTTCGAACGTTTCAGACTTGCATAGTGAGAGCTCCGAGGCAATCACAGTTTCAAGGGATCGTTTACGTGGCTCTTGAAATTTCTCAATTAGGGACTAGCCACTTGAATCACCTTTTACAATATCAATTATTTTTACTTGTGACCATAAGAAGAGCTCTCCGTTCCAATAAGGTTGAAATTTGGTGCACTTGAGTTGATAATGCTATGTCCTCAATATATTGAGTTAGCTCTTAGTGCACCTTCATGATAGTAGACATGAATAAGAGTTTTTAGTAGGTGGGATCTATCTTGTGGAAAGAAAATTTGTTATCCACATATTATGTTGCATTGGACTTGGGAGTAACTTGGGTTAAGCTCAAAATGTGGATCAATGTTACATCTTTCGTAAAAAGAGTGGATTAGAGTTACTCCATTTAGGTGGAGTAGTGATGATAACTTTAAATGGGTTGGTACATAGTAAGGTGGACCACTTTTTTACTAGTATAGTACTATAATTTCCTTAAAAGATGATTTAGGGATGTCACTTGAGATCATGTAGGCTTAATAGAATGAGTTTTCAAATAGTAAATGTTGGAATAATTGGTTGACTGAGCTCCCTCATGGGGAAGGGGTTATTGTTCTAAGGCCCAAGAGTAGCATTGGGGAACTTGGGTGATTGGTTGCTTGTCGTTAATCATTAAAAGGTCTTTGCAAAGTTTGGTGACCATCTCCAATATACACATTGGGTATAAGTGTATGGATGCACATGTTTTGGGTGCTTATGCAATGTGTAGCTTGTTTAAAAATGAGAAGATGTGCATATCCCACCATATACGTGACACGCATCATTATGAATCTTTTCAAGTATAAGTGACTTACTCATTGAAAGTTTTTTTCAAAGTTTCGTGACCATTGGCAACGTACAACAATGTACATCTATGATATACGCATATCATTGCACAACTTTTTGGCAGTTATGCACTCAAACTTGAGAAAAAGTAAAAGAAGAACATAGAGAAAATGTGCAAGGTGCACCATACAAATGACTACATAGATTTCATAAATTTTGGCTGTGCAATCTCCAATTTCATAAAAATCTTAGGGAAAAATACAAGTTTATGGAAAATACTTATTCAAAGGTTTGTTCAAAGTGCCTTAACCATCAAACACATACAGATAAGCAATACACACCTTTGCATGTTTGAAAATGCCAAAATGTGCATGTTCAACTTTACAAATGACCAATAATTAGGGAAAAAAGAAGGAAGAACCTTTTTCCATGTTGAAACTCTATCCTTGAGACAAGAGCATTGCAGATTGCGCAATTAGTGGGTTGTGTAAAATACTACTTTGTGATTCTCTACACATACATATATATGCATACAATAATCCCATTTGATGGAATTATCATCATCTCCTTTAATGATTTGTCATAGACTTGGAGAGATCAATTGACTTCTATAGAGATAACCCATAGTAAAGTGTCATGTGTTTTATTCAGCAAATAGTTGAATATGTGATGAGGATTGTGGAAAATGTGTAAGGGTATTTAGATGAAAATGGAAGTTGGTCATACATGAGTGTCTCTCTCCCACGCGCATGCACACACACACACACAGAGATGCATCTACACACACATACATGCACAAATGTGTGCATGCATTCGCACATGCACACGAAATGCGCATGCACATACACATCGATGTAGGCATCTCATACGCATGCATGTGCAAACATGCACTCATGCACACATACACACACAAACAGAACTTGTAATTAACATGGAATTTTAATGTTACCCCCATTATTATGGACTACGCATGTTTTTTTGTAAGCTTGGTTTGTAAAACTTTGCTTGTAGAAATTTTTTTCTTGCCACATGTCATCACCAAATTAGTTTTTCTTTGTTTTAATGTTAGAAGATACGATGAGAAGATTTTTAATAAATTTAGCAATTGAAATCTATATTCCTCTTGACCTTAAAACTTATTTTGTATTTTAATGTTTGACCTCCTCTCATTGAAATAGATAATACTAATGGCTCTACTAATTCTAAAAATTCTCTAACTTTGTGCTCGAGCATCGAATTTGCATCAAACTTTTTGCATTAGGTTTGTAATTTTCTATTTCAATTGTCTTGGCATTAGGAATTTGGATTGGATTAAAAAAAGTTACAAAATTTGCATGATTCATTGAAAAAATCAGTTGGCAATTTAATTAAAACATTAACCTATGCTAAACCTCCTAATGTCAATTAAGCTAATCTAATTAACCTTTAATGTTCCTTTGCCCCTCCCCTCAGCCTCGTTGTGATCACCCTCTCACTCCCTCCCCTCCGCCTCGCTGGTGTGATCACCTCGCCGACCTCAACCCTACCCCTCCCCCTTGCTTGCCACCTCCTCCACCCAGCCACCCTCAACGGCCACCACACTCTCAGGATCCTGGAATGAGAAATGAGGGGCACCAACCCATTCTTTCCACTCCCTCTCTCGATCCTGGAAGAGGAGTTTGTGGGTATGGCAGAGTATTTTTGTACCTTGTCCTTTGTGAATGGAATAAATAATTTAGGAAATTCAAAAAGTCAATGTTTTATTCACTCAAACATGATAGGGAGTCACACTTTCAAACACTTGTTCCATATAAGCACAAAATTTTAAGTTCAACATGTATAATTTGTTTTGTTCTTCATAGGTACATATTCAAATCATTTTCATCTTATAAACGATTGAAAAAAGCTATGAATGCTATTACTTAGAATCTATAGTTCAATTCCACGAATTCTAGAATTAAAGAATCCATTCTCATAGAAAAGCCGTAATTTTGATAAATTCAAAACATACAATTCTTTGGTTTTCTTCTTGGGCAACTTCTCTTTTTCAGTAGCCCCTGTTTGTTGTAGAAACCAATCAAATACGCAGTACTATACACATTGTTTGAACAAACGTAGGGCATCACAATGCCATTCTATCGGGCTGCAAGGGTTCGGAAGGCTCTTTCTGCATACTATCATACGTTTGGAGAAGTTAACCTTAGAGTTTCTTGAACTATCCGTCCTTGAGAGAATCGTTTCTTCTAGATCAAAGGTGCATAATAATCTATCATGTTGCCCTGGCGTTCCTCATGGTTTGTCTCGATGGCGCTGGTGCGGAATTGCCTCTAGCATTGTATCAACTTCGTGGCAACGACAAAGGCAATGACTAGGGCGCTTTCTGTGATTGGCACAAGATAATCACGGCGCTGGTACTGAATTGCCTCCAGGGTTTGGCCCTGAAACTGGAGTGCTCAGTCTGTTGAACTGCACATGAGCAGCTGCTGCTCGGAAGAGGGACTGCCGTTGGTTTGCAACAGGTCTTAAGACTTTGCGGTTACGGAACCTTAGTCCCCGGCCCGTTGGTGTGCTTTGATTTCTGACGTCTAATAGCCTTATTTGCTCGTCAGTGTTCTCTTGTGCGTGCGATCTTCTGCTAGTCCTCTGGCTAGTATAAGGCGAGGTGGGGAGGCTTTGGAGCATGTACTGTCCCTGCTGTCTCTGGCGTCTTCGAGAATGGTGGTGAGTATGTGATTCCATTCTGCGAGATTCAACTGGGAGCGCTAGCAACATCACGACGATTATAAGAAGGCACAAAGCCTTGCTGCTTGTAGACATCGAGCTTACAGGGCTAGACTGTGGCTGTGGGTTGCCCTTCACGACAGAGTAATCTCGTCAAATTGTTCTGCGCCGAGAAAACGTTTATAGACTATGATCTGAGTACTAATGAGAGACAATTCTCAAAAAAAGATAAGGTTGTATGAGGAAGAAGAATCAAGACGGGAGCGAAGCGGCGCAAGGAAATGAATTGGGAGCTAGTTTTCTGATTATGGCAACGAGGCAGAGAGGTTATTTGTATCGTCTCACGGGTCAAAAGCTTGCGGGGGGGGGCAAGTTTTCCAGGCAAATGGAAGAAAGTCAAACAGAGTGATTACAAGTTGGCTCGTCGTAGGCGGATTGATGCTGTTCAATCGGTGTGATCAAATTCAAATCACTAAAATATGTCTGCTCCTCCTACGTCGTGGTGCTCATTTGGTTGCTTGAATCTCTCGTTGCAGAATAATTAGGCCGTTTCCACGAAGTCTCTCTCTTTTGTGGGGTTATGAAATTGCATTTTGTGGTTGATGGTAGCGGCAGTCACTCCCTTTTATTCAAAACAATGTGGGCTACGTACCTCGAGGTAGAAGAAATTGCAGCTTTGAGTGTCTCCATCGTTGCGACTTTGAAAGCATTGAACGCTTAGCTTACATGAATGCTGGGTTATGTTTGTTGATTATTCATGCTTATATGAACGCTCGGTTATGAACCTTGCAGGTCCCCTTTGTCGACTTTGACTTCGATATTATCAAGCCACAATTAACTAAGAACGAGTACGGGCCATCACATCGACCTACTCACTCACGTGGGTTCCAATTCAACGGCCAAAATGATCCCCAAGGTTGTGGCCTAGTGGTTTGAGTGTTCATGTCATGGGTTCAAGTCTTGGTGGAATATGGGGCATGGAATCCTAGCTTGTGGTTGGGTATGTGTGAGTGCCACAGCTGTGGACCCATTGCCCACTGGTCCAGGGCGAGTGCCCCTCGATAGGACCTCGGGTGCATGAGTATGGTGTGGGTGTGTTCAAAAAAAAGAGAAAAGAAAACAATCGTGAAGCTCGTGGTTGGCAATGATGACACACAAGCCCGATTGATATGGATCGATGGTCGCTGGCGTACCTTAAGAATGGAACTCATTATCACATCATTAGGACAAGGGTCGACCTACATGCTCTCGGGTCGGTTGCCTGTCAACAAGCCTCCCCATGTCCTTTCCTGGGGACCACATAAATTGCAGACTCAAGGGGATTTGGGTGCTCGCCCATGTGAGTGGCTGCCTGCGTCTGATTGCCCTAGGAAAGGAAACCTACTACCACTTGACATAGGCCTTAGGTAGTGTGCACCTCGTAACTCCTCATGTGTGTGTGTGTGTGTGAGAGAGAGAGAGAGAGAGAGAGAGAGAGAGAGAGAATCATACAAGCATGTAATGGGTCTACTTTTTTAGTGGCTAAGGCTACATAATGCCAAATCATAATTTACAAAAAAATGCCATAGATACAAACTTACACATCACCCACAATACAGTCCATAACGCTAGGCATAGTTTGACCAGAAAATCCCCTAACATTTACACCCATGTACCCCATACGTCATCCATAAAGACATAAGCTAATGCTAATCTTAACTATATACTTAACGGAACTTAAACCTAAACCTAAACCTAACCTTGCTAGCCCTCAAGCATGCACACACACATGAGTAGGGATGATAAGCAAAATGGGAGTAGTAGGGATGATGGGCAGGAGGAAGGAGGAGAGGGTGAATGGCAAAAATAGAGGAAGGTTATATGGGTAAGGTTGGCTTCACAAATCTCTGATCAATCGGCAATGGGATGAGGACGATTCATAAGACATCCTCTCCTCTCCCTCCTGAGCCCCCAAATGTCCTTCATTCTGTTGCACTCAAGTATAACAGCTTCTTTGAAGCATTTGGATATGACCCCGATGTGACGTCCAAATCAAGTGTGAATATACCTGGAGTGTCGTGGTTCCTCATGTCTCTTTTGACTAGAACCTTTCTGATCTCTTGGCTTTTCCTGCTCTCCTTGACAAGAAGACGACATATTTTCAACTTCCCTTATCTCCTTTTGACTTGCATGGTTTGACAAACTTCCAGCATGTTACTATAGCCCAAGGAAGATGTCACACTACTACACACGGATCCTATTGCGACGTTTAAGTTCCGACGTTTAGCGCGTGCAAGGTGCTAATCATCGGTATGGGAAGTGCATCCCGTAAAGCGTCGCTATATAGCGACTTTAAGCAAATGTTGCTATATAGCGACGATTTCTAAAGTCACTATATAGTGATGTTTGTCAGAAATCTAAGTGTCGCTATATAGCGACACTGAGATACTATTTTATAGCGACGTTTTCCAGAGAGCTTTTTTACTCATATAGGCCTTAAAAGTTAGTTTTTTCCAAGGACAAATTTTTTTAAATTTTCATACATGTTTGACCTTTTGAGAGAATAAAAGTATGAGAGCATGTACATCAAGCCTTTGAAGCTCATATATTCATGTCCAAGTTTGAGATGAAAAAAATCAATGAAGAGCATTTACATCAACTGTTTCATCTTGAGCCAAGTCTAACGTGCCAAACAAGTCTATCTCTAGCTCTATATCGAGTTGATCTCCTATATGATCATCATCGTACTCTAGCATCGTACGTTCACCTAAAAGTACTTGATCATCTTCTTCAATAAAGTGTGGTGATTCTTGATGATCGTTGTCTTCTTCCTCAATATCGTGATCTCCATCTTCCTCCCGTGTGATGTCATTATGCACATCTTTCTCTTGGCTCATATTATGATCTTCATCTTCTTCGCTAGATTCATCGAGATCAATTGGATCCGGCATTGGTAGTGGCATCTCCATATCCACATCTTTATCTTCAAAAATTTTCTTACTTCGTGGTGCAACTTGGATCACATACCACCATCTTGGATCAGAACGATCCGGATGAAAAACCACCTATATTGAAGATGGGTGCCAGATGTCGTCAATTATATATATGAAATTATGCTTAAGTACATGTATTAATGGATCTTTAAAAATGAAAGCTTCAATTAATTAAATCATTAGTATGCATCTGCTCACAGTGCTCAGGAAGAACAAAAGTATTACTTTCATTGGTCCAATGTTTGGTGGAGTTTATTGCAAAGAATCTGCTACTATCTTTTCTCACTATTGCATGGGGACCGTTGTAAATAGTTCTAAACCATTTTACATTAAGAATGAAAATACTAAATCGTCTGAAATCAGCTTCATAGATTTCGCGTATGGTTTCACAATAATCCAAGTGTGAGGAGAGAAGATTGGTATCCAAAGCACTTGCTCAGCTATCTTGTGTGAAGTTAGCCATGACTCCATAATCATACGTGACTCTCTTTGAATCGATGCGTAGCACACGCAAATGTCGTCCATATGACCATAATGCACTGTACTTTTTGTATTGTAAAAGAGCATCATTAAAACAATGAAGATGCATCTATTTTATAGCATATATTGCCACAAATAATTACTTAATTACGTCAAGAGGTAAGAAACTTACATGCATCATACATCCAGATGATAACTCTCGCTCACACTCGTTTATTGTCTCTCCATCGCATTCGGCTTTACGTAGAGCCAGTTGTAGCCAATCAAGTGACATGTGAGTGGGGAGAAGAGCCAGATCCCGTGGATATGGTTGCGATCGCCCGTACATTACTTTGAATCTCGTTCTTGCATTTATTCTTTCTGCTTTAGCCACTTCATATCTGTCAATCCACTTCTGCATCTCAGGGCTATTGAGGATACAAAACTTATTGAATTTCTCCATTTGCTCTTCGCTCATATTTCTTTCAATCCCTTTTTCTTGGGGAACCTCGCCAATGATGCGATCATCATTCTTGTTATGACAAGCTTGCAGCATATCAGGATCCGTGGATGCAAGAAACTCCGTGATATATACTAATGACTCTTGCACAAGCCATCCCTCTACCATGCTTGCTTCTGGTCTTGCTCTTAGTCTTACAAATCCCTTCAAAGTTTTCATAAACTGCTTGAGAAAAAACATCCATCGACTATGAACGGTACCTGCAATAGCCACCTCATCGACAATGTGCACAAGCAAGTGGACTTGAGTTGTCATAATGCTCATGGAAAAGTGCTTCTCAAGCAAGCATACGGCTTCGATGGATTCCACCCTAGCCTTCTCGATGCTCGATTTGGAGATCTCTTTTTGAGGTATCCACCTATTTCACATGTCCATAAGATATTTTCATAATTAGTCTACAGATTAATCAGCTTAAATTGAAGAAAATTATTTTCATAATTAATCATCTTAAATTGAAGAAAATGCAATCAATGCGATTTGATAGTAAGCATATCTCACAATACCACTGATCTTGAATATAGCATTTCTAACATCTCTTGTAAGCACCCTTTTATTGTAATTGGGAGGATGAACTATCAAAGCAACAAAGAAGTCATGTCAACAATATAACATAATCATAATTACGCTAATGCATCACAATTATCGGTACACTAATTCTACAGCATAGAATACCTGTAAGACATTGTGCAAATCATGGGACTTGAGTCCACTAAGCTTATTGTCCTTTGAAAATGCTCCTTTCAAGCAATGCATGTACCCTGTCGGTGTTTGAAAAGAGGCAATGTCTGCCTTGACCACTGCCTCCTCCCTCATAGAGAGGATCCATGTTGCTTTCGGGAGGACAACTTTTGCCGCAGCATGCACTTGGGGTCACAAATGAGACATCTTATTCATAGCACGCAAGTCTTCTCGCACTCCTCTCGAGTCTTTGGAACCAACCAAGTGTGCCCAAATAGTAGCCCCCAGATTCTTGAAGATATGGATGGGATCCAAGAGATGATTGATTTGTAACTGAACCCAATAAGGAAGCTCGTGAAAGATCAATAGCCTCTTCATACCAGGAGGACGTTCCTCTCCATTCGCCCTCGAAGCTTGAATCCAGTCACTTGCCTTCAAATATGATGCTCAAAGTGTGAAGGTATATGCATACCCTCGTCAGCCTCCTCATCCTGTTTTAAGATTTCATGTAAATATAAGATATTGTCTCAAGGTTTCGTACCATAATGGTATCCAATATTAACCGTGAACTTAAATAGCTTTGACTTACCGATAATCCATCAACACGTGCAACACCAACGGTGGGTACTGGTTCGGGCTCCTCCCCATACATCTGCAAGTGGCACATGATAATATGACATTGATGTCGTACTTCTCGCTTGCAATGAGTGCAATGACAATATAACCTCTCCGTAAGCCACTTTGTGCTCCCAGGCATTGGCGCATCATCGGACGACCTTCCACTCGTCTCTTCTATCTGCACTTATAAAATCACAACATAAGTTGCAAGGAAATATATTAACAGTTATAAAATAGTATCTATGAGCTTCTTTTTTAACTTTAAACATGAAGTGTCCTGAAGCATCGCTATATAGCAACATTTTGACCTGTTCCGTCGATATATAGCGACGATTTGCTCTATTCTGTCGCTATATAGTGATGATTTTAAATATAAGCGTCGTTATATAGTGACTGACTAGCGTCGCTATGTAGCGACTGACCAGCGTCGCTATATAGTGATGCTGTGGGTTAAAACCCGAACCTCGCGATGCGCGGTGCTTTCTTTAGTAATCTCTATTGTAAGCTACAATCTCTCCTCCCACCTATTCCCGACGACCTCCCACTCTATTCTCCACTTCTCACCACTACTCACCTCTCTTCTAACACTTGTGCTCCCTCTCCACCCTTCTCCCTCTGCGCTTTCTTGAAAAGAAGTATTTCAAGAAGGTGAGTCTCTTTGAACAACGGAGGTTCGTTTTTTGTGAGATTTCGTTTTGTGAGTATTGCTAAGGCTATGTGCTAGTTTTTGTGCTTGATTTCAAAGGATTGAAGATAAAAAACGAGATTTTATAAAAGATAGAAGACACCTCTCTTCTAGTCTTTTTTGTATTTGTCTTCCTCCTCTTTCTCCTTGTCTCCTCAATCCAATCTCTTTGAGAAGTTGCTTCCCATTTTCCCTCCCATGATAACATTTTGCCCTCATGTTCTCCTTTCCTCTATGGCCCTTGAGCATCGCCATGCTTAGTGTCTAGCCTCTTGTCCTGATTTCTTTTCCGGCTAATAGAAATGGTATGGCTGCTGGGATCGAAATCTCCACGGCTAGTGGTGTAAAATCTGTTACTCCTAGGTGGGTGCAGCTCTGTGGCCTCTTCCGTGCATAGTTCTCTACTTTTGCATCTCCAAACTGTGTGCCTTCCTTGTCTTTACGGCTGCAAAACCTCCTTACTTCTGCACTTTTAGTCTGCCTGCTTTCTGCTTGCAGTTCCTATGTGTATTTTGGTTGGCGAATCTTCTGCTCATACCGGTCGCATCTGTAGAACTACAACATATGTGCTCCCTCTGAACTCCTGCGCTGTCCACTATGTACACCCGCGCGCATCACGGATAGACCGCGATGGTTTCTGGGCTCCTGTGTCTTCTGGTCGCGGACAGTTTTTCTGGGTTTTTGCAAAACTATAACAGATCCCGTGCCTCCCCTCTCTCTTCTCTTCTCTTTCTCTTCTCCTTCTCCTGTCCTCTCCTCTCTTTTTATTAAAGAGTGGGATTTAAACCCAAGACCTCCCCCTTCACAAAAGGGAGACTTATCATTGGGCCAACAAGTAGGAAGTGATGAAAATGTAATGATTTTTGCTTATATATTGAAATCTCGGTAACTGTAACTCTCTAACCGTGGGGAGTTTACTCTTGCTGTAAAAAGCAAAAGTATTTCATTTCATGTGCTCTATTCACATCTCCTACTAGATCGCCGATTCAAAACTTTTTCAACTTCACTTTACGGATGCATGCCACGTGAGGAGGGTGGATATTTATGTCACTTCTCGACGAGTTTAAGGATTTGGTGCCTGGTCCTCTGCTCATTACGGCTACCAATTGGCGAGATCTCTTGCTTGATCATCATGTCGACCTTCAAAGGCTGATTGTCTAGTGCATTGTTTAAGGAGACGACGGGTGGGATGATACACCTCGGATGATTCAAGGTGAAGAACTAGTGATACACTGGGAGGACTTTGATTTTAATTCTACTCATTGTGCAGTGATCGAGCTACTTGCTACTTCGGAGGTAATTAAAAGGGTGTCCTTCTTTGAAGGGTGGGATGCTCCCTAAGCTTGGGGGGAGATTTGGCACATCTGCCTATTAATTCCTGTGGATAAGCTCGTCTTGAATGGTTTATTCTCAATCTCACTACAAAGGTTTCTAGGCCTTGGCTATGGTTGGTAATGTTTCAACCAAGGAATCCATTTGTACCTAATCAACCTTTTGTGCCTCATTTCGAGCTTCAAGTTGTAATTATTTTTGGTCTAAAGATAAACTATCAACAAAGGATTGCAAGTTTATTTGGTGCTGAACGTTTGGCTCAAGTATTAAATTCTCCCCACCCTCTCCTTCTACCTATCTTGGACTATCGAGAAACTTTGGATGTCCCAATTTTAGTCTTGGTGTGATGACATCTTGGATCCTTCAATTTGATGGAGCTTACAAACCTTCGACCAAGGCTGCTGGCGTGGGTGTGAAGCTCACTTCACCAGGTGGTGAGGAGTATTGTTATAGCCAGTCTACACCTGCAAGTACTTGCAACCAAGCTGAGTACTCGGCACTCATTTTTGGGCTACAAAAGGCACAAGAACATCACGTCAAGCAACTTGAGGTGCAAGGAGATTCTCAACTAGTGTGTGAACAAGTTAGTGGAAGGTGGAAGGTGCGGAGCAAGGCTTGATTCCACGACATCAATAAGCATTGGAACTGTGCCAACAATTTGAAGAGGTAAAAATTTAGCATATCCCTCGACCTCAAAATACAGTTGCTGATTTCTTGGCACATGAAGCTTGTACTTCAATCATGCATGACGCGAGTGGAAGCACCACCCCAACAAAGCTGCAAGCCATGAAGGAGGGTGATCATTTGTAAGGAATGCAAAGGTTGTGGTCATCATGAAACTAAGTATTGGGCATATTTGATGCGAGTTTACCGACTTTGGAAGATCATCAGAAAGGTCCTCAAGGACATTTCTCAAAAGAAGGATGCCACATCGCACACCCCTTGAAGAAATAGCATGGCGACTACAAGAACTGGAAGAAGCTGAAGGTGATGTGCAAGCTCTCCAACTGTTGACATTTGTCATGGCATTCTTGTTTGCCTTGATGAACAACCTCATGCAGCGCCACGTCTTGAACCCTCACTTGTAAAGATGCCTATGATATCATGAGGGTTGGTCCTTTTAAGATTGTCTATGAGCTATTCTATGCTGAAAATTCTTCCCGGGTAGTATTTCACAATACACCAGTGACACCCTACCCTGCGTATGTGTGCTTTGTGGATGTATCTTCACCTGATTTTCAGTTCAAGCTACCTCTTTCCATTGTTTGCCCATAGATAAGCCTCATTTCGTCTCTCTTTTCCATTTTCCAAGCATGGCTGACATTCCTGCGTTTTGTGGATGGGTTGAAGAAAATCCAAATGAGTATCTTGTGGCCTTCAAGTGCCGTTGTGTTTCTCTCAACTTTCTTATTGAAGACAGATGGCTGTTGGTTCTTCCCAGATTTCTAGAGGGTTTGGCTCGTGTGGTATGAGAAGTAGGCCAACGATGTTTGCCAAAGCTGGCCAAGGTTGACAGCAGTGATGATTGAGTATTTCAGCAAAGAAGAGCCGGAGAATGTGTACCTGCAGGTGACAAACTTGAAGCAATCAGAAGGTGAGATGGCGCGTTGATATGTGGATCGAGCGGCTGTGCTCCTAGACTGTTTAATTGTCATGCAGGAGGACAATGCCAGATTTCGAGCTAGAATGACTCAGCATGTGTTGGGCTACCTTGTAGTAGGAGCAAGTGATGAATTCCGCCTCAAGCTTAAATGGGAGAATCCAGAAACTATGGTGCTAGCACATGAGATTGCTCAAAAGTTTGATAAAGTTCAGTCTGACCCCACTTCAAAGAAGATGATTGTCCATCTGCAACCCCCTCAATTCTTGCAACAACAACCTGGGGGGTCTAACTCAGAGGCATACTCCCACCCCCCATCAAGGATGTATCCACCGCCTCCACCTCAAATGTATGGTCCTCGCTTAGATGCTTACCCTCAACAAGGTGTATATTCTCACCCTCTGCCTCAAAGATTTCCCCAACCTCGCCACGAGCCCCCCTCCTTTCTACTCCCTCGACCCCTCCAGCTAAAGAGGCCCCCCCTGCAAAAGAACCCGGAGTCAATGAGCTAGCCAAGGCCCTGAATGATCTTCGGCTTGAGATGGTGGGCATCAGAAATCAAGCCAACCACCCTCCAAGAGACCATGCTAATGTTGTATGCTACGAGTGCCACCAGAAGGGTCATTATCGCACGGAATGTCCCAATATTCCAAGGGTGAATCTTCTGAGTAAATCAGGCACTGAGGATTCTGACGTAGAGATCCTTGACCTCGGGAAAAGAAGTTGTACCACCTCGGACCCCTCTCCAAACCATGGACCAGGCTGCCCCAAGAAGAACTGTCCTTCTCATAGCCCTCAGATGCTGAGATGGCAGACCCACCAATATTGAAGACTAAAAGATCCCGCAGGAGTAAGTGGTCGCCCTTGAAATTTCCATCGGCTTAGGGCAAGAGGACTATTCGGTCATTTAGGACCTTGCTCATCGGTCTTTGAGCATCACGCTCCCTCAACTAATAGCATTAAGCCCCTCTTAAGCCCTAAGGTGAGATGTGAGTTGCAGCAAGGGATCTAAACAAGGAAGAGCAAGAAAAAGGGAAAGGTACAAGAGGTATCTTCTATCTCTGAAAAAATTGATCGGCACCCACATACAATAGATGTCATCATAGATAATTGCCGTGTCAAAAGTGTGTGTGTTGATAGGGGAGCTGCATGTAATATCATGGTGCCCCGAATCATGAAGAAATTGAATTTGAAATGCACAAGGCATTCTTCCACTCGAATTAAGGTAGCAGATGGTTGACGACTCGCCACCCTGGGAGTCATTGAGGATTTGCCCATCACTGTCAATGGGTTGATCACCACCGTCAATTTCTATGTAGTGGAGTTACCTAGCCATATTCGGGAGACCATGGTTGAGAAAGAGTGATGCAGTCAGCTATTGGAAGATAGGACACATGTCTTGTGGTGCTTCTAAGGAGAAGATCTCGGTGCAACTAGGTGCCACGGAACTAGAAGAAGAAGAGGAGCAAGACACTGATACTCTCTCATCCTTGGTGTCTAAATCAATGGAAGGATCAGATGGGGGGGAGGAGTTCTCAGATGAGGAAGTTTACATGATGGGGGTGTCTCCAACCCCACCACCTATAGAAAAGGTAGCCGCTAGTCCTCAACAACTTGAATCTATGCTTTCCCCAGACCTCACTCCAAGTGAGAAAGATGAGTTCCTAGAAATGTTCAAAGATTTCCCTGACCTTTTCGCAAATAGCTACCACCACCTTCGCCATGTGACTGCCATAGAACACAAGATAGAGCTGAAGCCTAAAGCCTGTGGCTCAAAAGTATCGGAGATTAGGGCCCGTACAGACTGATGCTTTGTGCTCAGAGTTATAGAAACTTGTAGAAAGTGGGTTTATTGTTTCGGTTCACAATATTGAATGGGTTTCACCAGTGGTAGTCACCCTAAAGAAATACAACAAGTGGCGGGTTTGCATCGACTATAAGAAACTCAATGCGGCCACCAAGAGGGATCACCATCCTCTGCCCTTTCAAGACCTCATTCTTGAGAAGGTAAGTGGTCATGAGATGTATGGTTTCTATGATGGTTACTTTGGGTTTTATCAAATCAGAATTGCCGAAGAAGATGTGCTTAAAACCACATTTGCCACACCTTGGGGGACATTTGCATTCAAAGTAATGCCATTTGGCCTCACCAATGCTCCTACTACCTTTCAAAGATTTATGCAGATGCTATTTGGGGGATTTCTTGGAGGTGTTTTTAGATGATTTTTGTATATTCTCATCACGTAAGGGGCACGTCATGAAGGTTGGCCTTCCAAAGGGTCAATGATGCGAATGGCAATCTCAACCCTGAGAAATGCACCATTGGAGCCACTCAAGGGAGGTTACTAGGACATATTGTCTCATCTAAGTGCATCAAGCCTGACCCGAGAAGGTAGAAGCCATCCTCAGGCTCTCCCCACCAACAACCAAACATCAGATACATTCATTTGTCAATCCAACAGGATACTATCATCGCTTCATTGATCAATATGCTACTTTGACACGACCCATGACGATGCTATTAAAAGATGGGGCTGATTTCTCTTGGGATGAGGATTGTGATCATGGGTTTGAAAAAATCAAGAATGCTCTGGCTTCAGAACCCATTCTACACAATCCAGATTGGTCAAAGACTTTCTATATCAATCCTGGGTTTGGTGAGCACACTCTGGCAGGCATTCTTCTTCAGCAAGGGGAGGATTAGTTCATGTATCCCGTTCGATTTGCTTCTCCACAATTGCTCGACACTGAGCGATGCTATTCAGAGGTTGACAAGCATGCCTTATCTTTGGCATTCTGCATTGAGAAATTTAAGCATTATGTGGCTGTAAAGTCCTTCATTATACTCACTAGCACTGGTCTTGCAAAGCAAGTTCTTCAATCATCAAACCCCATGGGCCGGTTGGCCAAATGGTTGGCAATTTTACAAGAATATGATTTTTCTTTCAAAATTGTAAAAGGGGGTTGTTCCAACTTGAAGAATGCTTTGATTGATTTAGAGGAGTGCCTTGATGTAACCCTTGTAGCGGCCATAGAAGTTGGGGATCCATGGTATGGTGGTATCTACAGGTTTCTGACTGCTTTCTCCTTTTCTCCAAAAAGTACTAGCTATGAGAGAAAGAAGATCTGCAGAGATGGTAGGCGCTACACCCTCTTTGATGGGGTGTTATACCGTCAAGGCATGGATGGGGTACTAAAATGGGCCATTGATGCAGATGAAGTGCCTAAGGTATTGAAGCATTATCATGATGGATTTTGTGGAGGCCACTATGCCAGTGACTATATAGCTTGACTATACAGCTAAGAAGATTTTACATGCTAGATACTATTTGCCGACGCTGTTCAAGGATGTCACTTTGTATTGCAAAACCTGTGAACCATGCCAATTCTTTGTTAGGAAGGATTTGCATCCTAGGCAACATCACTTAGTGATGTCCATCCATCCGTTTCAGAAGTGGGGAATAGATTTTGTCGGGCCCTTGCCCATGACTGCCCGCAAAAAGAAGTATCTTTTGGTAGCCACTCAGTATGTCACTAAGTGGGCTGAAGCTATCACCCTCCCTGCTGCAAATGGTAAGGCAGTTTCAAATTTCATATTTGAACATATCTGCACAAGGTTTGGGACACCCATGGAAATAGTGTCGGGGCCCTTGCCCATGACTGCCGGCAAAAAGAAGTATCTTTTGGTGGCCACTCAGTATGTCACTAAGTGGGTTGAAGCTATCGCCCTCCCTGCTGCAAATGGTAAGGCAGTTTCAAATTTCATATTTGAACGTATCTGCACAAGGTTTGGGACACCCATGGAAATAGTCTCTGACCATGGGATTCCATTCTTAAATGAAGTAGTGGAGTTACTCATGAATCGCATGGGTATTGATCATCGCACTTCTAGCATCTATTATCCAGCATCCATGGGTCAAACAGAGCAGACCAGTGGCCTCCTTTGTAAAACCATGGGAAAAATGGCCACAGGGAACGAGAGCCAGTGGGATCAGAAGGTCACTAAAGCCGTGTGGGCTTACAACATCACTCATAAAATGTCTTCAAGTGACACTCCTTTTGAGTTGGTGTATGGTACTAAGGCAATTTTACCACTAGAGATAGAGATTCCGGCCTTGAGATTGGCATAAGAACAGAGGATGATAGAAGATGAACATGTAGAGGCCAGATTGGTACAACTTGAGAAGTTAGGTGAAACTTGATGCCTTGCACTACACCAAACAGAGATCCAGAAGAATCGACAAAAGGCTCGCTTGGATGCTAAGATTCACAAGGGATGGGAAAGATACTTTGCTGAGGGGAATGTTGTGCTATGCTTTGATAATAGATTGGACCACCAAATGGATAAGAAGTTTCTGCCACTGTGGACCGGTCCATACAAAGTCATCAAGGAACGTAGCAATGGGTCTATACAAGTTCAAGAGCTGCATGAGCCATATGGCAAGAAGGTGATCAACAAGCACTACCTCAAGTCCTTATTTGTGCGTGATGGACCCAGGCATGGAAATATTGTGCATTCCCTGCTTGGGGGGGGAACTGTTATGGATAAATTTGTCTAAGGAAAAAAGGCATAAATATGTGTGTGTGCTTGTATGTGTGGCAATAGTATAATAAAATATGGTGTGCATAGGGCCCAAGGTTGAGGTGGCAAGGCATGACCATGTGCCACCCTTCCACGTAAGAGGACCCATAAGGTGTGATGTACATAATCCATGGTAGTAATATTATAAAATGTAAGGTGGCATGGCTCCTCCATGTGCCACCCCTCCACCTAGGTTGCATTGAGTGAGATATGGCCCAAAGTCCATGGGAGAAGTAATATAAAATAGGTGGAGATGGATATCATATTGGATTATTCCCTTCATGTAGGATAGGCCCATGTGGGGGAGGTATAGAAGGTCCAAGAATGCAAGTTAAATAATGGGGAAAGTAGGATGAGGTGGCAAGATTTCTTGTGCCAACCCTCCACTTGTCCTCCTAGAGGTTTGAACGTATTATAAAATTAAGGAGAGACCAAGGGAGTATCATAGACTTGAGATATGGGGCTTGATTTATGTGGAAAATTGAGGCAAAGGGTTGTCGCACACAATTGAGAGTGCGTAACTGCCTAGCCCACATGGGAGACTTTTCCACACACACCATGCATGTGAGAGGATGCAATTATTGGGAGAGACCCCCTCTCTTGGCTATAAAAGGAGGGGGCTATTCCTTGATGAGACACGCTCATTCTTGTAAAGCCACCTAGCTAGTACTTTGATTTCCCCCTTCCCTTCCTTTCAAATAAAGCATGGCCCTCTTCCCTTGATGTCTCCATCTTTACATTCCTCCTCCCATCATGTACATGCTTCTCTCCCCCCTCTTCCTTTCCCCTTGTGCCATAGTCTCCCTCTTCATTCCCTCCCCTTCTAATCCCATTTCCCCTCCCATGATGATGTTTCGCCCTCATGTTCTCCTTTGCTCTATGGCCCTTGAGCGTCACCATGCTTAGTGTCTAGCCTCTTGTCTTGATTTCTTTTCTAACTAATAGCGCCCGTTAAAAAAAAAAATTTAATGTAAAAAGCGTCGGTATTTTTGTCGGAAAAGGGCCTATGCCTTGTAGTGTCTATATTATTCCATGCAGCCTCTATAGGAACCCATCACCATGACGGTTGGTAAGAATTCTATGGGTCATGGATACCCAAGATTTGGTGGTGATGCTGAGAACCCCGAAGAACATGCATCAGGCTCGACTCTACAAGGTACTAAATCTCACGCCTTTTATGTGAGCACAATACGAAAATCAGAAAGAGGTTCTTTTAGAATACCCTTCTGCAAAGGTAAACCAATTTCAATAATTGTTGTACCATCGACAATAGAGAACTCGGGATACGAAGGGAGGAGAAAGCTAAAGAATAGAGACCGAATAGGGTGGTGCATAGAGTTCCAAAAATACCAGCAGTAGAAGACCAACACCAAGAAAACTAGCCTCCTCAAGAGGAGCCTCAGAAGGAGCCTCAAGAGGAGGACAATGAGCACTAGAGAGTCCATGAATCATTTAGAACCAAGGCGATAAGTCTTCATGAACGAATAGCTCTGCTGGTTCAAGTAAAACTATCTCAGTTGTTATTGATCATGGAGAATTATTGGATGAATCTGAGTAGTAGATTTAGTCCCATGCATTGGAAGCTTGGTTGCAGCTTTCAAAAAAGTTGCAGGTGGATGTGGGTAGCCACTCACATGGGCGAGCACCCAAAACCCCTTGGGAACTAAAGCCAAGCTTCCACTCACATGGGCGAGTGCCCAAATCCCCTTGATTTTGCAATTTTATGGCCCAAGTTCTACTTCAGTGAACTAGCCCTTGTACCTAGAGGCTTAGAGACCAAGGTTAGCCTAGATGATCTTTGTCAACCAAACTTCTAGTGTGGGTAGACTGACCCAATCTTCTATGCTATCAAAAGCGAATTCTCTCTATAGTTGGCTAGGGGAAATTTTGAGGGTAGATAGAAAACAGTCATTAATCCCCATAGTAATCCTCAAGTCTAAGTTAAGCTTGATTTAGCTAAAGAATTGTAACCCAACACTCTTTTCCTACTTAACAGGAGAGGGGAAGTTTTAGAGAGAAGTATCTTGTTTACAAGAACTTCCCTAATTCTTGTTTCTATGTGGCCTTGCAAGCCACCTAGTTAACAATTGTCCTCTTAAGAAGGCCAAAGCCACAAGCTTTCTCCTGCATCTCCTCCCACAAATCCTAATGAAAGGTGGATTCTAAGGTTGACACCCCACATGCAAAACCTCTCAAAACTAGACAACTTGCATACCAATATCCCAAAAGATCAGTCTACTCCAAGTATTGGCAAAAAGGAGAATTTTGAAAGAAAAGGAGAGCCTTCTATTGTTTCGAAAAACCCTGTGGATCAAGACCTAGAGGAGAAGATGCTTGAGAATCCCAAGGAGGAGGTTGAGAGTGCTTGGTCTAAAGAGTTTGAAGAAGACATTACTAAGACAGATGAGATGTTGACATGGGATAATGAATATGACTCAAAAGAAGACCTTCCTGTAGCTCCTCAATTTGAGAAAGACATGACTATGCAGGGAAAAGCTCTGGTAGTCATATGGAATCCCTGGGGATTCACCTAGAAATATGTATCTATAAAACGTGGGTTCAAATGGAGGGGCTTTTCAATTCAAAAACTTTAGGCGAATTTAGAAAAATGTATTTACATATGGGATTTTTAATTTGAACTTTGAAAAAATCCTGTAAGTTTGTATAGAAAAAGGGGTATTTTTATCCAAGAAAAATTCACAGGTAAGGGGTTTTTAAAATACACCTTGAATGCACATGGTATCTAGGTTTCTTAATAGTGCACCCCTCGGATACAAAATAAGAGGATATTACCCCAGGACAAAGAAGCCTTAGCCCATGCTAAGAGCCCCAACCCCGAGGTCAAAAAGGAGCAAAAGAAATTGGTGAGTAAGCCTATTTCTTTCCTCACACTAAATGTGTGTGGGTTAATTAAACCCTCAAGAGGGGAGTTATAGCTAGTTAGCTGAGAGAAAATTCTCTTTCACCTACTTTTTGGCCCTACAAGAGGTCAAGGTAACAAATAGTACCCTTGAGGCAAGGCTTAACGCCATCACAACAAGGAAAGAGAGTAGTGTTACACCTTAACATGAGGAGGTCAAAGGAGGTACTGCTGTCAAAATACTCTCCCATTACAAACAGGGGGTTCTCAAGAATTTTGCAGATGATACCAAAAAATGGCTTGCACTGTCAAAGGTAAATCTCCGCTACTCAAGATTCTTCGTCAGAGCTTTGAAAGGCCCCTGGCAGCCATTGTTTCATCATGACTGTATTTTCATTCATGTTAATGCTTAAGAAAATTCTAGCTGAATCTCTAATCGGGAATCCAAGAAAATAACTCCTTATCAATTTCCCCAATCATAACATAGTTTCTAAATTCAACAAGTTACAAGGTATTTCAATTTTTAGTTTTCATTGCCAACAGATATATTTCTGTAAATGGCCAACTCCTATAAACTTTGGGTTATGTAAATCTAATTCTAATGGTTTACCAAACAGCTTATACTAGGACAAACATGGTGCTATGCCATCAACGGTCAAATCGACTAGTGCACCCGAACTGCTTTGCTCACCAATGGTGGCCAAACGGTGGTAGTTCTGCTATGTGGACCAAGCCCCCCCTCATCAGCTCCAACCTCATCGATCCACGATAATGAAGCTACACAACAAGGCAGACCGGAAGCCCCAGCCTCCACTAGCACCCCACTTAAAGTCCTAGCTCGAAAGGAGAAGAAATTTTGAAGAGTTACATAAGAACCTCCCTCTGGCAGCGAACACTTGAAGGTAATGGTGGCGAATGTACCCCCTCCAATGGTACCGTCCTACTCACGAAAGCAAGGGTCAACCCCACGGGTGGACTCACAAAAGGTCACTTCTCCCAAGAAGATGGACCATGCGGCAACAACGAAGTCTGACACAAATGTGCCCCTGGCATCTAAGGTAAAGAATAAGTTGGACACGTACTCTACATGGCTCCTTACATGATGCTATGCTGTAGTATGATGCCCACCTTCACCGCATTCATCATAATCATTGCATCTCACCCGACACACCCATAGCCCACTAGTCCCTACCGAACACACTGCACGCATACACACGGTTAGCAGTAGGTGATTAGAATCCATTTTTGCATTTTTGCATGTGTTCATGATCTTGCACGCTGAACTCATTATCATGTCCGCATTGCACAAGTGCACTCTGCTCAATTACCCTTTTCCCCCCCCCACACACCACTCTTTCTTTCTTTTTCTCTTTTACACAATCAAGTACCCCGTCAGTTCGTCGCCATAATGGTATCTCACTGACTGTCGTGATCCCAACATCCCACTGACTGTCGCCAATGAAGTACCGTGTCGACCGTCATGATCCCAACATCTTGCCGACCATTGCCATCGACAAATCATGCCAATCGTTGCATTAGAAGTATCCCATCGACCGTTGCGATCCCAACATTCCACCGATCGACATCAAGGAAAGACACCACTGCTGGTCGCCATTGTAGATCGCACCACCTGTCTTCATCTCGTATCATGCCAGTCGCAGCCTTGGCCACATCCCACCAACTACCGTGCCATCGATTTTTAGCACCGACCACTGCCATACCTGTATCCCGCCGATCCAGGGGATAGGAAATCTATATAAGCAGGCTTACCCCTCTAGGTCATTGCCATAGTAGTTGCCCTAGAACTCTTGCAAAATTTGCCCAGAAATCTGACAATTTCCTACCCCCTTCCACTACAATGTAAACATCAAGTTTATGTCCTCCTGCTCCTCCTCCTCCACCGATTCCCTCATCACTCAGTTCCATCACTATTTTTGATGGTGATTGAGCACAATTTCTTTGAGTTCGAAACAGACCTCGGACTCCACCCTCACCCTAACCTAGAGGCCATTGGCCCATCAGACTCCCAAAGCACTCCGTCTGCCACAATCCACATGTTGGCCTAGATACCCTTGGAAGACTTACAAGGTGGAGAAACTTCCACCAGGCAGGCCACTCAAGAAGATCCAACTATGGCAGGCACACCTCGCTCGAGGACATGAAAGCGCACCCCAGTGCCAATCGCAAGCCGAGTACAAGGTCGTACGCTTCCAAACACCCGCCACTTGGAGAAGCAGCATGGCTCTAAGAACTAAATGCTTATGTGATACACTTGCGCTTTGCATACGAGGGCTACGACTACACCCTCCACTACCATACAGCAGAGGCAGCATACACAACTTTCCAGGACCTAGCAGTGGTGGAGTCACTCAACTTTGCAGGCTTGGGCATAATAGCCGCCCGTCTCCCATGCCACCTCAACATGACACTAGCAAAATTCCTCAAGGCATACAACAGCAACACCAACATTGGCATCTTGCAAGATGCAGCAAGCAACCCCCACCACTACCAAATCAATTAGGACATGGTGTGGGTAGCCTTCAACTTGCTAGTGGTAAGGGAGAAACACTCCAACAAGAAGAAAATGCTTGATGCCCTCAAAACGGTCTGTCACTATGACTGCCACAAGTGCAAGGGCCACCTCCAATTCATGGCCATCCACAAGCCCAAAGTGGAGCAACCAACAAGAGCCTTGCAATGGCTCACTCAAGTTAAGCACACATACCATCATCAGTCCATTGTCCCCAATATCTTGCTGCGAATGGTGGAGTTCCAAGAGACAAACTGGGCTGACTACTTCTGCAGCCAAATGCGAGACGATCTCAGCACCCATGAGGATATTATCGGCAATCCCATGCTATACATGTCGGTCCTCTATTACTTAAAGAGTCAGCATCTGCCAGTCAACTTCGGCCTAGCAGAGAATCCACCACCGGCCCAGTACAGACCGAGCAAGAAGAAACAGAGGTGAAGCCCAAGAGAGCAAGGACAATGCCCAGTGTCACTCCGGTAATTTATATGCAACCGAACACAAGTCAGTTGCTTGCTCAATATGAGGACTGCCAGTTGCACGAGTTCATGCATCAACAACTGCATCTCCAGTGAGCGGATCCTCAAGGCAAGGGCAAATAGGTTCAAGTGGAGCCTATTCTCATTGAAGATCTTCAGGGCGATGAGACAATTGAAATAGGTCTCCATACAAGAGCCATACAAGAGGCGAAGCTATGCCGACCACCCCCACTATGCCCTATGTCTCAGTCTCCACCACCCCTCAAGAGACAACATCCTTTGCCACTGGCACTTGTTCCACTCCATGGGCAGGCCTAGCAGAGGCCTTACAATCTTGCAGCATGCCCCAATATAAGGCATCAGGTAGCTATAGCCACATGACAGTAGAGCAGTTGTCATGCGCGGACCTGATGGATTTAAACCTCTTTGAAATGCTTTAGGGATATCTTATGCTATCTTAGTGATATTTTAGGCTTCTAGGCCTTTACACTGTCAGCTCCTTCTTTATGAGCCTATGATAGATGCTACATCCTATGCCGATGGATGTTTATCCATGCAAACAATAGACGACCTTCAACTCATGAAAGTTGAGCACACAGGTTTGATAGGTTGCTATACCTTGTCATTTGTATGAGCCTCTTCTTTAGTAGAGCAACGTACATACATGCAACCATTGACTTGTGTTGTATCAAGAAATGAAACAAGTAAACTATCCCAAAGCTCAATCACAAACAACCACCAGGATGGTTTAGGCAATCACTGACCTACATTGTATCAAGCATGTGTATGATGTGCTCGTCAAGCATCTTGCATCCCATCTACTTTCTATAGATGTCCTTGTTATTTAGATAAATGCCAAAACATCATCACTATTGTAATGACTTTTGCACTTAGGTTGTCTCTCCTTTTCTTACATTTTGTTGACTGCTCGGATCGGGATGATTGGGCATTGCTTCCGCTCTACGTGCATCTCCCGACGTATTGGTAGGGTTGTCACTCTACAAAATTTAGGGTGCGAGAAAAAGCTTATGAAGAGTCGAGATTGGTATTCACCTGAATGGCTATTGCTTCACAACTTGTGTTCTTTGCTCTAATGTCAATGATTGAATGCATGCATCTATAACCGCTTCCTGTTGCTACGCTGTAAGGAGTCTTATTTCTTCTCGTTGTTTCTCCCTTTGCAAGTGTTGCAAAACTTGTCTTCCGTTGTTGTTTTGATACTGTGCCGTTTCTTTCCTCGACCCGCAATCTGTCCTTGTGCCTTGACTAAGCTTTTCATCTTTCCTATATCAGTGCCTCTGTCTTCTTCTCTTGTAAGCCATGGTGAGCTACACGGTGCCAAGGAAATGATCAATGAAAGATGACAATGCCAAACCAAAATAGAGAGAAGCTAGCTTGTGAGGCAAGCAAAGAATAGAAGACAACTTACCCAAAACATGACAATGCCAAACCAAAGATGGCACAAGGTCACATTGAGGCTCGTGCGAGTTGCACGGCAGGGGTAGGTTGTAGGTACTTAATCTGCATAGGGGAGGTATGAAAATTTGAAATTTGTGGGAGTAGCAAAATTTTCAGCCATCGGTTTCATCCCTCCGACAATACACATCAATAGAATTGGATAATATCCCAAACAAAAGCAATGTGGCCTCAAATGCTTCAAAACACAAATAGTCCAAAGGGCTCCCAAAGGGCATGCTATCGGGTTTGATGCTATGTATTATGAAATGCAATGACCTTTGGCATGCTTATGAGCCATATAGCAAGCAAGTGCATGGAAAAATAAATAATTTAAAATTATAAATAGTGTTGGATTTATTAAAAGATCTTTGCACATGCACAAATTACACATTTTCAACTTCTTCCATTTTAGGGTGAATCTAAATACCAATACCAATAACTATCAATGTTTTAAGACCACCATGCAGTAGTTTCACTAGTTAGATTCGAAAATTTCAATTTGTTATGATTTTCAACAAATTAAAAAAAATGTTATGGAGCGTGCCCTCAAAATAGGTGTGCATCACTTTAGCACAACATTGGAGGCCCATTAATCCATGCCTAATACTTTTGAATGATTACTTGGTTGCATATATATACATAACAAAATTTTGATGTTCTTAAATAAATTGCTATATCCCGTAGTCTTCACGATGCATGATTCACATGCAACAGAGCATTGGTAATGCTTTAACGGTCTCATTTTAAATTGTTATTCCAAAATTTTTTGGTTTCATGTTCAAGTTTGGAATGTGTACTACAACTTGGAGAAAAGTTTGTCAAATTCCGTTGAGCATAAGTTATGGGTCATGCAAGATACATATATCCAACAAATTCCCTAAATCTCACCAAAAATGGCTACACCCAAGCAACCAATGACCCAATATGCATATTTTATGATACAAATGATATCCAAATCACACAAAAAATTTCAATCTCATGGATCTTATTTATATTAAGGCCAGTATATAGTATCGTACGAGGATTGTACCCATTGGATACATACACATGATGGCAGAAGTATAATGACACACATTTTTTTGAGCACTTGTGCATCGTACATGATTTAAAAACTAGAAACTATGCATCTCTTACCTCATAAATAATATCTGAATCACATTAAACTTTATGAGCACATGGATATTACACATATTAAAACCTCTACAAATAATTGTTCCCATTATACATATACACATGATGGTAGATGCACGACAATGCATGTTTTTTAGAGTACTTACACTTGGTGAATGATAAAAAAAGTAGAAACTATGCATGTCTTACCTAAAAAATGATATCCAAATCACAATAGACTTTGGAAGTACATGGATAGTACTCATATTGAGACCTCTACAAATTATGGTACCCATTAGACACATACACATGATGGTAGAAGTACAACAATTCATATTTTTTGAAGCACTTATGCATGGTGCATGATTAAAAAACATGGAAATGTGCATATCTTACCATATAAATGATATCTGAATAACCAAAAAAAAAATGAGATCATGGATATTACTCATATTAAGGTCAGTGCAAATTATCTTTTCCATTAGGCACATACATGTGATGGTAGAACTACAACAACACCAAATTTTTGGAGCACTTGCGCATGGTGCATGATTAAAAAACTAGAAAGGATGCATATATTACCTTACAAACGAGATCTTAATCATACTAAACTCTGTAAGAACATGAATCTTACTCATATTAAGACCTTTGCAAAGTATAGTATCCATCGGATATATACACATGATGGTAGAAGTACAACAATATTGCATATTTTTTAGAGGACTTAAGCATGGTGCATGATAAAAAAACACAGAAATACATATATCTTACCACAAAAATGATAAAATTTATGAGCTCATGGAAATTACTCATATTAAGGTTAGTACAAATTATTGTACCCATCACACACAAGCACATGATGGTAGAAATGTAGTAACACAAATTTTTTGGAGTACTTAAGCACTGTGCATGATTAAAAAAACTAGAAATTATGCATGCCTTACCTCCCAAATGATATTTGAATCACCCAAAACTTTGCAAGCACATGTATCTTACACATATTAAGACCTTTGCAAAGTACTATACACACATACACATGATGGTATAAGTACAACAATGCATATTTTTTGGAGCACTTTCGCATGGTGCACAAAAAAAATTACGAGAAACTTTGCAAGCACATGTATCTTACACATATTAAGAACTTTGCAACTTCCAACTTTTTTACAAATTCTTTCGAAAATGTTGCATAAATTTACCCTATCAAATTCTCCCCTTCTGCACCTCTGACACCTACATACATTAATCCTTTCTACCTACTATCTACACCCCAACTTTTTATTACACTCAAAAGTGCAATATCAAAAATTTGCTTTATAAGTCTTAAGCGTGTGCAACTATTTTTTATTGTGATCTCGATATTATTGTGATCTCGATAATAAGGGAGGGGTGTCTATGACACTTGTCTTCTCAACTAAGTTAAAATATGGCTCTTATCATTTTTCTTGTTGGATGGTGGTAGGTAGGCAGACTCCCCTCTTCAATAAAAGTGATGCTTCCAATGACTTATCTAAGCTTCACTGCTCACATTTTCTATTTTAGAAAAAAATGTTCATCCTTTAATTATGCTACTTCACTTTTTGTGATGTTTATTGCAAAGTTTATCTATTAAACATTTCTCTTTCCTACTCCAAATTTGTCTACTCTTCACTATGGAAAGGGGTGTTGTAAATGTCTACTACACACACATGCTTTCCCCTATAACTTTGGATGGTTGCACATAGGACCTTTAAGTCATCAAGGCCATTATTTGGCTTTTTAACTCCCTGATCTAACTTGGTTTTCCTCTTTGCTTCCATACTATTCACCTACCTCACTCAAGTACTTCTCTTCCATTTCCATTACTTTAAATTGCACTTCTTAATACTTCTTATTCTCTTCGGGTAGACAGTAGGTTATCACACTAGGTGATGACTTACTGTCTCACCTAGTGTGTTATATCCTACGGGGACAAAGGTGGGTACACACACACACACACACACACACACACACTTACTATCCCTTCCTCCATTGGTTTTACCACTTGTTTATTAGAGCTCCCCTCGACAACCCCCCTTAATTTTCCTAATTTCTTTTCCCTCAAACTCCCTTGTTCTCCTCTTAATTTCTCCCTAATTTAACTCTCTCTCTCTCTCGCTCTCTCTCTCTCTGATTTTTAATTAAGTTTTCCTTAGTTTTTCCTTAATTTTCTTAACTTTCCTTTTTTCCTCTTAAGTATTTCATAAAATTTTCAAATTTTTTCATATTTTTTTCTAATTAGTTCCTTTAAATTTTCTCTCTATTTATTTCATGATGGGGAGGATTTGGGGCATCTATCCCTCCTGTCTCTGGCGGGTTCGAAAACGGTGGTAAGGAGATGATTGTATTCTGCGGGACTCAACTGGGAGCACTAATAATATTCCTATGATTAAAAGAAGGCATAAAGGCCCGCACAAAGGCGGCTTGTTGCTTGAAGACATCAACCTTAACGAGGCTACACTAGCTCCTACACCAATGCACACTGATCTACGTCCGCCCTTGGTTGCTCCTCGGCACAGAATTATGACATCAAAATGCTTTGTGCCGAAAGACGATTACAGATGGTAGCAGCTATGAACTTAATAAAGATTGAGTGGAAGAGGTAGAGGTAATCCCCACGACAAGGTAAGGTTGTATGAGGAACGAAAATCAGAAGCAGGAGGACAGAATCAAGAAGCAGGATTAGGATGGAAGCAGAGCTAGTTTCTGACTATGGCGATCATGAGACAAAGAGGTTATTTGTAACCTTCTCGTGAGCAGGTTGGGTTGCGAGGTTGGCTACAGGTCAAAAGCTTGCAAGAAGGGACAGGTTTTCAAAGCAAGGAGGCAAACGGCAGCAAGGCAAATGACGTCATTTTATGTGGATTTCTCGCTGCTGCCATGCAGTTCAATCGGTGTGATGAGTCAAATTCAAATTACATATGCTCATGTTTTGGTTACTTGAATCTTTCGTTGAAACAATTTGTATCGTTGTAGAAGCCGCTCGTTGAAACAATTTGTATCGTTGTAGAAGCCACTCGTTGAAACAATTTGGATCTCATCATCGTCATTTTTCTCGCCGTTGAATTGCGAGAACTGAGGGAGTCACCGTCTCTCGCCTCATTTTCCTCTAGCTGGAGCTCGTGACTCGTTTCTTAGTCAATCGTGGTGTATTCATAGGATCGCTTGTGAGTTCAAAGTCGACGAAGGTCACCTCAAGGTTCCCACGAGGCGACGTAACCGTGGATAATCAAGAAAAATCACCGAGCGTCCAGTGTTCGAACGTTTCAGACTTGCATAGTGAGAGCTCCGATTTCAAGGCAATCAGAGTTTCAAGGGATCGTTTACGTGGCTCTTGAAATTTCTCAATTAGGGACTAGCCACTTGAATCACTACAAGGCATAGGCCATTTTCTGACAAAAATACCGACGCTTTTTACAATAATTTTTTTTTTTCACGGGCGCAAACGTCGCTATAAGTGTCGCTAAAAGTATCAAAAAAGGACCGTCGCTATATAGCGACACTGGCAAACGTCGCTATATAGCGACACTGGAAACGTGGCTTTATAGTGACACTGTTAATCGTCGCTATATAGCGACACTGGTAAACGTCGCTATATAGCGACAATTAACAGAAGTTAAAAAAAGGGTTAGTGGGGCTAAACAGGGCTTCCTTTTGGCCCTGTTTAGCTCCACTAATCCTTTTTTTTTTTGTAATTACAAAACAAAGTTTTTTTATAACAAAATTTCCCTTGCGAAAAGGGTGATACAAAATCGCTCTTGTGAAATGATGAGCAACAAAAGCATATACATGTCAGACATATACAACATTGTTTGTAACAAAAGTACCCTTTCGAAAGGGCGATACAAAATTGATCAAACAAGCAGATATACAAAATGCTACTACCACTACTACTCATCCGACGAATCCGAATCATCCTCGTCTTGTTGGCCTGTTCCTTGGTCCTCGACACCTGCGTCTTCTCCCTCGTCCTCGCCACCTGTGTCTGATCCTTGGCCCTGTTGATCGCTCGCCTCCGATGATGGGACGCTTGAGCTTTGACCCTAAGAGTGAACCATATAAATCGAAAATTAGATTGGAACTTAAATTAAAAAGTGAGATTACAAGTAGGAGTAAACTTATACCATGCGAGCAGCCACCTCAGCCCAATCGACTGTCGCTCCCATTGCCTCTTGCTTAATGAACCACGGCTTTGTTCCTATCCAAAATGTGCATCACGTCTCTGCATCTGTAGGAAGACGACCCATCGCAGCTTGCTATGGATGAGCTGTGGATCCAATTTACGAGAGTTAGAGTTAGCTAAAGTGCATGTAATATGTAGTAAAACAAATAGAACCATACATTAAATGAGAATAAGTAGACTTACCACGGTTGCCTCGAACGCATACCATCCGCCTGCACCAAAGTGCAAAGTACCTACGACATCCAGCCATCTCTTCGCAGCCCTCTTCTGACCCTCGAACAATTCAGGATGGTCCCTATGTTTCTTCTTGAAGTACTTCCAATCAGCTTTGTCTGCCCAGCTGGGTTTAGCCAACCCCTTTGTGATGGAAGTATGCAAGGTTGATCTACGATGCTTCAAGACCAAACCCATGCGCTCTCGCATATAATCGTCATTAAACTCCACATTTGGCGGATTAGGGTATCTTTGTTTTAACTCATCGATGACCGCCTACTTCTTTTGGGCATCTTGATACTGCCAATCGATATTTATGCCGCTCTTGAAGTGATGACTCATCAACTTCCTCATGGCGGCCCTCACTGCTTTGCCCTTTCTATCTTCTATTATCTCTCCGGTAGCTGTGATTTGATAGGAGAGGATCCCTAATGAGTAAGGAGGACTAACGGTAGCAGAGTCAGAAGGAGTGGAAGCTGCGCGAGCGCTTCCAGAGCGAGGAGTAGTAGTGGGAGTAGGAGAGGGAAAGGGACCTGACTAATACTGTGTCTCCAGACCAAGTGGAGACCTAAAGGAGCATGAGTGTGCTGACTTGTCTACATCTCCCGAGTCAGCACAACATGAGCTGCCTGTCCTACTCTTCCTTCCCTTGCAAGACACATGCGCAGGTGATGACCCCGCAGTCGAAGGGGCATGAGGGGACGGCTGGGCAGTACGTCCACCCGTCAGTGTAAGGGAGGGAATTTCTGAGGTCCTCTGAGATAGCAGAGAGAAGAATCTCGTTGCCTCCTCATCGCTCATCTATGCTAAAAACTCGTCGGGACTCCCAACAAAGCCATGCACGGCTAGCAAAGGAGTTCCCCGAGGGGTAGTCGCAGTGCTATGTGGAAGAGGAGTTAGACCAGGGGTAGTCGTAGTGCTAGGTCCGAGAGGAGTCGGACCAGGGGTAGTCCTCAGGGTAGTCGCCTGAGAGGAATCAAAGTCCTCTGGAGCATAAAGATCATGAGCTCTTCTCCTGCGAGGCTGTCCGTACTCATCGGATGAGTGACGTGATCCCATGTCTAACATAGACACAAACACAAAAACAAAAAACAAAAAAACAAACATAAGCATAGGCATAGGCAAGAAGAAAGAAGAGGGAAAGGAAAGAAGAGGGAAAAGAAAGAGGGAAAGAAGAGGGAAAGGAAAGAAGAGGGAAAGGAAAGAGAAGAGGAAGAAGAGGGAAGTAGAGAATAAGAGTTCGAGAGAATAAGCTCATGCCTATGCTTATGCAGAAATAGAGAATGAGAGAAGGGGGAAATAGAGAAGGGGAAAAGAGAGAAGCTAGAGAATGACCTTATGCGGAAATAGAGAATGAGAGGAGGGGGAAATAGAGAAGAGGGAAAGAGAGAAGCATAAGCATGAGCTTATGCAGAAATAGAGAATGAGCTTATGCAGAAATAGAGAATGAGAGAAGCATAAGCATGAGCTTATGTGGAAATAGAGAATGAGCTTATGCAGAAATAGAGAATGAGAGAAGGGGGAAATAGAGAAGGGGAAAAGAGAGAAGCATAAGCATGAGCTTATGCGGAAACAGAGAATGAGCTTATGCGGAAATAGAGAATGAGAGAAGCATAAGCATGAGCTTATGCTTCTCTCATTCTCTATTTCTGCATAAGCTCATGCATAAGCATAAGCTTATGTGGAAATAGAGAATGAGAGAAGGGGGAAATAGAGAGGGGGGAAAGAGAGAAGCATAAGCATGAGCTTATGCGGAAATAGAGAAGAGGGAAAGAGAGTGTTGGTAAACTGAAAGGAAAGGAAAGAGTGGACACAAACTCAGAATACTTGCATTACTTGCTTGTAGAATGAAGAAGAGGGAGGTCCTTAAGTAGGTACCTCATACATGCTCACTGACATCACTGATGACTTTAGAGCTCCACAATCATCTCCTCAATCTGCTCCTAGATTCTCTCAATCATCCTATGTGGCTCTTCCACCACCTAACTGTGCTTATGGCCACCTAACTGTGCCTCTAGCACTCACACATAGAAACCAAGGTGTGCCTGAGGCATACACCTTGAGATATCCCATCAAACCCCCCCTCAAGGGAATGCCTCAGGCTATGTCAAGGATACATCTAGTCTCATAGTTTCTCATGCCATCTCATGGTGGTCAAGGATAAATCTATGGCTAGGTTCTCATGCTAGCAAGGGTTCCCTTGGGTGTAAGGTAAACAAAAGGAATACAAAAAGACCTTCCAATGGTTATCTCCCCTGCATGTACATGCACACAATGTCTACAGGAGGTACCATGGAGCAAAACATACACATGGCCTACATCATAAGGTGACCAGAGGTGTTTACAAAACACACAAAACACAATAGTTTATTTTCATTCATTTTGGAGGACTATCCAGGCTGAGTACCTTGACATAAAAAGAGAGATCTGGAGCATACATAGAGATGTTTTAAAATGCATAATCTTCAAAGGATGCCTCATCTTGTGGAGGCTCATCAACTGAAAGTAGATTTGCATTTTCTGTCTTTGCTTTGGCTCTGCAAAACTTCTCATTATGGTTGTTCTTGCCACAGTGCTTGCATGGATTAATTTTGAAGCAGTCCTTTGAAAGAAGATTTGTCTTTCCACAGTGATTGCAAGGGGTATACTTGCTCTTCTGGACTTTTATAGCATAAACAGTGTCATTGCCTTTCCTGAGCTCCATATGCCTTTCTTCTTTAGCTGGATCCCTTGCCGGTCGTGTTGGAGTTGAGGATTCTCCAGCATTGGAGGCCGTAGAAGAAGCGGTAGGAGTCGGTTTGACAAGTCCCCATAAGTTCTCCCTCATCAATGCAAATTTCACCTTCATCTGCCATGTGTGGAAGCCCTTTCCATTGAACTTCTCTAGATTCAATAGGGTAGCCATGAGAGGGTATAACCCAGATATTGGGCAGTGTCTATCTCTCTTACAAGGCAAAAAATAACTGAAAGACTTCCAAAATATGAGCACTTGATGTAGCAAAGACTAGTGACCAATATTCAATCAATGATGCTTCTTCTTACATGCTTCATAGAAGTGGCTAAAATGAATACTTTCCAATCAAAACTAGGTCTAGCAATCCAAAACAAAACTAAAGCCACACTTGTACTGAAGTTATTGAAAGTTTCAAAAAACCAGAAATGCTAGAGTAGCATTTTATGTAGCATCATCTTCAAAAACTTGTCCAAAACTATCAAAACTAAAAGACTGAACTTGGAGGGCTTGTAGCTCACTCTTTAAAGCAAAGGAAAAGGGGATTTTTAAGGCAAAAGAGAGCTGTTATACCACAGAAGATCCTCTGGGAAGAAGAGGCGCAAAAAGGCGTCAGAACTCCATAGCTTGCCTTTCCAACGTCGACTGGTTTTTCTCTATTTTCAGCTTGAATAGGCAACCATTACTGCTCAGATTTCAGCACAGGATAGCCCAAGGCATGGAGAATCTACCCCTGAAAGAAATTAGAGGAAGATAAGGTGGGCTGAGAGAAAACGCAGAAGGAATAATCGACGGAAATCATGTAATGGCGACGAAACGGGCGTGGTTTTCTTTGATTCCTCTCAGCCAGAGGTTCGCCCCTTCAAGGTGGATCTCCAGCAGGAAGGACATGGGAAATGGCTGAGAACCGGAGGAGAACAAGCTTAAGCAAACTTTGGGAAGAAGAGGGAGAGATGGTGAAGAAGAAGATGAAGAAGAAGATGATGATGTGGCAAAAAATGGGCTCAAGGGGGATCAAAGGGCTCTGATACCATGTTGGTAAACTGAAAGGAAAGGAAAGAGGGGACACAAACTCAGAATACTTGCATTACTTGCTTGTAGAATGAAGAAGAGTGAGGTCCTTAAGTAGGCACCTCATACATGCTCACTGACATCACTGATGACTTCAGAGCTCCACAATCATCTCCTCAATCTGCTCTCAGATTCTCTCAATCATCCTATGTGGCTCTTCCACCACCTAACTGTGCTTATGGGCACCTAACTGTGCCTCTAGCACTCACACATAGAAACCAAGGTGTGCCTGAGGCATACACCTTGAGATATCCCATCAGAGAGAAGCATAAGCATGAGCTTATGCAGAAATAGAGAATGAGAGAAGGGGGAAAGAGAGAAGCATAAGCATGAGCATAAGCTCATGCTCATGCATGAGCATAAGCATGAGGTTATGCTTATGCTTATGCATCTCTCAATCTCTATTTTTGCATAAGCTCATGCATATGCTTATGAGAGCTTATGCAGAAATAGAGAATGAGAAGGGAGAAAGAGAGAAGCATAAGCATGAGAAGGGGGAAATAGAGAGGGGGGAAATAGAGAGGGGGGAAAGAGAGAAGCATAAGCATGAGCTTATGCGGACGCTAGAGAATGAGCTTATGCGGAAATAGAGAATGAGAGAAGCATAAGCATGAGCTTATGCGGAAATAGAGAATGAGCTTACGCGGAAATAGAGAATGAGAGAAGCATAAGCATGAGCTTATGCTTCTCTCATTCTCTATTTCCGCATAAGCTCATTTCCCCCTTCTCTATTTCCCCCTTCTCTCATTCTCTATTTCGGCATAAGCTTATGCTTATGCTTCTCCCATTCCCCCTTCTCTATTTCGGCATAAGCTTATGCTTATGCTTCTCCCATTCCCCCTTCTCTATTTCCGCATAAGCTCATGCTTATGCTTCTCTCTTTCCCCCTTCTCTATTTCCCCCTTCTCTCATTCTCTATTTCCGCATAAGCATGAGAATGAGAGAAGGGGGAAACAGAGAAGGGGGAAAGAGAGAAGCATAAGCATGAGCTTATGCGGAAATAGAGAAGGGGGAATGGGAGAAGCATAAGCATAAGCTTATGCGGAAATACAGAATGAGAGAAGGGGGAAATAGAGAAGGGGGAAAGAGAGAAGCATAAGCTTGAGCTTATGCGGAAGCTAGAGAATGAGCTTATGCGGAAATAGAGAATGAGAGAAGCATAAGCATGAGCTTATGCAGAAATAGAGAATGAGCTTATGCGGAAATAGAGAATGAGAGAAGGGGGAAATAGAGAAGGGGGAAAGAGAGAAGCATAAGCATAAGCATAAGCTTATGCATGAGCTTATGCGGAAATAGAGAAAGAGAGAAGCTTCTCTCATTCTCTATTTCTGCATATGCTCATGCTCTCATGCTATGCAGAAATAGAGAATAAGAGGGAAAGGAAAGAGAGAAGGGAAAAGAGAGAAGGGGGAAATAGAGAAGGGGGAAAGAGAGAATAAGAGAAGAGGGAAAAAAGAGAAGGAGGAAAAAAGAGAATAAGAGAAGGGGGAAGAAGGAAAGAGTTTGAGGGGAAGAGAGGGTTCCTACGCCCATCACTGCAGCTAGCTGCAGGCCAATGCAAATAACAAAAATAATAAATGGAAAAAAGAGGAAGCACTTACCTGAAATAGTATGTCTCGCTCGGTGTAGTGAACTGGCCCTACAAAAGAGAGAAAACAACCCATTTTTTCAAATAAGATGTTAGTGGAAGGAGGAGATTACAAAAGCAACTTCTTGAAGGGAGGAGATTGAGGAGACAAGGAAAGGAGGAGATTGAGGAGACAAGGAGAAAGAGAAGGAAGAGAAATATAGAAAAAAGAGGTGAGTTTTTTTTCTTTCTTGAAATCTCGTTTTTTGTTTCAATCCTTTCAAAACAAGCATGAAAACTAGTTTACAGGTTTAGCAATACAAGAAGAAACACTCACAAAACTAAAGCTAACAAAAAACAACCTACATTGTTGAAAGAAACTCACCTCTTGAAGAACTTCCTTTCAAGAAACCAAAGAGGGAAAAGGGTAGAGAGGGAGTACAAGAGGTAGGAGAAGGGTGAGGAGTGGAAAATAGAGTGGGAGGTTGCTTGAAATAGGTGGGAGGTCATCAAAAATAGGTGGGAGGAGATATTGGCTTGCTTACTTGAGAGATTAGGGAATAGGATGAAGAAAACGCCGCGCGTTTAGAGTTTCGGGTTTTAACCCACAGCGTCGCTATATAGCGACGCTAATCCATTGCTATATAGCGACGTTTTTAATTAAAAACGTCGCTATATAGTGACGAAAGCAAAAAGGTCGCTATATAGTGACGCTTACAGTCACTTTTTTGTTGTAGCATCAAAAGAAGCTCAAACATGCTATTTTATAACTATTAATATCTCTTCTTCATGCTTATGTTGTGATTTTATAAGTGTAGATGGAAGGGACGAGTGGAAGCTCGTCCGATGATGCGCCAACACCCAGGAGCACAAAGTGGCTTACGGAGAGGTTATACTATTATTGCACTCATTGCAAGCGAGAAGTACGACATCAACGTTGTATTATCATGCGCCACTTGTGGATGTATGGGGAGGGCCAGTACCCCCCATTGGTGTTGCACATGTTGATGGACCATCGGTAAGTCAAAGCTATTTAAGTTCGCAATCTTATTGTATATACCAGGAAATAGAAGATCTTATATTTACACGAAATCTTAAAACAGGATGAGGAGGATGACGAGGGTACACATATACCTTCTCACTTTCAGCAAGACTATAGTCTCTCGGATGGCGACGAGGGTATGGTCGACATGATGGATTCCATTTTTAGGGGCACTACATCCCATGTACATGTGATGTCAGAGTCTGAGGTCAAAATGCGAGAGTTGCAATCAACACAATTGTATGAGGATGCTAGGATGTCTAAACTACGTGCTTGTCTCTTAATCTTGAATCTACAAGTACAATATGGGTGGTCGGATACAAGTGTCTCGGCCTTAATGAGGTTAGCTCTTGCATTAATTTGACTCATTATTTGGATATTGTTTGTTTTGAGAATCATCATTTGGATAGTGTCTTTGTTACAGGTTGCTCTAGAAGATGTTGCCTACACCAAATACCATGCCCGCATCAAGAGATGAAGCGAAAAAGATGCTAACAATGGTGGGTATGGATTATGATGCCATCCATGCTTGCCATAATGATTGTATTCTCTTTCGTCGTGAGCATGGAGATTTGGCTAGTTGTCCAAAGTGTGGGGAACAACGATATAGAGATGACTTGCAGGGTGAGCGGATACCGGTAAAGGTCTTGAGACACTTTCCCATCATTGCAAGAATACAACACATGTTCCGATGCAAATCCATAGCGGAGTTGATGACATGGCATGCATCTCATCAGTCCATTGATCACACATTGAGGATTCCCGCAGATTGTGTAGCTTGGAAGCACATAGATAATCAGTGGTCGGACTTTGCGAGGGAGCCATGCAACTTACATCTTGGGCTAGCCATGGACGGCGTGAATCCTTTCGGGTTACGCTTGACATCTTGGTCGACATGGCCCATAGTCATGGTGAATTACAATATCCCACCATGGCTAACAATAAAAAAGGGACACCTCATGCTTGCACTACTTGTACTAGGAAAGTGCGAGGCAAAAAACATGGACGTGTACATGGCACCTTTGATAGAGGAGTTACAGATATTATGGAGAGAAGTGCAAGTCTTTGATATTTCCAGAGCTCCTAGACATACCAATGATATTTTGGTCAGGGGTATCTTGATGTGGACCATGCATGACTACCCAGGATATGGAGAGTGCGCAGGTACGTGGTTGTGTCTTTACATGTACAATGAGGGATTATGCTTTTTTTACTCTCTTTTGCACGCATGTCTTGTACTAACACATTCATGCACGCGTGCAGGACTTGTTACAAGTGGGTACCATGCTTGTCCTGTTTGGGACTGGCTCTGAAATCGCTTGCATGCTACTCCAAACATATGAGGAAAAATGTTTATGAAGATCATGCTCGATACCTTCCACTTGACCATCTCGCACATGGAGGTCAGCTTGATCCACCACCATCATATTTGAAGGCAAGTGACTGGATTCAAGCTTGGAGGGCGAATGGAGAGGAACCTCCTCCTGGTGTGAAGAGGCTATCAATCTTTCAGGAGCTTCCTTATTGGGGTCAGTTACAAATCAATCATCTATTGGATCCCATGCATATCTTCAAGAATGTGGGGGCTACTATTTGGGCACACTTGGTTGGTTCCAAGGACTCGAGAGGAGTGCGAGAAGACTTGCGTGCTATGAATAGGATGTCTCGTTTGTGGCCCCAAGTGCATGATTCGGGAAAAGTTGTCCTCCCGAAAGCAACGTGGATCCTCTCTATGAGGGAGGAGGCAGCGGTCAAGGCAGATATTGCCTCTTTTCAAACACCGACAGGGTACATGCATTGCTTGAAAGGAGCATTTTGAAAGGACAATAAGCTTAGTGGGCTCAAGTCCCATGATTGGCACAAAGTCTTATAGGTATTCTAAGTAGAATTAGTGTACCGATAATCGTAATGCGTTAGCGTAATTATTATTATGTTATATTGTTGACATGACTTCATTGTTGCTTTGATAGTTCATCCTCCCAATTACAATAAAAGGGTGCTTACAAGAAGATGTTATAAATGCTATATTCAAGATCTGTGGTATTGTGAGGTATGCTTACTATCAAATCGCATTATGTATTTTCTTCATGGACATGTGAAATAGGTGGATATCTCAAATATCTTACATATGCATGGACATGTGAAATAGGTGGATATCTCAAAAAGAGATCTCTATATTGAGCATCGAGAAGGCTAGGGTGGAATCCATCGAAGCCGTATGCTTGCTTGAGAAGCACTTTCCCTCGAGCATTATGACAACTCAAGTCCACTTGCTTGTGCACATAGTTGATGAGGTGGCTATAGCAGGTACCGTTCATAGTCGATGGATGTTTTTTCTCGAGCGGTTTATGAAAACTTTAAAGGGGTTTGTAAGACAAAGAGCAAGACCGGAAGCAAGCATGGCAGAGGGATGGCTTGTGCAAGAGTCATTAGTATATATCACAGAGTTTCTTGCATCCATGGATCCTGATATGCCGCAAGCTTGGCACAACAAGGATGATGATCGCATCTTTGGCGAGGTTCCCCAAGGAAAAGGGATTGAAAGAAAGATGAGCGAAGAGCAAATGGAGAAATTCAATAAGTTTTGTATCCTCAATATCCCTGAGATGCAGAAGTGGATTGAGAGATATGAAGTGGCCAAAGCAGAAAGAATAAATGCAAGGACGAGATTCAGAGTAATGTACAAGCGATCACAACCATATCCACGGGATTTCGCTCTTCTCCCTACTCACATGTCACTTGATTGGCTACAACTGGCTCTACGTAAAGCCGAATGTGATGGAGAGACAATAAACAAGCGCGAGCGAGAGTTATCATCTGGATGTATGGTGCATGTAAGTTTCTTACCTCTTGATGTAATTAAGTAATTATTTGTGGCAATATATGCTATAAAATATATGCATCTTCATTGTTTTAATGATGCTCTTTTACAGTACAAAAAGTACAGTGCATTATGGTCATATGGACGACAGTTTTGTGTGGAACGCATCGATTCAAAGAGAGTCACGTATGATTGTGGAGTCATGGCTAACTTCACACAAGATAGTCGAGCAAGTGCTTCAGATACCAATCTTCTCTCCTCATAGTTGGATTATTGTGGAACCATACACGACATCTATGAAATTGATTTCAGACGATTTACTATTTTCATTCTTGATGTAAAATGGTTTAGAACTACTTACAACGGTCCCCATGTGACAGTGAGAAAAGATAGTAGTGATCTCTTTGCAATAGACTCCACCAAACATTGGACCGATGAAAGTGATACTTTTGTTCTTCCCGAGCACTGTGAGCAGGTGCATACTAATGATTTAATTAGTCGAAGCTTTCGTTTTTAAAGTCCATTGATACATACACTTGAGCATAATTTCATATATATAATTGACGACATTTGGCACCCATCTTCAATATAGGTGGTTTTTCATCCGGATCGTTCTGATCCAAGATGGTGGTACGTGCCCGGGGGATTCACTCTTCATGAAAGGGGGACGTCACCTACGTGCATGAACTTCAAGAAAACCCCCTATTTAAGATCCATGTAGGATGATAAAACACCCCTATTTAAGCTTATAAGATACCACCAAAATTCTATTATGTCCCCCCTTTCCTTAAATCTACGTTCTTTCTCAAGCGTTTAGATCGCACAATAAGAAAATTTAGATTACTTTCCCTATGATTATTTAAAACCATACACAAAACCAAACTTGTTTGGACTAGTTATCCAAGGTAGCCTATACTATGTCTCCCCCTCTTAAATATGGCATGGCCCCCCTAACTTAAATTCAATATTGGGAAAAAATAAAAGGCCCCCCACCCCTAATGTATAAGCTTATGCCTCATTAAAAGAAACCCCCCTATTGTACACTCATGTGATATCATAAGTTTCCTCTTGTGAATCCCCCGGGGGTACGTGATCCAAGTTGCACCACGAAGTAAGAAAATTTTTGAAGATCGAGATGTGGATATGGAGATGCCACTACCAATGCCGGATCCAATTGATGAATCTAGCGAAGAAGATGTAGATCACCATATGAGCCAAGAGGAAGATGCGCATAATGACATCGCACGGGAGGAGGATGGAGATCACGATATTGAGGAAGAAGACAACAATAATCAAGAATCACCACACTTAAGCTTTATTGAAGAAGATGATCAAATACTTTTAGGTGAATGTATGATGCTAGAGTACGATGATGATATAGGAGATCAACTCGGTATAGAGTTGGAGATAGACTTGTTTGGCGCCTTAGACTTGGCTCAAGATGAAACAGTTGATGTAAATGCTCTTATTTGTTTTTTCTCATCTCAAACTTGGACATGAATATATGAGCTTCAAAGGCTTGATGTACATGCTCTCATTTTTTTATTCTCTATGAGCTCAAACATGTATGAAAATTTAAAAAATTTTGTCATTAGAAAAAACTAACTTTTAAGGCCTTTTAAAAAAAAAATCTCTCTATAAAAACATCGCTATAAATTTGTATATCAGTGTCGCTATATAGCGATACTTAAAAGTCGCTATATAGCGACTTTTACCAATAGTCGCTATATAGTGACGATTTAGGAAACCCGCTTTTCATACTGACGATTAACGCTAAGCGGGCGCTAAATGTCGGTACGTAAACATCGCAATAGGATCCATGTGTAGTAGTGAATCACCTTTTACAATATCAATTATTTTTACTTGTGACCATAAGAAGAGCTCTGAGTTCCAATAAGGTTGAAATTTGGTGCACTTGAGTTGATAATGCTATGTCCTTAATATATTGAGTTAGCTCTTAGTGCACCTTCATGATAGTAGACATGAATAAGAGTTTTTAGTAGGTGGGATCTATCTTGTGGAAAGAAAATTTGTTATCCACATATTATGTTGCATTGGACTTGGGCGTAACTTGGGTTAAGCTCAAAATGTGGATCAATGTTACATCTTTCGTAAAAAGAGTGGATTAGAGTTACTCCATTTAGGTGGAGTAGTGATGATAACTTTAAATGGGTTGGTACATAGTAAGGTGGACCACTTTTTTACTAGTATAGTACTATAATTTCCTTAAAAGATGATTTAGGGATGTCACTTGAGATCATGTAGGCTTAATAGAATGAGTTTTCAAATAGTAGATGTTGGAATAATTGGTTGACTAAGCTCCCTCATGGGGAAGGGGTTATTGTTCTAAGGCCCAAGAGTAGCGTTGGGGAACTTGGGTGATTGGTTGCTTGTCGTTAATCATTAAAAGGTCTTTGCAAAGTTTGGTGACCATCTCCAATATACACATTGGGTATAAGTGTACGGATGCACATGTTTTGGGTGCTTATGCAATGTGTAGCTTGTTTGAAAATGAGAAGATGTGCATATCCCACCATATACGTGACACGTATCATTATGAATCTTTTCAAGTATAAGTGACTTACTCATTGAAAAGTTTTTTCAAGGTTTCGTGACCATCAGCAGTGTACAATAATGTACATCTATGATATATGCATATCATTACACAACTTTTTGGCAATTATGCACTCAAACTTGAGAAAAAGTAAAAGAAGAACATAGAGAAAATGTGCAAGGTGCACCACACAAATGACTACATAGATTTCATTAATTTTGGCTGTGCAATCTCCAATTTCATAAAAATCTTAGGGAAAAATACAAGTTTATGGAAAATACTTATTCAAAGGTTTGTTCAAAGTGCCTTAACCATCAAACACATACAGATAAGTAATACACACCTTTGCATGTTTGAAAATGCCAAAATGTGCATGTTCCACTTTACAAATGACCAATAATTAGGGAAAAAGGAGGAAGAACCTTTTTCCATGTTGAAACTCTATCCTTGAGACAAGAGCATTATAGATTGCACAACTAGTGGGTTGCGTAAAATACTACTTTGTGATTCTCTACACATACATATATATGCATACAATAATCCCATTTGATGGAATTATCATCATCTCCTTTAATGATTTGTCATAGACTTGGAGAGATCAATTGACTTCTATAGAGATAACCCATAGTAAAGTGTCATGTGTTTTATTCAGCAAATAGTTGAATATGTGATGAGGATTGTGGAAAATGTGTAAGGGTATTTAGATGAAAATGGAAGTTGGTCATACATGAGTGTCTCTCTCCCACGTGCACGCCCGCGCACACACACACAGATGCATCTACGCATGCATACATGCACAAATGTGTGCATGCATTTGCACATGCACACGGAATGCGAATGCACATACACATCGATGTAGGCATCTCGTACGCATGCATGTGCAAACATGCACTCATGCACACATACACACACAAACAGAACCTGTAATTAACATGGAATTTTAATGTTACTCCCATTATTATGGACTACGCATGTTTTTTTGTAAGCTTGGTTTGTAAAACTTTGCTTGTAGAAATTTTTTTCTTGCCACATGTCATCACCAAATTAATTTTTCTTTATTTTAATGTTAGAAGATACGATGAGAAAATTTTTAATAAATTTAGCAATTGAAATCTATATTCCTCTTGACCTTAAAACTTATTTTGTATTTTAATGTTTGACCTTCTCTCATTGAAATAGATAATACTAATGGCTCTACTAATTCTAAAATTTCTCTAACTTTGTGCTTGAGCATTGAATTTGCATCAAAATTTTTGCATTAGGTTTGTAATTTTCTATTTCAATTGTCTTGGCATTAGGAATTTGGATTGGATTAAAAAAAGTTACAAAATTTGCATGATTCATTGAAAAAATCAGTTGGCAATTTAATTAAAACATTAACCTATGCTAAACCCCCTAATGTCAATTAAGCTAATCTAATTAACCTTTAACTTTCCTTTGCCCCTCCCCTCAGCCTCGTTGTGATCACCCTCTCACTCCCTCCCCTCCGCCTCACTGCTGCGATCACCTCGTCGACCTCAACCCTTCCCCTCCCCCTTGCTTGCCACCTCCTCCACCCAGCCACCCTCAAAGGCCACCACCCTCTCACGATCCTGGAATGAGAAATGAGGGGCACCAACTTATTCTTTCCACTCCCTCGTACCACAAGGAACTTTGAGATGTTCTCTGTATAGGAAAAGAAGAGGATTCTCTATATCATTTACTAGTTTGAAATGAACATAACTAGTAAGAGTGCAAACTAAAGAAAATGGAACACTTCCTAGTTACCTTATCTAGGGAATCAATCAAAAAATTTCCTATGCAAGTTAATGCAGGGAATCATTAGAGAATTTCACCATATAGGAAAATTTTCCTAGATAGTGAAATTCATTAGCAATTCCCTACATAGTCTAACTAGGAAATGTTCCATTTTCCCTAGTTTGCACACTTCCTAGTTATAGTCTAGTAAATGATATAGAGAATCCTCTTTTTCTTTGTAAGACAAACTAGGAAATGCCCCATTTTTCATAGTTTGCAAACTTCCTGGTTATGAACTAGTAAACAATATTGAGAATCTTCTATTTCCCTATATAGGGAGAACACGAAATAAGTGATTTTGTCTAAGTTATATCATTTAAGAAATGAAGCACTCATGTTTCACATTTTCATATGTAGCAATTTGAACTTTTAAAGTACCTAGAGCAATAAGCAATTGTTACTATAATTACATTAACTCACATTATCTACACTAAGATTCAACAAAACCATCAAAAAGATTATGGAGTTCTCTTTAATATTTCTACAAATAATAAGAAGGTAAAAAGTCCATTCGTTATTACAATATTCAAAAGAAAAAGCAAAAAACTTCTACTATAAGAAATATAAGACAACCAAAGAGAGCTAAAAGAGTCTACATAACATCTTTGAAGACTTATTTGAATCAAGCTAAATGTCATATCAAAATATCTATATCTTCTAAACTAAGCACATCAGATTTTTCCATGAATCTAACTTTTTGACTTTCAATAAGCCAATGCACAATGTCCCTTATCATAATGTTACTGGCTGGTCTCTTGATGTCTGTAGAGTACTGTTTGAAGCTACTCTCCATCTTTTTAAGCTTCACATATGTACTTTTTAAGGAAAAGTACATATCATGAATTGTGTGGACTCCCATGTATTTCAAAAGTATCGTCTCCATATTTTCCTCTGAAATGTCATCCACTTGAGGGCATAGTAACAAAACAAGTGACAATATATTAACAAATTCGAAGCAAATGATTTAAATAATGAAGCCTAATGTAAAAGGCTGTCACATACTCTTCTATACTCGCTTGAAATCGTAGTCACCTCCATGTCTGTACCTTGAATATCTTTTAAGTTCTAATTCAAATAAAACATTGAGATTAAAATCAAGGTATAAAGACTTCAAATCATAGAAAATAAATTCTAAATATAAGAATACCTTGCATCTCTTTCCTTGGGATTTATCACTTCTTTGCACGGTCTTCTGTTCTAAGTGATCTCTCATTTTTTCACTCACCTATGAATGATAGTGTTAATGCCATTGGAAAGAATTATGTAAAGATGGTTGTAAGACATATGTACATAGTTTAAAATTTAAACCATTAGCATAGTGTAGATGTTTGACACAAAAATTGATTTCTTTTTAAATGCCAACTTAGCATTGCATAGTCATATTAGAGTGGAAGAAATGATTCAAGGGGAATTTGACATCAATTACAAGTAGAGTAATAATATACGAATGGGAATTCGTGATGGCAATGGGGATACTTTTCCTTTGGTAGTTTGAATCTAAACTAAGCATCTAAGAATGTATTTCTATTGTCAATAGATTTATCTTGTGCCAATTGCATTTGGTAACATTTTTTGTTACTATTACATCACCTAAACCATATTTTTGGTTCTTATTGGATAGGTTCAATCTTTGTTTCTTTTGATTCATACATAATTTCTTCAACCATCATCTTTTTATGAAAACTATGTTTGTCTAGTAGAGGGTTGTTGGATATTCTACCATCATTGCACTACAAAAGGAGAATGTATATGTGTAGAATACAAAGATGTAAAGGGAAAATAGGAGTGAAGCAAATTATGTTAGTCTAGATGGCTTCCTTTTGGATTAATGATATAGCATGCAACATACACATCTATTTGGATTTATTTTCAAATGTATTTGGACAAAGGGCATCAAAAAGTTAATGGAGTGACGATGCATTAACATCACAAAATAATACTACAAAATGTATAATGTGTATGCGATGAATACGATAATATAAGGGGAAAACACAATGGGAGGAAGAAAATTATGTAAATATTAGATAAAAGACTTTTATATGGTCAATAAGTCACTCAACCTAGCGGTTTATTTTGGACTTATTTACAAATGTACATGGATGTTCAGGGTACCAAAATATGAATGTCGTTGACGATGAAAGGACACCCAGTTGACATCGCAACATAATAGTTTTGCACCTAACTAAAAAAGATGTGCACTACTACAGGAAATAAACATCTCATAATTTGTAATTAGTTTAATCAACTTCATATATTTATTGGTAAATAATATTTATCTTATGTTAGAGAGCATTGATTTTGAGTTATAATTTTGTCATTGGGTGCATGAGATAGTTGATTTTTACACCAAAATATTACATTTGACATCACACATTGTGTATTTCATGGCTAAAGGGATTATTCACCCTCTATTGGCAAAAATTTCCCTTGAGATATAGTTTTACCTTAGAAAACATGAGACGATAGTGCCTTATCAACTTAACATTGCACATGTACTTCTAATTTGGGACATTAATTTTGAATTACATAGCATATTATAATTTTAACATTATTATATTTTTCACTTACAAAATGGAGAAACCTTAGAATTTTTTTGGAATAAAAATAAGTGCATGTACTTCTCATTGTCACTTTTATTTGGACTCCATATAGAAGAAATATAGTGTTCTAAAATTAAAGAATATGTAATTAGCCTACATTAGATATCTTATTAAAATTACAATGATCCACACTTGTTACGTACATGCTCATTTTTAATATACAAATATTTTTTTATATGCAATATTCAACAGTCTTTCTTACACAAAAAACTCCTCCTATGTAGGTAATTGCAATACAAAACATGCAGTCTTGCTAATTTCTAATATACGAAACAGAGAATCCCCTTGATTATCCATATAAAAGTACATATTTCCTAGAAGAGACCATATTTCCTATATAGAAAATAGAAAATTCATTTGATTCTCCATATGGGATGTCACATTTCCTATATAGCATTGAGTGATCTATATAGGAAATACAATTTGCTGTGAAAAAAAGAGGTCATTTCCTAGATAGAAAACATAGAATCCACTTGATTCTCCATATTACATGACAAATTTCCAAGATGGCATTGACTGTCTATATAGGAAAAAGAAATTCCTAGATGAAGAGGGGAAAATTCCTCTTTTTATCTAGGAAATATGCTCAAATTTCCTAGTTGAACACCAAATTCCTATATAGGCATTAGTCTAAAGTTCCTTGTGCTCTCTCGATCCTAGAAGAGGAGTTTGTGGGTATGGCGGAGGAAGAGCGGCGCCCTGAGGATCGTGACCTGGAATAAGAGCAGTCACGAAAATGTTTTTTCCGCTAGAAGGAGCAAAGCAATCAATCCAGATATGCAGCATGCAACATTGTCCATTCCATGCTGACCCCCTACCAAAATCCATTAGCAGTGAGGCATGTCCTCGTAATTAAAACGAGACACATCTATTGCTATATTTCACGACAGAGTGCATTCACTTCGTAGCGAGGGAAATGTACACAAGCAAATCGGTGTGGCAGATCGCAAGGGAAGATAGGAAGAAAGCGAGTGGATGGAAGGCATTGTAGCAGATCAACAATATGCGAGAAGGAGGCAGCATGATTTGGAAAGATCACATCTTTATATGCGATGAGCAGGGAGCTGGAAACATTTGGAAAAACCTTAAGAATGCATTGAGTAGGGCACGTGGCATCTTACCCTTGCTCCTTAATCCATCCCCCTTCCCCCCTTCCCCCCTCTTCCACTCGCTAATACCATTTTTTTGAAAGAGGGCCTCCCTTTTTTATTAAGGCATCTAGTTTCAATATTTTTGTACCTTGTGCTTTGTGAATGGAATAAATATTTAGGAAATTCAAAAAATTAATGTTTTATTCACTCAAACATGATAGGGAGTCACACTTTCAAACACTTGTTCCATATAAGCACAAAATTTTAAGTTCAACATGTATAATTTGTTTTGTTCTTCATAGGTACATATTCAAATCATTTTCATCTTATAAACGATTGAAAAAAGCTATGACTGCTATTACTTAGAATCTATAGTTCAATTCCACGAATTCTAGAATTAAAGAATCCATTCTTATAGAAAAGCGTAATTTTGATAAATTCAAAACATACAATTCTTTGGTTTTCTTCTTGGGCAACTTCTCTTTTTCAGTAGCCCCTGTTTGTTGTAGAAACCAATCAAATACGCAGTACTATACACATTGTTTGAACAAACGTAGAGCATCACAATGCCATTCTATCGGGCTGCAAGGGTTCGGAAGGCTCTTTCTGCATACTATCATACGTTTGGAGAAGTTAACCTTAGAGTTTCTTGAAATATCCGTCCTTGAGAGAATCGTTTCTTCTAGATCAAAGGTGCATAATAATCTATCATGTTGCCCTGGCGTTCCTCATGGTTTGTCTCGATGGCGCTGGTGCGGAATTGCCTCTAGCATTGTATCAACTTCGTGGCAACGACGAACACCTTGATTGTATCACCTTGATGGCAATGACTAGGGCGCTTTCTGTGATTGGCACAAGATAATCACGGCGCTGGTACTGAATTGCCTCCAGGGTTTGGCCCTGAAACTGGAGTGCTCAGTCTGTTGAACTGCACATGAGCAGCTGCTGCTCGGAAGAGGGACTGCCGTTGGTTTGCAACGGGTCTTAAGACTTTGCGGTTACGGAACCTTAGTCCCCGGCCCGTTGGTGTGCTTTGATTTCTGACGTCTAATAGCCTTATTTGCTCGTCAGTGTTCTCTTGTGCGTGCGATCTTCTGCTAGTCCTCTGGCTAGTATAAGGCGAGGTGGGGAGGCTTTGGAGCATGTACTGTCCCTGCTGTCTCTGGCGTCTTCGAGAATGGTGGTGAGTATGTGATTCCATTCTGCGAGATTCAACTGGGAGCGCTAGCAACATCACGACGATTATAAGAAGGCACAAAGCCTTGCTGCTTGTAGAAATCGAGCTTACAGGGCTAGACTGTGGCTGTGGGTTGCCCTTCACGACAGAGTAATCTCGTCAAATTGTTCTGCGCCGAGAAAACGTTTACAGACTATGATCTGAGTACTAATGAGAGACAATTCTCAAAAAAAGATAAGGTTGTATGAGGAAGAAGAATCAAGACGGGAGCGAAGCGGCGCAAGGAAATGAATTGGGAGCTAGTTTTCTGATTATGGCAACGAGGCAGAGAGGTTATTTGTATCATCTCACGGGTCAAAAGCTTGCGGGGGGGGGCAAGTTTTCCAGGCAAATGGAAGAAAGTCAAACAGAGTGATTACAAGTTGGCTCGTCGTAGGCGGATTGATGCCGTTCAATCGGTGTGATCAAATTCAAATCACTAAAATATGTCTGCTCCTCCTACGTCGTGGTGCTCATTTGGTTGCTTGAATCTCTCGTTGCAGAATAATTAGGCCGTTTCCACGAAGTCTCTCTCTTTTGTGGGGTTACGAAATTGCATTTTGTGGTTGATGGTAGCGGCAGTCACTCCCTTTTCTTCAAAACAATGTGGGCTACGTACCTCGAGGTAGAAGAAATTGCAGCTTTGAGTGTCTCCATCGTTGCGACTTTGAAAGCATTGAACGCTTAGCTTACATGAATGCTGGGTTATGTTTGTTGATTATTCATGCTTATATGAACGCTCGGTTATGAACCTTGCAGGTCCCCTTTGTCGACTTTGACTTCGATATTATCAAGCCACAATTAACTAAGAACGAGTACGGGCCATCACACCGACCTACTCACTCACGTGGGTTCCAATTCAACGGCCAAAATGATCCCCAAGGCTCTGGCCTAGTGGTTTGAGTGTTCATGTCATGGGTTCAAGTCTTGGTGGAATATGGGGCATGGAATCGTAGCTTGTGGTTGGGTGTGTGTGAGTGCCACAGCTGTGGACCCATTGCCCACTGGTCTAGGGCGAGTGCCCCTCGATAGGACCTCGGGTGCGTGAGTATGGTGTGGGTGTGTTCAAAAAAAAGAGAAAAGAAAACAATCGTGAAGCTCGTGGTTAGCAATGATGACACACGAGCCCGGTTGATATGGATCGATGGTCGCTGGCGTACCTTAAGAATGGAACTCGTTATCACATCATTAGGACAAGGGTCGACCTACATGCTCTCGGGTCGGTTGCCTGTCAACAAGCCTCCCCATATCCTTTCCTGGGGACCACAGAAATTGCAGACTCAAGGGGATTTGGGTGCTCGCCCATGTGAGTGGCTGCCTGCATCTGATTGCCCTAGGAAAGGAAACCTACTACCACTTAACATAGGCCTTAGGTAGTGTGCACCTCGTAACTCCTCATGTGTGTGTGTGTGTGTGTGTGAGAGAGAGAGAGAGAGAGAGAGAGAGAGAGAGAGAGAGAATCATACAAGCATGTAATGGGTCCACTTTTTTAGTAGCCAAGGCTACATAATGCCAAATCATAATTTACAAAAAAATGCCATACATACAAACTTACACATCACCCACAATACACTCCATAACGCTAGGCATAGTTTGACCAGAAAATCCCCTAACATTTACACCCATGTACCCCATACGTCACCCATAAAGACATAAGCTAATGCTAATCTTAACTATATACTTAACGGAACCTAAACCTAAACCTAAACCTAAACCTAGCCTTGCTAGCCCTCAAGCATGCACACACACATGGGTAGGGATGATAAGCAAAATGGGAGTAGTAGGGATGGGCAGGAGGAAGGAGGAGAGGGTGAATGGCAAAAATAGAGGAAGGTTGTATGGGTAAGGTTGGCTTCACAAATCTCTGATCATTCGGCGATGGGATGAGGACGATTCACGAGACATCCTCTCCTCTCCCTCCCGAGCCCCCAAATGTCCTTCATTCTGTTGCACTCAAGTATAACAGCTTCTTTGAAGCATTTGGATATGACCCCGATGTGACGTCCAAATCAAGTGTGGATACACCTAGGGTGTCGTGGCTCCTCATGTCTCTTTTAACTAGAACCTTTCTGATCTCTTGGCTTTTCCTGCTCTCCTTGACAAGAAGACGACATATTTTCAACTTCCCTTATCTCCTTTTGACCTGCATGGTTTGACAAACTTCCAGCATGCTACTATAGCCCAAGGAAGATGTCACACTACTACACACGGATCCTGTTGCGACGTTTAAGTTCCGACGTTTAGCGGGTGTAGGGCGCTAATCATCGGTATGGGAAGCGCATCCCGTAAAGCGTCGCTATATAGTGACTTTAAGCAAATGTCGCTATATAGTGACGATTTCTAAAGTTGCTATATAGCGATGTTTGTCAGAAATCTAAGTGTCGCTATATAGCGACACTGAGATACTATTTTATAGCGACGTTTTCCAGAGAGCTTTTTTACTCATATAGGCCTTAAAAGTTAGTTTTTTCCAAGGACAAATTTTTTTAAATTTTCATACATGTTTGACCTTTTGAGAGAATAAAAGTATGAGAGCATGTACATCAAGCCTTTGAAGCTCATATATTCATGTCCAAGTTTGAGATGAAAAAAATCAATGAAGAGCATTTACATCAACTGTTTCATCTTGAGCCAAGTCTAACGTGCCAAACAAGTCTATCTCTAACTCTATATCAAGTTGATCTCCTATATGATCATCATCGTACTCTAGCATTGTACGTTCACCTAAAAGTACTTGATCATCTTCTTCAATAAAGTGTGGTGATTCTTGATGATCGTTGTCTTCTTCCTCAATATCGTGATCTCCATCTTCCTCCCGTGTGATGTCATTATGCGCATCTTTCTCTTGGCTCATATTATGATCTTTATCTTCAAAAATTTGCTTACTTCGTGGTGCAACTTGGATCACATACCACCATCTTGGATCAAAACGATCCGGATGAAAAACCACCTATATTGAAGATGGGTGCCAGATGTCGTCAATTATATATATGAAATTATGCTTAAGTACATGTATTAATGGATCTTTAAAAACGAAAGCTTCAATTAATTAAATCATTAGTATGCACCTGCTCATAGTGCTCAGGAAGAACAAAAGTATTACTTTCATTGGTCCAATGTTTGGTGGAGTTTATTGCAAAGAATCTGCTACTATCTTTTCTCACTATCGCATGGGGACCATTGTAAATAGTTCTAAACCATTTTACATTAAGAATGAAAATACTAAATCGTCTGAAATCAGCTTCATAGATTTCGCATATGGTTTCACAATAATCCAAGTGTGAGGAGAGAAGATTGGTATCCAAAGCACTTGCTCAGCTATCTTGTGTGAAGTTAGCCATGACTCCATAATCATACGTGACTCTCTTTGAATCGATGCGTAGCACACGCAAATGTCGTCCATATGACCATAATGCACTGTACTTTTTGTATTGTAAAAGAGCATCATTAAAACAATGAAGATGCATCTATTTTATAGCATATATTGCCACAAATAATTACTTAATTACGTCAAGAGGTAAGAAACTTACATGCATCATACATCCAGATGATAACTCTCGCTCACACTCGTTTATTGTCTCTCCATCGCATTCGGCTTTACGTAGAGCCAGTTGTAGCCAATCAAGTGACATGTGAGTGGGGAGAAGAGCCAGATCCCGTGGATATGGTTGCGATCGCCCGTACATTACTTTGAATCTCGTTCTTGCATTTATTCTTTCTGCTTTAGCCACTTCATATCTGTCAATCCACTTCTGCATCTCAGGGCTATTGAGGATACAAAACTTATTGAATTTCTCCATTTGCTCTTCGCTCATATTTCTTTCAATCCCTTTTTCTTGGGGAACCTCGCCAATGATGCGATCATCATTCTTGTTATGACAAGCTTGCAGCATATCAGGATCCGTGGATGCAAGAAACTCCGTGATATATACTAATGACTCTTGCACAAGCCATCCCTCTACCATGCTTGCTTCTGGTCTTGCTCTTAGTCTTACAAATCCCTTCAAAGTTTTCATAAACTGCTTGAGAAAAAACATCCATCGACTATGAACGGTACCTGCAATAGCCACCTCATCGACAATGTGCACAAGCAAGTGGACTTGAGTTGTCATAATGCTCATGGAAAAGTGCTTCTCAAGCAAGCATACGGCTTCGATGGATTCCACCCTAGCCTTCTCGATGCTCGATTTGGAGATCTCTTTTTGAGGTATCCACCTATTTCACATGTCCATAAGATATTTTCATAATTAGTCTACAGATTAATCAGCTTAAATTGAAGAAAATTATTTTCATAATTAATCATCTTAAATTGAAGAAAATGCAATCAATGCGATTTGATAGTAAGCATATCTCACAATACCACTGATCTTGAATATAGCATTTCTAACATCTCTTGTAAGCACCCTTTTATTGTAATTGGGAGGATGAACTATCAAAGCAACAAAGAAGTCATGTCAACAATATAACATAATCATAATTACGCTAATGCATCACAATTATCGGTACACTAATTCTACAGCATAGAATACCTGTAAGACGTTGTGCAAATCATGGGACTTGAGTCCACTAAGCTTATTGTCCTTTGAAAATGCTCCTTTCAAGCAATGCATGTACCCTGTCGGTGTTTGAAAAGAGGCAATGTCTGCCTTGACCACTGCCTCCTCCCTCATAGAGAGGATCCATGTTGCTTTCGGGAGGACAACTTTTGCCGCAGCATGCACTTGGGGTCACAAATGAGACATCTTATTCATAGCACGCAAGTCTTCTCGCACTCCTCTCGAGTCTTTGGAACCAACCAAGTGTGCCCAAATAGTAGCCCCCAGATTCTTGAAGATATGGATGGGATCCAAGAGATGATTGATTTGTAACTGAACCCAATAAGGAAGCTCGTGAAAGATCAATAGCCTCTTCATACCAGGAGGACGTTCCTCTCCATTCGCCCTCTAAGCTTGAATCCAGTCACTTGCCTTCAAATATGATGCTCAAAGTGTGAAGGTATATGCATACCCTCGTCAGCCTCCTCATCCTGTTTTAAGATTTCATGTAAATATAAGATATTGTCTCAAGGTTTCGTACCATAATGGTATCCAATATTAACCGTGAACTTAAATAGCTTTGACTTACCGATAATCCATCAACACGTGCAACACCAACGGTGGGTACTGGTTCGGGCTCCTCCCCATACATCTGCAAGTGGCACATGATAATATGACATTGATGTCGTACTTCTCGCTTGCAATGAGTGCAATGACAATATAACCTCTCCGTAAGCCACTTTGTGCTCCCAGGCATTGGCGCATCATCGGACGACCTTCCACTCGTCTCTTCTATCTGCACTTATAAAATCACAACATAAGTTGCAAGGAAATATATTAACAGTTATAAAATAGTATCTATGAGCTTCTTTTTTAACTTTAAACATGAAGTGTCCTGAAGCATCGCTATATAGCAACATTTTGACCTGTTCCGTCGATATATAGCGACGATTTGCTCTATTCTGTCGCTATATAGTGATGCTTTTAAATATAAGCGTCGTTATATAGTGACTGACTAGCGTCGCTATGTAGCGACTGACCAGCGTCGCTATATAGTGATGCTGTGGGTTAAAACCCGAACCTCGCGATGCGCGGTGCTTTCTTTAGTAATCTCTATTGTAAGCTACAATCTCTCCTCCCACCTATTCCCGACGACCTCCCACTCTATTCTCCACTTCTCACCACTACTCACCTCTCTTCTAACACTTGTGCTCCCTCTCCACCCTTCTCCCTCTGCGCTTTCTTGAAAAGAAGTATTTCAAGAAGGTGAGTCTCTTTGAACAACGGAGGTTCGTTTTTTGTGAGATTTCGTTTTGTGAGTATTGCTAAGGCTATGTGCTAGTTTTTGTGCTTGATTTCAAAGGATTGAAGATAAAAAACGAGATTTTATAAAAGATAGAAGACACCTCTCTTCTAGTCTTTTTTGTATTTGTCTTCCTCCTCTTTCTCCTTGTCTCCTCAATCCAATCTCTTTGAGAAGTTGCTTCCCATTTTCCCTCCCATGATAACATTTTGCCCTCATGTTCTCCTTTCCTCTATGGCCCTTGAGCATCGCCATGCTTAGTGTCTAGCCTCTTGTCCTGATTTCTTTTCCGGCTAATAGAAATGGTATGGCTGCTGGGATCGAAATCTCCACGGCTAGTGGTGTAAAATCTGTTACTCCTAGGTGGGTGCAGCTCTGTGGCCTCTTCCGTGCATAGTTCTCTACTTTTGCATCTCCAAACTGTGTGCCTTCCTTGTCTTTACGGCTGCAAAACCTCCTTACTTCTGCACTTTTAGTCTGCCTGCTTTCTGCTTGCAGTTCCTATGTACTGTAAAAGAGCATCATTAAAACAATGAAGATGCATCTATTTTATAGCATATATTGCCACAAATAATTACTTAATTATGTCAAGAGGTACGAAACTTACATGCATCATACATCCAGATGATAACTCTCGCTCGCGCTCGTTTATTGTCTCTCCATCGCATTTGGCTTTACGTAGAGCCAGTTGTAGCCAATCAAGTGACATGTGAGTGGGGAGAAGAGCCAGATCCCGTGGATATGGTTGCGATCGCCCATACATTACTCTGAATCTCGTTCTTGCATTTATTCTTTCTGCTTTGGCCACTTCATATCTCTCAATCCACTTCTGCATCTCAGGGCTATTGAGGATACAAAACTTATTGAATTTCTCCATTTGCTCTTCGCTCATATTTCTTTCAATCCCTTTTTCTTGGGGCACCTCGCCAATGATGCGATCATCATCCTTGTTATGACAAGCTTGCGGCATATCAGGATCCGTAGATGCAAGAAACTCCGTGATATATACTAATGACTCTTGCACAAGCCATCCCTCTACCATGCTTGCTTCTGGTCTTGCTCTTTGTCTTACAAATCCCTTCAAAGTTTTCATAAACTGCTCGAGAAAAAACATCCATCGACTATGAACGGTACCTGCAATAGCCACCTCATCAACAATGTGCACAAGCAAGTGGATTTGAGTTGTCATAATGCTCGAGGAAAAGTGCTTCTCAAGCAAGCATACGGCTTCGATGGATTCCACCCTAGCCTTCTTGATGCTCGATATGGAGATCTCTTTTTGAGGTATCCACCTATTTCACATGTCCATGAGATATTTTCATAATTAGTCTACAGATTAATCAGCTTAAATTGAAGAAAATGCAATCAATGCGATTTGATAGTAAGCATACCTCACAATACCACTGATCTTGAATATAGCATTTCTAACATCTCTTGTAAGCACCCTTTTATTGTAATTGGGAGGATGAACTATCAAAGCAACAAAGAAGTCATGTCAATAATATAACATAATCATAATTACGCTGACGCATCACAATTATCGGTACACTAATTCTACAGCATAGAATACTTGTAAGACCTTGTGCGAATCATGGGACTTGAGCCCACTAAGCTTATTGTCCTTTGAAAATGCTCCTTTCAAGCAACGCATGTACCTTGTCGGTGTTTGAAAAGAGGCAATGTCCGCCTTAACCACTGCCTCCTCCCTCATAGAGAGGATCCACGTTGCTTTCGGGAGGACAACTTTTCCCGAAGCATGCACTTGGGGTCACAAATGAGACATCTTATTCATAGCACGCAAGTCTTCTCGCACTCCTCTCGAGTCTTTGGAACCAACCAAGTGTGCCCAAATAGTAGCCCCCAGATTCTTGAAGATATGGATGGGATCCAAGAGATGATTGATTTGTAACTGAACCCAATAAGGAAGCTCGTGAAAGATCAATAGCCTCTTCATACCAGGAGGACGTTCCTCTCCATTCGCCCTCTAAGCTTGAATCCAGTCACTTGCCTTCAAATATGATGCTCAAAGTGTGAAGGTATATGCATACCCTCGTCAGCCTCCTCATCCTGTTTTAAGATTTCATGTAAATATAAGATATTGTCTCAAGGTTTCGTACCATAATGGTATTCAATATTAACCGTGAACTTAAATAGCTTTGACTTACCGATAATCCATCAACACGTGCAACACCAACGGTGGGTACTGGTTTGGGCTCTCCCCATACATCTGCAAGTGGCACATGATAATACGACATTGATGTCGTACTTCTCGCTTGCAATGAGTGCAATGACAATATAACCTTTCCATAAGCCACTTTGTGCTCCCAGGCATTGGCGCATCATCGGACGACCTTCCACTCGTCTCTTCTATCTGCACTTATAAAATCACAATATAAGTTGCAAGGAAATATATTAACAGTTATAAAATAGTATCTATGAGCTTCTTTTTTAACTTTAAACATGAAGTGTCTTGAAGCATCGCTATATAGCAATGTTTTGACCTGTTCCGTCGCAATATAGCGACGATTTGCTCTATTCCGTCGCTATATAGTGATGCTTTTAAATATAAGCGTCGTTATATAGCGACTGACTAGCGTCGCTATATAGCGACTGACCAACGTCGCTATATAGCGATGCTGTGGGTTAAAACCCGAACCTCGCGATGCACGGCGCTTTCTTTAGTAATCTCTATTGTAAGCTACAATCTCTCCTCCCACCTATTTCCGATGACCTCCCACTCTATTCTCCACTCCTCACCACTACTCACCTCTCTTCTAACACTTGTGCTCCCTCTCCACCCTTCTCCCTCTGCGCTTTCTTGAAAACAAGTATTTCAAGAAGGTGAGTCTCTTTGAACAACGGAGGTTCGTTTTTTGTGAGATTTCGTTTTGTGAGTGTTGAAGCATGTTTCTCCTTGTATTGCTAAGGCTATGTGCTAGTTTTTGTGGTTGATTTCAAAGGATTGAAGATAAAAAATGAGATTTTATAAAAGATGGAAGACACCTCTCTTCTAGTCTTTTTTGTATTTGTCTTCCTTCTCTTTCTCCTTGTCTCCTCAATCCAATCTCTTTGAGAAGTTGCTTCCATTTTCCCTCCCATGATAACATTTTGCCCTCACGTTCTCCTTTCCTCTATGGCCCTTGAGCATCGCCATGCTTAGTGTCTAGTCTCTTGTCCTGATTCTTTTCCGGCTAATAGAAATGGTATGGCTTCTGGGATCGAAATCTCCACGGCTAGTGGTGTAAAATCTGTTACTCCTAGGTGGGTGCAGCTCTGTGGCCTCTTCCGTGTACAATTCTCTACTTTTGCACCTCCAAACTATGTGCCTTCCTTGTCTCTACGGTTGCAAAACCTCCTTACTTCTGCACTTTTAGTCTGCCTGCTTTCTGCTTGCAGTTCCTACGTGTATTTTGGTTGGTGAATCTTCTGCTCGTACCGGTCGCATCTGTAGAACTACAACATATGTGCTCCCTTTGAGCTCCTGCGCGTGTCCACTGTGTACACCCGCGCGCATCACGGACAGACCGCAACGGTTTCTGGGCTCCTGTGTCTTCTGGTCGCGGATAGTTTTTCTGGGTTTTTGCAAAACTGTAACACATCCCGCGCCTCCCCTCTCTCTTCTCTTCTCTTTCTCTTCTCCTTCTCCTCTCCTCTCCTCTCTTTTTATTAAAGAGTGGGATTTAAACCCAAGACCTCCCCCTTCACAAAAGGGAAACTTATCATTGGGCCAACAAGTAGGAAGTGTTGAAAATGTAATGATTTTTGCTTATATATTGAAATCTTGGGAACTGTAACTCTCTAACCGTGGGGAGTTTACTCTTGTTGTAAAAAGCAAAAGTATTTCATTTCATGTGCTCTATTCACATCTCCTACTAGATCGCCGATTCAAAACTTTTTCAACTTCACTTCACGGATGCACGCCACGCGAGGAGGGTGGATATTTATGTCACTTCTCGACGAGTTTAAGGATTTGGTACCTGGTCCTCTGCTCATTATGGATGCCAATTGGCGAGATCTCTTGCTTGATCATCATGTCGACCTTCAAAGGCTGATTGTCTAGTGCATTGTTTAAGGAGACGATGGGTGGGATGATACACCATGGATGATTCAAGGTGAAGAGCTAGTGATACACTGGGAGGACTTTGATTTTAATTCTACTCATTGTGCGGTGATCGAGCTACTTGCTGCTTCGGAGGTAATTAAAAGGGTGTCCTTCTTTTTTTTAAATGGTATGGCTACTGGGATCGAAATCTCCACGGCTAGTGGTGTAAAATCTATTACTCCTAGGTGGGTGCAGCTCTGTGGCCTCTTCCATGCATAGTTCTCTACTTTTGCACCTCGAAACTGTGTGCCTTCCTTGTCTCTACAGCTGCAAAACCTCCTTACTTCTGAACTTTTAGTCTCCCTGCTTTCTGCTTGCAGTTCCTACGTGTATTTTGGTTGGCAAATCTTCTGCTCGTACCGGTTGCATCTGTAGAACTACAACATATGTGCTCCCTCTGAGCTCTTGCACGTGTCCACTGTGTACACCCGCGCGCATCACGGATAGACCACGACGGTTTCTGGGCTCCTGTGTCTTCTGGTCGCGGACAGTTTTTCTGGGTTTTTGCAAAACTGTAACGGATCCCGTGCCTCCCCTCTCTCTTCTCTTCTCTTTCTCTTCTCCTTCTCCTCTCCTCTCCTCTCTTTTTATTAAAAAGTGGGATTTAAACCCAAGACCTCCCCCTTCACAAAAGGGAGACTTATCATTGGGCCAACAAGTAGGAAGTGATGAAAATGTAATGATTTTTGCTTATATATTGAAATCTCAGGAACTATAACTCTCTAACCGTGGGGAGTTTACTCTTGCTGTAAAAAGCAAAAGTATTTCATTTCATGTGCTCTATTCACATCTCCTACTAGATCGCCGATTCAAAACTTTTTCAACTTCACTTCACGGATGCATGCCACGCGAGGAGGGTGGATATGTATGTCACTTCTCGACGAGTTTAAGGATTTGGTGCCTGGTCCTCTGCTCATTACGGCTACCAATTGGCGAGATCTCTTGCTTGATCATCATGTCGACCTTCAAAGGCTGATTGTCCAGTGCATTGTTTAAGGAGACGACGGGTGGGATGATACACCATGGATGATTCAAGGTGAAGAACTAGTGATACACTGGGAGGACTTTGATTTTAATTCTACTCATTGTGCGGTGATCGAGCTACTTGCTGCTTTGGAGGTAATTAAAAGGGTGTCCTTCTTTGAAGGGTGGGATGCTCCCTAAGCTTGGGGGGAGATTTGGCACATCTGCCTATTAATTCCTGTGGATAAGCTCGTCTTGAATGGTTTATTCTCAATCTCACTACAAAGGTTTCTAGGCCTCGGCTATGGTTGGTAATGTTTCAACCAAGGAATCCATTTGTACCTAATCAACCTTTTGTGCCTCATTTCAGGCTTCAAGTTGTAATTATTTTTGGTCTAAAGATAAACTATCAACAAAGGATTGCAAGTTTATTTGGTGCTAAACGTTTGGCTCAAGTATTAAATTCTCCCCACCCTCTCCTTCTACCTATCTTGGACTATCGAGTAACTTTGGATGTCCGAATTTTAGTCTTGGTGTGATGGCATCTTGGATCCTTCAATTTTATGGAGCTTACAAACCTTCGACCAAGGCTGCTGGCATGGGTGTGAAGCTCACTTCACCGGGTGGTGAGGAGTATTGTTATAGCCAGTCTGCACCTGCAAGTACTTGCAACCAAGCTGAGTACTCGGCACTCATTTTTGGGCTACAAAAGGCACAAGAACATCACGTCAAGCAACTTGAGGTGCAAGGAGATTCTCAACTAGTGTGTGAACAAGTTAGTGGAAGGTGGAAGGTGCGGAGCAAAGGCTTGGTTCCACGACATCAATAAGCATTGGAACTGTGCCAACAATTTGAAGAGGTAAAAATTTAGCATATCCCTTGACCTCAAAATACAGTTGCTGATTTCTTGGCACGTGAAGCTTGTACTTCAATCACACATGACGCGAGTGGAAGCACCACCCCAACAAAGCTGCAAGCCACGAAGGAGGGTGATCATTTGTAAGGAATGCTAAGGTTGTGGTCATCATGAAACTAAGTATTGGGCATATTTGATGCGAGTTTACTGACTTTGGAAGATCATCAGAAAGGTCCTCAAGGACATTGCTCAAAAGAAGGATGCCACATCGCACACCCCTTGAAGAAATAGCATGGTGACTACAAGAACTGGAAGAAGCTGAAGGTGATGTGCAAGCTCTCCAACTATTGACATTTGTCATGGCATTCTTGTTTGCCTTGATGAACAACCTCATGCAGCGCCACGTCTCAATTCCTCACTTGTAAAGATGCCTATGATATCATGAGGGTTGGTCCTTTAAGATTGTCTATGAGCTATTCTATGCTGAAAATTCTTCCCGAGTAGTATTTCACAATACACCAGTGACACCCTACCCTGCGTATGTGTGCTTTGTGGATGTATCTTCACCTGATTTTCATTTCAAGCTACCTCTTTCCATTGTTTGCCCATAGATAAGCCTCATTTCGTCTCTCTTTTCCATTTTCCAAGCATGGCTGACATTCCTGTGTTTTGTGGATGGGTTGAAGAAAATCCAAATTAGTATCTTGTCGCCTTCAAGCGCCGTTGTGTTTCTCTCAACTTTCTTACTGAAGATAGATGGCTGTTGATTCTTCCCAGATTTCTAGAGGGTTTGGCTCAAGTGTGGTATGAGAAGTAGGCCAACGATGTTTGCCAAAGCTGGCCAAGGTTGACAGCAGTGATGATTGAGTATTTCAGCAGAGAAGAGCCGGAGAATGTGTACCTGCAGGTGACAAACTTGAAGCAATTAGAAGGTGAGATGGCGCGTCGATATGTGGATCGAGTGGCTGTGCTCCTAGACCATTTAATTGTCATGCAGGAGGACACTTCCGGATTTCGAGCTAGAATGACTCAGCATGTGTTGGGCTACCTTGTAGTAGGAGTAAGTGATGAATTCCGCCTCAAGCTTAAATGGGAGAATCCAGAAACTATGGTGCTAGCACATGAGATTGCTCAAAAGTTTGATAAAGTTCAGTCTGACCCCACTTCAAAGAAGATGATTGTCCATCTGCAACCCCCTCAATTCTTGCAACAACAACCTGGGGGGTCTAACTCAGAGGCATACTCCCACCCCCCATCAAGGATGTATCCACCGCCTCCACCTCAAATGTATGGTCCTTCCTTAGATGCTTACCCTCAACAAGGTGTATATTCTCACCCTTTGCCTCAAAGATTTCCCCAACCTCGCCACCAGCCCCCCTCCTTTCTACTCCCTCGACCCCTCCAGCTAAAGAGGCCCCCCCTGCAAAAGAACCCGGAGTTAGGCCCTGAATGATCTTCGGCTTGAGATGGTGGGCATCAGAAATCAAGCCAACCGCCCTCCAAGAGACCATGCTAATGTTGTATGCTACGAGTGCCACCAGAAGGGTCATTATCGCACGGAATGTCCCAATATTCCAAGGGTGAATCTTTTGAGTAAATCAAGCACTGAGGATTCTGACGTAGAGATCCTTGACCTCGGGAAAAGAAGTCGTACCACCTCGGACCCCTCTCCAAACCATGGACCAGGCTGCCCCAAGAAGAAGTGTCCTCCTCATAGCCCTCAGATGCTGAGATGGTAGACCCACCAACAGTGAAGACTAAAAGATCCCACAGGAGTAAGTGGTCACCCTTGAAATTTCCCATCGGCTCAGGGCAAGAGGACTATTCGGTCATTTAGGACCTTGCTCAGGTGAGATGTGAGTTGCAGCAAGGGCTCTGAACAAGGAAGAGCAAGAAAAAGGGAAAGGTACGAGAGGTATCTTCTATCTCTAAAGAAATTGATCGGCACCCACATACAGTAGATGTCATCATATATAATTGCCGTGTCAAAAGTGTGTGTGTTGATAGGGGAGCTGCATGTAATATCATGGTGCCCCGAATCATGAAGAAATTGAATTTGAAATGCACAAGGCATTCCTCCACTCGAATTAAGGTAGCAGATGGTCGATGACTCGCCACCCTGGGAGTCATTGAGGATTTGCCCATCACTGTCAATGGGTTGATCACCACCGTCAATTTCTATGTAGTGGAGTTACCTAGCCATATTCGGGAGACCATGGTTGAGAAAGAGTGATGCAGTTAGCTATTGGAAGATAGGACACATGTCTTGTGGTGCTTCTAAGGAGAAGATCTCGGTGCAAATAGGTGCCACGGAACCAGAAGAAGAAGAGGAGCAAGACAGTGATACTCTCTCATCCTTGGTGTCTAAATCAATGGAAGGATCAGACGGGGGGGAGGAGTTCTCAGATGAGGAAGTTTACATGATGGGGGTGTCTCCAACCCCACCACCTATAGAAAAGGTAGCAGCTAGTCCTCAACAACTTGAATCTATGCTTTCCCTAGACCTCACTCCAAGTGAGAAAGATGAGTTCCTAGAAATGTTCAAAGATTTCCCTGACCTTTTCGCAAATAGCTACCACCACCTTCGCCATGTGACTGCCATAGAACACAAGATAGAGCTGAAGCCTGATGCAAAGCTTGTGGCTCAGAAGTATCGGAGCTTAGGGCCCCTACAGACTGATGCTTTGTGCTCAGAGTTATAGAAGCAGGGTTTATTGTTTCGGTTCACAATATTGAATGGGTTTCACCAGTGGTAGTCACCCTAAAGAAAAACAACAAGTGGCAGGTTTGCATCGACTATAAGAAAATCAATGCGGCCACCAAGAGGGATCACCATCCTCTGCCCTTTCAAGACCTCATTCTTGAGAAGGTAAGTGGTCATGAGATGTATGGTTTCTATGATGGTTACTTCGGGTTTTATCAAATCAGAATTGCCGAAGAAGATGTGCTTAAAACCACATTTGCCACACCTTGGGGGACATTTGCATTCAAAGTAATGCCATTTGGCCTCACCAATGCTCCTACTACCTTTCAAAGATTTATGCAGATGCTGTTTGCTCCTTATTTGGGGGATTTCTTGGAGGTGTTTTTAGATGATTTTTGTATATTCTCGTCACGTAAGGGGCACATTAGGAAGGTAGGCCTTCCAAAGGGTCAATGATCTGAATGGCAGTCTCAACCCTGAGATATGCACCATTGGAGCCACTGATCAAGGGAGGTTACTAGGACATATTGTCTCATCTAAGTGCATCAAGCCACCCCGAGAAGGTAGAAGCCATCCTTAAGCTCTCCCCACCAACAACCAAACGTCAGATACGCTCATTTGACAATCGAGTAGGATACTATCGTCGCTTCATTGATCAATATGCTACTTTGACACGACCCATGATGATGCTATTAAAAGATGGGGCTGATTTCTCTTGGGATGAGGATTGTGATCATGGGTTTGAACAAATCAAGAATGCTCTGGCTTCAGAACCCATTCTACGCAATCCAGATTGGTCAAAGACTTTCTATATCAATCCTGGGTTTGTTGAGCACAATCTGGCAGGCATTCTTCTTCAGCAAGGGGAGGATCAGTTCATGTATCCCGTTCGATTTGCTTCTCCACAATTACTCGACACTGGGCGATGCTATTCAGAGGTTGACAAGCATGCCTTGTCTTTGGCATTCTGCATTGAGAAATTTAAGCATTATGTGGCTGTAAAGTCCTTCATTATACTCACTAGCACTGGTCTTGCAAAGCAGGTTCTTCAATCATCAAACCCCATGGGCCGGTTGGCCAAATGGTTGGCAGTTTTACAAGAATATGATTTTTCTTTCAAAATTGTAAAAGGGGGTTGTTCCAACTTGAAGAATGCTTTGATTGATTTAGAGGAGTGCCTTGATGTAACCCTGTAGCGGCCATAGAAGTTGGGGATCCATGGTATGGTGGTATCTACAGGTTTCTGACTGCTTTCTCCTTTCCTCCAGAAAGTACTAGCTATGAGAGAAAGAAGATCTGCAGAGATAGTAGGCACTACACCCTCTTTGATGGGGTGTTATACCGTCAAGGCATGGATGGGGTACTAAAATGGGCCATTGATGCAGATGAAGTGCCTAAGGTATTGAAGCATTATCATGATGGATTTTGTGGAGGCCACTATGCCAGTGACTATACAGCTAAGAAGATTTTACATGCTGGATACTATTGGCCGACGCTGTTCAAGAATGTCACTTTGTATTGCAAAACCTGTAAACCATGCCAATTCTTTGTTAGGAAGGATTTGCATCCTGGGCAACATCACTTAGTGATGTCCATCCATCCGTTTCAGAAGTGGGGAATAGATTTTGTCGGGCCCTTGCCCAGGGCCCTTGCCCATGACTGCCCGCAAAAAGAAGTATCTTTTGGTAGCCACTCAGTATGTCACTAAGTGGGCTGAAGCTATCGCCCTCCCTGCTGCAAATGGTAAGGCAGTTTCAAATTTCATATTTGAACGTATCTGCACAAGGTTTGGGACACCCATGGAAATAGTGTCGGGCCCTTGCCCATGACTGCCGGCAAAAAGAAGTATCTTTTGGTGGCCACTTAGTATGTCACTAAGTGGGTCGAAGCTATCGCCCTCCCTGCTGCAAATGGTAAGGCAGTTTCAAATTTCATATTTGAACGTATCTGCACAAGGTTTGGGACACCCATGGAAATAGTCTCTGACCATGGGAGTCCATTCTTGAATGAAGTAGTGGAGTTACTCATGAATCGCATGGGTATTGATCATCGCACTTCTAGCATCTATTATCCAGCATCCATGGGTCAAACAGAGTGGACCAGTGGCCTCCTTTGTAAAACCATGGGAAAAATGGCCACAGGGAATAGGAGCCAGTGGGATCAGAAGGTCACTAAAGCCGTGTGGGCTTACAACATCACTCATAAAATGTCTTCAAGTGACACTCCTTTTGAGTTGGTGTATGGTACTAAGGCAATTTTACCACTAGAGTTAGAGATTCCGCCTTGAGATTGGCACAAGAACAGACGATGATAGAAGATGAACATGTAGAGGCCAGATTGGTACAACTTGAGAAGTTAGGTGAAACTTGATGCCTTGCACTACACTAAACAGAGATCTAAAAGAATCGACAAAAGGCTTGCTTGGATGCTAAAATTCACAAGGGATGGGAAAGATAGTTTGCTGAGGGGGATTTCGTGATATGCTTTGATAATAGATTGGACCACCAAATGGATAAGAAGTTTCTGCCACTGTGGACCGGTCCATACAAAGTCATCAAGGAACGTAGCAATGGGTCTATACAAGTTCAAGAGCTGCATGAGCCATATGGCAAGAAGGTGATCAACAAGCACTACCTCAAGTCCTTCTTTGTGCGTGATGGACCCAGGCATGGAAATATTGTGCATTCCCTGCCTGGGGGGGAACTGTTATGGATAAATTTTCCTAAGGAAAAAAGGCATAAATATGTGTGTGTGCTTGTATGTGTGGCAATAGTATAATAAAATATGGTGTGCATAGGGCCCAAGGTTGAGGTGGCAAGGCATGACCATGTGCCACCCTTCCACGTAAAAGGACCCATAAGGTGTGATGTACATAATCCATGGTAGTAATATTATAAAATGTAAGGTGGCATGGCTCCTCCATGTGCCACCCCTCCACCTAGGCTGCATTTAGTGAGATATGGCCCAAAGTCCATGGGAGAAGTAATATAAAATAGGTGGAGATGGATATCATATTGGATTATTCCCTTCATGTAGGATAGGCCCATGTGGGGGAGGTATAGAAGGTCCAAGACTGCAAGTTAAATAATGGGGAAAATAGGATGAGGTGGCAAGATTTCTTGTGCCAACCCTCCACTTGTCCTCCTAGAGGTTTGAACGTATTATAAAATTAAGGAGAGACCAAGGGAGTTTCATAGACTTGAGATATGGGGCTTGATTTATGTGGAAAAATGAGGCAAAGGGTTGTCGCACACAATTGAGAGTGCGTAACTGCCTAGCCCACATGGGAGACTTTTCCACACACACCATGCATGTGGGAGGATGCAATTATTGGGAGAGACCCCCTCTCTTGGCTATAAAAGGAGGGGGCTATTCCTTGATGAGACATGCTCATTCTTGTAAAGCCACCTAGCTAGTACTTTGATTTCCCCCTTCCCTTCCTTTCAAATAAAGCATGGCCCTCTTCCCTTGATGTCTCCATCTTTACATTCCTCCTCCCATCATGTACATGCTTCTCTCCCCCCTCTTCCTTTCCCCTTGTGCCATAGTCTCCCTCTTCATTCCCTCCCCTTCTAATCCCATTTCCCCTCCCATGATGATGTTTCGCCCTCATGTTCTCCTTTGCTCTATGGCCCTTGAGCGTCGCCATGCTTAGTGTCTAGCCTCTTGTCCTGATTTCTTTTCTAGCTAATAGCACCCGTTTAAAAAAAAATTTTAATGTAAAAATCGTCGATATTTTTGTCGGAAAAGGGCCTATGCCTTGTAGTGTCAAGGAGAAGTATTAGAAGAGGAGGCTCCTTTGCAGGATGTGGTGGAGCCTCTATGGGTCATGGATACCCAAGACTTGGTGGTGATGCTGAGAACCCCGAAGAACATGCATCAGGCTCGGCTCTACAAGGTACTAAATCTCACGCCTTTTATGTGAACACAATACAAAAATCAGAAAGAGGTTCTTTTAGAATACCCTTCTGCAAAGGTAAACCAATTTCAATAGTTGTTGTACCATCGACAATAGAGAACTCGGGATACAAAGGGAGGAGAAAGCTAAAGAATAGAGACCAAAGAGGGTGGTGCATAGAGTTCCAAAAATACCGGCAGTAGAAGATAGGGAAAAAGAGAAGGAGGAAAAAAGAGAATAAGAGAAGGGGGAAGAAGGAAAGAGTTTGAGGGGAAGAGAGGGTTCCTACGGCCATCACTGCAGCTAGCGCTCAAGGCGCTAGCTGCAGGCCAATGCAAATAACAAAAATAATAAATGGAAAAAAGAGGAAGCACTTACCTGAAATAGTATGTCTCGTTCGGTGTAGTGGACTGGCCCTACAAAAGAGAGAAAACAACCCATTTTTTCAAATAAGATGTTAGTGGAAGGAGGAGATTACAAAAGCAACTTCTTGAAGGGAGGAGATTGAGGAGACAAGGAAAGGAGGAGATTGAGGAGACAAGGAGAAAGAGAAGGAAGAGAAATATAGAAAAAAGAGGTGAGTTTTCTTTCTTTCTTGAAATCTTGTTTTTTGTTTCAATCCTTTCAAAACAAGCATGAAAACTAGTTTACAGGTTTAGCAATACAAGAAGAAACACTCACAAAACTAAAGCTAACAAAAAAAAACCTACATTGTTGAAACAAACTCACCTCTTGAAGAACTTCCTTTCAAGAAACCAAAGAGGGAAAAGGATAGAGAGGGAGTACAAGAGGTAGGAGAAGGGTAAGGAGTGGAAAATAGAGTGGGAGGTTGCTTGAAATAGGTGGGAGGTCATCGAAAATAGGTGGGAGGAGATATTGGCATGCTTACTTAGAGATAACCCACAGCGTCGCTATATAGCGACGCTAATCCATCGCTATATAGTGACGTTTTTAATTAAAAACGTCGCTATATAGTGACGGAAGCAAAAAGGTCGCTATATAGCGATGCTTACAGTCACTTTTTTGTTGTAGCATCAAAAGAAGCTCAAACATGCTATTTTATAACTGTTAATATCTCTTCTTCATGCTTATGTTGTGATTTTATAAGTGTAGATGGAAGGGACGAGTGGAAGCTCGTCCGATGATGCGCCAATGCCCGGGAGCACGAAGTGGCATACGGAGAGGTTATACTGTCATTGCACTCATTGCAAGCGAGAAGTACGACATCAACGTCGTATTATCATGCGCCACTTGCGGATGTATGGGGAGGAGCTGGAACCAGTACCCCTCATTGGTGTTGCACATGTTGATGGACCATCGGTAAGTCAAAGCTATTTAAGTTCGCAATCTTATTGTATACCTGGAAATAGAAGATCTTATATTTACACGAAATCTTAAAACAGGATGAGGAGGGTGACGAGGGTACACATATACCTTCTCACTTTCAGCAAGACTATAGTCTCCCGGATGACGACGAGGGTATGGTCGACATGATGGATTCCATGTTTAGGGGCACTACATCCCATGTACATGTGATGTCAGAGTCTGAGGTCAAAATGCGAGAGTTGCAATCAACACAATTGTACGAGGATGCTAGGATGTCTAAACTACGTGCTTGTCTCTCAATCTTGAATCTACAAGTACAATATGGGTGGTCGGATACAAGTGTCTCGGCCTTAATGAGGTTAGCTCTTGCATTAATTTGACTCATTATTTGGATATTGTTTGTTTTGAGAATCATAATTTGGGTAGTGTCTTTGTCATAGGTTGCTCTAGAAGATGTTGCCTACACCAAATACCATGCCCGCATCAAGAGATGAAGCGAAAAAGATGCTAACAATGGTGGGTATGGATTATGATACCATCCATGCTTGCTGTAATGATTGTATTCTCTTTCATCGTGAGCATGGAGATTTGGCTAGTTGTCCAAAGTGTGGGGAACAATGATATAGAGATGACTTGCAGGGTGAGCGGATACCGGTAAAGGTCTTGAGACACTTTCCCATCATTGCAAGAATACAACACATGAGCAACACATGTTCCGATGCAAATCCATAGCGGAGTTGATGACATGGCATGCATCTCATCGGTCCATTGATCACACATTGAGGATTCCCGCAGATTGTGCAGCTTGGAAGCACATAGATAATCAGTGGTCGGACTTTGCGAGGGAGCCATGCAACTTACATCTTGGGCTAGCCATGGACGGCGTGAATCCTTTCGGGTTACGCTCGACATGGCCCATAGTCGTGGCGAATTACAATATCCCACCATGGCTAACAATAAAAAAGGGACACCTCATGCTTGCACTACTTGTACCACGAAAGTACAAGGCAAAAAACATGGACGTGTACATGGCACCTTTGATAGAGGAGTTATAGATATTATGGAGAGAAGTGCAAGTCTTTGATATTTCCAGAGCTCCTAGACATACCAATGATATTTTGGTCAGGGGTATCTTGATGTGGACCATGCATGACTACCCAGGATATGGAGAGTGCGCAGGTACGTGGTTGTGTCTTTACATGTACAATGAGGGATTATGCTTTTTTTACTCTCTTTTGCACGCATGTCTTGTACTAACACATTCATGCACGCGTGCAGGACTTGTTACAAGTGGGTACCATGCTTGTCCTATTTGGGACCGGCTCTGAAATCGCTTGCATGCTACTCCAAACATATGAGGAAAAATGTTTATGAAGATCATGCTCGATACCTTCCGCTCGACCATCTCGCACATGGAGGTCAGCTTGATCCACCACTATTATATTTGAAGGCAAGTGACTGGATTCAAGCTTGGAGGGCGAATGGAGAGGAACCTCCTCCTGGTATGAAGAGGCTATCAATCTTTCAGGAGCTTCCTTATTGGGGTCAGTTACAAATCAATCATCTCTTGGATCCCATGCATATCTTCAAGAATGTGGGGGCTACTATTTGGGCACACTTGGTTGGTTCCAAGGACTCGAGAGGAGTGTGAGAAGACTTGCGTGCTATGAATAGGATGTCTCGTTTGTGGCCCCAAGTGCATGATTCGGGAAAAGTTGTCCTCCTGAAAGCAACGTGGATCCTCTCTACGAGGGAGGAGGCAGTGGTCAAGGCAGATATTGCCTCTTTTCAAACACTGACAGGGTACATGCGTTGCTTGAAAGGAGCATTTTCAAAGGACAATAAGCTTAGTGGGCTCAAGTCCCATGATTGGCACAAGGTCTTATAGGTATTCTAAGTAGAATTAGTGTACCGATAATCGTGATGCGTTAGCGTAATTATTATTATGTTATATTGTTGACATGACTTCATTGTTGCTTTGATAGTTCATCCTCCCAATTACAATAAAAGGGTGCTTACAAGAAGATGTTAGAAATGCTATATTCAAGATCTGTGGTATTGTGAGGTATGCTTACTATCAAATTGCATTATGTATTTTCTTCATGGACATGTGAAACAGGTGGATATCTCAAATATCTTACATATGCATGGACATGTGAAATAGGTGGATATCTCAAAAAGAGATCTCTATATTGAGCATCGAGAAGGCTAGGGTGGAATCCATCGAAGCCATATGCTTGCTTGAGAAGCACTTTCCCTCGAGCATTATGACAACTCAAGTCCACTTGCTTGTGCACATAGTTGATGAGGTGGCTATAGCAGGTACCGTTCATAATCGATGGATGTTTTTTCTCGAGCGGTTTATGAAAACTTTAAAGGGGTTTGTAAGACAAAGAGCAAGACCGGAAGCAAGCATGGCAGAGGGATGGCTTGTGCAAGAGTCATTAGTATATATCACAGAGTTTCTTGCATCCACGGATCCTGATATGCTGCAAGCTTGGCACAACAAGGATGATGATCACATCGTTGGCGAGGTTCCCCAAGGAAAAGGGATTGAAAGAAAGATGAGCGAAGAGCAAATGGAGAAATTCAATAAGTTTTGTATCCTCAATAGCCCTGAGATGCAAAAGTGGATTGAGATATGAAGTGGCCAAAGCAAAAAGAATAAATGCAAGGACGATATTCAGAGTAATGTACAGGCGATCACAACCATATCCACAGGATCTGGCTCTTCTCCCTACTCACATGTCACTTGATTGGCTACAACTGGCTCTACGTAAAGCCGAACGTGATGGAGAGACAATAAACGAGCGCGAGCGAGAGTTATCATCTGGATGTATGATGCATGTAAGTTTCTTACCTCTTGATGTAATTAAGTAATTATTTGTGGCAATATATGCTATAAAATATATGCATCTTCATTGTTTTAATGATGCTCTTTTACAGTACAAAAAGTACAGTGCATTATGGTCATATGGACGACATTTTCGCGTGGAACGCATCGATTCAAAGAGAGTCACGTATGATTGTGGAGTCATGGCTAACTTCACACAAAATAGCCGAGCAAGTGCTTCAGATACCAATCTTCTCTCCTCATAGTTGGATTATTATGGAACCATACGCGACATCTATGAAATTGATTTCAGACGATTTACTATTTTCATTCTTGATGTAAAATGGTTTAGAACTACTTACAACGGTCCCCATGCGACAGTGAGAAAAGATAGTAGCGGTCTCTTTGCAATAGACTCCACCAAACATTGGACCGATGAAAGTGATACTTTTGTTCTTCCCGAGCACTGTGAGCAGGTGCATACTAATGATTTAATTAGTCGAAGCTTTCGTTTTTAAAGTCCATTGATACATGTACTTGAGCATAATTTCATATATATAATTGACGACATTTGGCACCCATCTTCAATATAGGTGGTTTTTCATCCGGATCTCGTTCTGATCCAAGATGGTGGTACGTGATCCAAGTTGCACCACGAAGTAAGAAAATTTTTGAAGATCGAGATGTGGATATGGAGATGCCACTACCAATGCTGGATCCAATTGATGAATCTAGCGAAGAAGATGTAGATCACCATATGAGCCAAGAGGAAGATGCGCATAATGAAATCGCACGGGAGGAGGATGGAGATCACGATATTGAGGAAGAAGACAACAAACACTTATTTCATTAATTTTGGACTCATATGTCTACTTTTGGACTATTCCTTAAAATCCTTCCCAACTGAAAAGTTTTCTTTATGAAACTGTCATTCGAGAATCAAAAGTGTACTTTCTGGCACTATCATTTTCACATAAGACATTTTAAAATATCTCTCTACAATGTTGTACAAATAATGCAAAAACTACTATTAAATCCTAAATTTGTATTTCTTGTTTATAAGAATCATATTCTTAAAATAAAAAATCCGAGTTATTAGTTTAAATCCTTGAAAAACCATGCTATTGAGGATTCACAACATTTTAAAAATGTATACATAAGAGACCTGTAAGACTCTTTTTACTTTCAATGCAGAAAACTATAACACTCTTGAATATTCAAGAAATTAAAAGGTTTATATACACATGAGACATGATGGAAGCCTCTTTTGTACTCCAAAAAATAGCGATAGCTATGCTTGTAATTTTACATTATCATGTCATAAGTTTTACAACAAATATTGCTCTGGATGAGTCTTTGTACAAAGGATCTCCTGTGGCCTTTTCAATAATTTAATTTTTCCTTTACAATGAGTTTAGTACAAATGGGCGATCCAAACATTTGCTTGTTTGAATGTCCTTTTCTATCATGATCACAGAAATGAGCGATCCAAACGTTTTCTTGTTCAGAATGTCCTTTCTGTCGTCACTTATCGCTTGGGTGCCATCTTCATTCACTCTCATCTGACAACCACCACCACCTTCACTCTTTCTCGATATTTGAATGGTGTTATCATGGGCATTCTTCATTTGCACTATCTCCTTCTACTTCCTCCCGGGCGAGCATCTTTGTGAACTCTGTAATGTGCGTAATAATTGGTTGCGGTAATTTTATTTTGTCTTCTACATCATACCCCATGTGCTTCTTTGTTTTCTTTGACCTTGATTTCTAGGATACTATGACTGTCTCTGTGGAAAGTCTTGAAATTGCTTCATGGTTTGGGATCCATTCCTTTTTCAAACAACTACTATACAATGTACTGTTATCTTGGTTCTCCTTCCTACCCCTTGGCTCATACCATACCGCTGTAAATGTTGTAGCTCTCCCCTGGTCATCCATGCTCACGTCAACTACTTTCGCAACCCAAAACTTCACGTTCTCATGTTCATCATCCGATGGTCGAACTGCAACAAAACAATGGACATCTATGTCTATTTGTGGCATAAACTCTCTCTTCTTGGGTCCACAATATGGACGTGGGAGCAACGATTCAAACTCATTTTCAAAGAGACCACATGCTGGACGCAAGTCATTACCAACATTTGGCCAAAATAAAGGCCGTTCTGCCTTAATATCATCTTCTCGCATTTTTGCAAGGTCCTTTATCAATTGGTAGGTCTTGCTAATTACAACAGTAGTGTGTTCCTTCCAAGAGGGCTTCCAATCAGGAAATCTCCGGAGCATTTCCTCTTTGTATGCAATAAAAGCTTTTAAGCCTTCTATTTCACCTTTGGATTTCTCGCTGAATTCTTTCATAGGAGCCCATGTTGGATGCATTTCTTTGCTCAGGATTGAAGTTAAGAGAGAGTAAGGTTCTTCGGTTCCCATTTTGTATCAAGAGAATAGTGTTGCCATTGCATCACTGGTTTTTCATCCTTTAAGAAAAATCAAAAATAGTGTGGAGCGCTATGACCAATCAGGGCATCACCACCTTTTTGTATGAAAGGTAGAATAAAGCTCTTCCAATCATACATCCTCTCAACCATTGAGCATATTGTTCCTTCCTTACGGCCACCAACTTGCCTCCCACATTTTCTTATCAAGTCATCCATTGTCTCCATGTCCTTGTGTTTTAGTTCTCTTGAAACTGTGCTAAATACCTGATCGATATCCTCATGTGTGTGCCCAACCAACAAAAACCCAACTTCAATCTCATTGAAGATTCTATGAGCGATTAGCATTGAGCAAAATGCAAAGAAGAGTACATTCTTATTCTCTCATCAGCAATTGTCTGCTTGTATTCTCAAAGTTGCTGGTAGGTGACCTTTTTCTGCATGTACATTGTGAATTGCCTTCATAACGGATGTTACAACTTGATTGCTATCGTGTAGATGCAAGGAATCAATCCATATGTCTGCAAAAAACTTAAATCCATGCACTAACACTCCACATAGATGTGTCTTTAAAAAGTATTTGTCTTGTAGCTTAGGTGGAGTGTTAACGAATCGAGGTAATGTTGTTGTATTTTGATCCATACCATCTACAATAATGCACATGTACTCATTTGGGTGAGAAATAGCTTGCTCCTTCCAAAATGCATATTTTATTCTAGAATGTCGAACAAGTCCATGATGAAATTCTCTCTTTCTTTTGTAAGCTTCTTTTTGTTCTAGAGATGTTGCACTCTCAAGTGCTCGCTTTAGATCATCACAGTCGTTGCACTTTGACATTTTTTGCCTCTTTGGGATTTTAACATGTCCAAATCTTTTTTTCCAAAGAGTATACAAAGTATGAAAAGATGCCGATGCATGCCCTCTTTGCCTCTGTGTTTCTCCAATAGAGTTAAATACTTCTTTTTTGGTCAAACCTATCGGAAGATGCATTTCTGATAGGTGGGGTTGCGGTAAAGCATTTTCATAAATGTGATCTTTCAAAATTGCTGTTGCCGCAACCGTTGAGGCTCTTGTTTTGGGCCTTCCTATGTTTCCATGAATGTTAAATTTAACTCCATACTTTGCTTTATTAGCCAAATTCCAATATGTGTTATGTGATAATCCTGTAATAATGCGATATGCATTATTGCATATACTTTTTCCATTTATAAGAGGCCTTATTTGATGTCCTGAACTTCGCCTTCTCTTATCATTTACAAGAAAGCAAGAAAATCTCGTGAGTAGGTATTCATTTCTTCTGCTTCCTTTCCTTTGCCAGACATGTTCTCTACAACCCTTGATGTCATGTAAGTTAATGGATCGCATACATGTATGCTTACAGCATGTAGATCGCATTGCTTTTAGCATAACATCTTCATTCATTACTCTTATTCTTTTTGGTTGCTTTTTTGGATCTGCCTGCACTCGTTGTCTTTTCATGCATCTGTATGTCCGTTTTGGGACCTTCTGTCCATTCTAATTTGGATTTGTGTAGTTCTCCTTGTAAGATTTATTTGTCATGTTGTTTTCATGAGATGTTGCATCCTTGATCTTATCACTTTGACAGTCAAATACTGAATATTCCTTTGTTGATGTCATCCTTGCTTTTGATACATTCGTCAAACCATTTGTAACATTTACAAGTTCACAATCAAAGTCAAACACCGAATGGTCCTTTGTTGACCTCATCCCTACTTTTGATACAATCATAGAACCACTTGTCACAATGGCATTAGAGTGTCCCGAATGATCTTCAAACTCATCTATTCCTGAGAGAACATCACTCATTGATGCACTTTCTATGGATTTCATAACTCCATAGTCAGTGGTGATAGAGTGTCCAGAATGATCTTCAAACTCATCTATTCCTGAGAGAACATCGCTCATTGATGCACTTTCTATGGATTGCATAACTCCATAGTCTTGAAACTCCTCTACTCCAGAGAGAACATCACTCATTATACTATCGTGCATGATTTCCATAATTCCATAGTTACCTGCTTTGACTCCAAGAACTTTATCAGTATCCATGAAGCCATCCATGCTTGAAGATATAACACTTTTGACATCTTTGCCCAAGTTCTCAATGTGCATGAACTCATCCACCCCGGATAAGGCATCACTTGTGAAATATTTTTCTTTCTCGGTACCAATGAACTCATCGACTTCTGATAAGACATCAGTGCTAGAGTTGAGTGCATTGGAATCATCCATCTCTGAAGGAATAGAGCTTGGTACATTGGCATATTCTTTCAATTCTTTGATGTTGTAGTATACATTATGTTTATCATTAAAAACAACATGCCGAGTCTTTCCAATCTTTAAAAATTGCATGCTCCATCTCAAATCCTTACCTACCTCATAGTAGGGACCATCCAATGACATTGAGTTATCATCCATACCATCATCAGTAACTTTTTGAATTCTCATCTGCGCAAATGTCCAGTGTTCAACTTGTTCAAATCCCAAGACTTGACCTTCTGCTACATACTTATTTGTAAATGATAACATTTGTCAAATATCTCCCACTCTAAAATCCAAAGATATGCACTTTGTATTCCTGATGACATGTGTTGGATAAGTCTCATCTCTGTCCCATGCAATAAATGCTTTGTTGGAAGTATTATAGGGCATAACATCTCCAAGGATTTCAATATCCCCACACTTATGCTTTAGCTCAACATGTGCACTAAGAATCCTTGATACGATAACCGCCACCTTATCTTCGCCAAGTCTTCTAAAGTGACAAATAGAATTTGGATCACTTTCATGGATTGTAGCAAATGCAACTACCTCTCTTTTACAACATAAAATCACCTCCATCCCCGGAATAAATTTTGTAGCCATCTCCTTTGTGAGTTTCCTTTACAAACAAGCTGTAACAACCATTATAAAGAACATTAGTCTCTTCTCAATAATCTACTTTATTAATGATTTAAAAATCCAGAACGTGTTTGAAAATTTAATTAGACACTAACCAATAACAACAGTAAACCAATAACAACCCTAAACCCTAAACCCTAAACCGTAAACCAAAACAACCCTAAACCCTAACCAATAACAACCCTAAACCCTAAACCCTAAACCCTAACTCCCAAACCCTAAACCCTAAACCCTAAACCCTAACCCCCAAACCCTAAACCCTAAATCCTAACCCCCAAACCCCAAACCCTAACTCCCAAACCCTAAACCCTAAACCCCAAACCCTAAACCCTAACTCCTAAACCCTAAACCCTAACTCCCACACCCTAAACCCTAAACCCTAAACCCTAACCCCCAAACCCTAAACCCTAAACCCTAACTCCCAAACCCCAAACCCTAAACCCTAACTCCCAAACCCTAAACCCTAAACCCTAAAACCTAACTCCTAAACCCTAAACCCTAAACCCTTAGCCCTAACCCCTAAACCCTAAACTCTAAACCCTCACTCCTAAACCCTAAACCCTAAACCCTAAACCCTTAACCCTAACCCCCAAACCCTAAACTCTAAACCCTAACCCCCAAACCCTAAATCCTAACTCTTAAACCCTAAATCCTAAACCCTAAACCCTAACTCCCAAACCCTAAACCCTAAACCCCAAACCCTAATCCCTAAACCTTAAACTCTAACTCCCAAACCCTAAACCCTAACCCCTAAACCCTAAACCCTAAACCCTAAACCCTAAACCCTAACTCCTAAACCCTAAACCCTAAACCCTATCTCCCAAACCCTAAACCGTGAACCCTAAACCCTAACTCCCAAACCCTAAACCCTAAACCCCAAACCCTAAATCCCAAACCCTAAACCCTAAACCTTAAACTCTAACTCCCAAACCCTAAACCCTAACCCCAAACCCTAAACCCTAAACCCTAACCCCTAAACCCTAAACCCTAAATCCTAAACCCCAACCCCCAAACCCTAAACCCTAAACCACCAAACTCTAAACCCTAACCCCCAAACCCTAACCCTCAAACATTGAACCCTAAACCCTAACTCACCAAACCCCAAATCCTAAACCCAAACCACGAAATCCTAAACCTTAAATCCTATGAGTGTTTTCAAGTAATATCATTTATTTAAGTAATAGTTTTAATTAGAATTCATAAGTAATAGTGGAATTGATAGTTGGGAGGGTGGTAGTGGGAGAAAGGGAGAGTGGGAAAGTGGAGAAAGGGAGTGTGGGAGGGTGGTAGTGGGAGAAAGGGAGAGTGGGAGAGGGAGTGGGAATGGGGGCGGTGGGGGTGGGGGTGGGAGGATGGGAGTGGGAGTGGGAATGGGGGAGGTGGGGGTGGGGGTGGGAGAATGGGAGTGGGACTGGGAGAGGGAGTGGGAATGGGGGAGGTGGGGGTGGGGGTGGGAGAATGGGAGTGGGAGTGGGAGAGGGAGTGGGAATGGGGAAGGTGGGGGTGGGGTGAGGGTGGGAGGATGGGAGTGGGAGTGTGGAGGGGTGGGGAGTGGGAGTGGGAGGATGGGAGTGGGAGAGGGAGTGGGAATGGGGGAGGTGGGGGTGGAAGTGGGAGGGGTGAGGTGGGAGGATGGGAGTGGGAATGGGGGAGGTGGGGGTGGAAGTGGGAGGGGTGGGGTGGGAGGATGGGGGAGGGAGTGGGAGTGGGGGAGGCGGGGGGGGGGGTGGGAAAATGGGAGTGGGAGTGGGAATGGGGGAGGTGGGGGGTGGGAAATGGGAGTGGGAGTGGGAGTGGGAGTGGGAGAGGGAGTGGGAGGATGGGAGTGGGAGGGGTGAGGTGGGAGGATAAGGGTGGGAGAGTGGGAGTGGGATGGGAATGGGGGGGAGGGGTGGGGTGGGAGGATGGGAGTGGGAGTGAGAGGTGTAGGTGGGAGGATGGGAGTGGGTGGGAGAATGGAGTGGGAGTGGGAATGGGGGAGGTGGGGGTGGGGTGAGGGTGGGAGTGGGAGGGGTGGGGTGGGAGGATGGGAGTGGGAGAGGGAGTGGGGATGGGGAAGGTGAAAGAATGGGGTGTGGGCGTGGGAGTGAGAATGGGGGAGGTGGGGTGGGAGGATGGGGGTGGGAGTGGGAGTGGGAATGGGGTGGGAGGATGGGAGTGTGTGGGAGAGAGAGAAGATAATCTAATAGAGAGGCCAATGGGAGAGAGATAATGTTATAAAAGGACCAATGAGAGAGAAGCACTTAAAACCCTAGTTTTTCTTATATATACTCTCCTTCTCTCATTGTTTCTCTCATTTCAACAAGGAAGAGCAAGAGGAGAAGCAAAAAGAGGAGGAAGAGCAAAAGCAAGCACAAGCAAGCACAAGCATCGATTTCAACTTTTTTCCAGGTACTTTTTTTAAAATTTGTATTCTTTGAAATTTTATTATAGAGAGAGAAAAGTGAAGGAAAGATTTTTAGAGAGAGAATATAAGAGAGAGAGAAAGAGAGAGGGAGAGAGAGGAGAGAAGGGGGGGAAAGAGAGGGGAGAGAAAGGGAGGGGGGAGAGAAGGGGAGGGGGGAAGAGAGGGGAGAGAGGTGGGAAGCCGCGAGGGGGGAGAGAGAGAGGGGAGGGGGAGGCCGCTGCCGCGGCAGCGGAGAGGGGGGAGGGAGGGGAGGGAGAGGGGAGGGGAGAGGGAGGGGGGGAGAGAAGAAGGGGGGGCGGCGAGAGAGAGGGGGGGGGAGAGAGAAGGGGGGCGGCGAGAGAGAGGAGGGAGGGAGGGGAGGGGGAGGGAGAGAGAGAAGGGGGGCCGCTGCCGCTGCTGCAGCAGTGAGAGAGGGGGAGGGGGCAGAGAGGACAGGGGGGGCGGGGGCAGCGAGAGAGAGGGGAGGGAGAGAGAGAGAAGGGGGGGCCGCTGCCGCTGCCGCGGCAGCGAGAGAGGGGGAGGGGGGGAGAGGGAAGGGGGGGGCGGGGCAACGAGAGAGAGGGGAGGGGGAGAGAGAGAAGGGGGGGGCCGCAGAGAGGGGGAAGCCGCGAGGGGGGGGAGAGAGAGAGGGAGGGGGAGGCCGCTGCCACGGCAGCAGAGAGGGGGGGAGGGAGGGGAGGGAGAGGGGAGGGGAGAGGGAGGGGGGGGAGAGAGAAGGGGGGCAGTGAGAGAGAGGGGGGGAGAGAGAAGGGGGGGCGGCGAGAGAGAGGGGGGAGAGGGAGGGAGGGGAGGGGGAGAGAGAGAAGGGGGGGCCGCTGCCGCTGCCGCGGTAGCGAGAGAGGGGGAGGGGGGAGAGGGAAGGGGGGGCGGGGCAGCGAGAGAGAGGGAGGGAGAGAGAGAAGGGGGGCCGCTGCCGCTACCGCAGCAGCGAGAGAGGGGGAGGGGGGGAGAGGGAAGGGGGGGGGCAGGGGCAGCGGAGAGAGGGGAGGGGGAGAGAGAGAGAAGGGGGGAGGTCGCTGCCACTGCCGCGGCAGCGAGAGAGGGGAGGGGGAAGAGGGAAGGGGGGGCGGGGGCAGCGAGAGAGAGGGGAGGGGGAGAGAGAGAAGGGGGGGGCCGCTGTCGCTACCGCGGCAGCGAGAGAGGGGGAGGGGGGGAGAGGGAAGGGGGGGCGGGGGCAGCGAGAGAGAGGGGAGGGAGAGAGAGAGAGGGGGGAGAGGGAGGGGAGGGGAGGGGAGGGGAGAGAGAGAGGGGGGAGCCGCTACCGCTGCCGCGGCAGCGAGAGAGGGAGGGGGGGAGAGAGAGAAGGGGGGGCAGCGAGAGAGAGGGGAGGGAGAGAGAGAGAGGGGGGAGAGGGAGGGAGGGGAGGGGAGGGGAGAGAGAGAGGGGGGAGCCGCTGCCGCGGCAACGAGAGAGGGGGAGGGGGGGGAGAGGGAAGGGGTGGGGAGAGGGAAGAGAGAGGGGGGGCCACTGCCGCAGCAGCGAGAGAGGAGGGGGGAGAGAGATAAGGGGGGGCAGCGAGAGAGAGGGGGGAGAGAGGGAGGGGAGGGGAGAGAGAGAGAGGGGGGCCGCTGTCGCGGCAGCGAGAGACGAGGGGGGGGAGAGAGAGAAGGGGGGAGATGCGAGAGCAAGAGAGAGGGGAGGGGAGGAGAGAGAGGAGGAGGGGCCGCTGCCACGGTAGCGAAAGAGAGGGAGGGGGGGAGAGAGAGAGAGAGAGAGGGGGGAGAGAGAGAGAGGGGGGGCCGCTGCCACGGCAGCGAGAGGGAGAGAGGGGGAGAGAGAGAGAGGGGAGGGGGGGAGGTCATGGCAAGTGAGAGAGAGTGGGGAGCGCAAGTGAGAGAGAGGGAAAAGGTGAGGAGAAAGGGAGAGAGAGAGAGAGAGAGGGGAAATGAAGAGGAGGGGAGAGAGTAGACTAAGATGAGAGGAAACGTAGACTAGAGCGGAGAGGAAAGAGAGAGAGAGAAGAGTGAGAGAGATGAAAATTTAGAGAGGAGGACACGAGAAAGTACGATCGAGATAGAAAATCTTACCAATGAAGAGGAGAAATGAGTGGGCGACGATCGAGACAAGATAAAGGAGCTACGATCAATGAGGCATATGAGAGGAGATTGGTATGTGATTTATTCGAAACTTAAACAAACAAAACTATAAACCTTGGTGTTTGATGAAAATTCAGAGAGGAAGGGCACAAGAGAAAGTACGATCGAGATAAAAAATCTTACCAATGAGGAGAAAAAATGAGTGGGCGACGGTCAAGAAGAGATAAAGGAGAGATGTTTTGATGGAAGAATTTGGGAGCTACGATCAATGAGGCATATTAGAGGAGATTGGTGTGTGATTTAGTCGAAACTTAAACAAACAAAACTATAAACCTTGGTGTTTGAAAAGAGAAACGTGTGGAAACTAGAATTTCAAATTTCTCGCCTTTTTTTAAACTATGAATCCTTGTGTTTGAAAAGATAAATGTGTGAAAACTTGAAAATTGTGATAAAAGACAACCTTGTGTTTCAAAAGACAAACGCGTGGATGTGAAAATTGTGATAAAAGACAACCTTGTGTTTCAAAAGACAAATGCGTGGATGTGAAAAGACAAATGTATGCTAAAAGCAAAACTTGTAGAAACTTGAATTTTAAATTTTTCTTTGTTTTTGAATTTAAAATGAGTTTCACTTTCATTTTTAATTTACTAGTTTAATTTAGACTATAATGCATTTTGTTTTGGAATATAAAAAGTATAATTTTAATTTTATTACATTTTAAATTAAAATTTTAAAAGTAGTTTAACTTACATTCGTTATTATTACTTTAATTTATTTCTTTTTAGGGAGAATTAATATATTCTTCTAGGTAAATATTAAATTTTTAATTTTAAGTCTTGTTTTCTTTATTTTACGTTGTTTTTTCATAAACTTTAAGTTAAACTACTTTATAGTTTTTATTATTTAAATTCAAATTTATTAAGATTTTAACTTCTTATTAATGTGAATGTAGGTAAATATTAAATTTTTAATTTTAAGTCTTGTTTTCTTTATTTTACGTTATTTTTTCATAAACTTTAAGTTAAACTACTTTATAGTTTTTATTATTTAAATTCAAATTTATTAAGATTTTAACTTCTTATTAATGTGAATGTTCAATTCTTATGAGTTGTAAGTAAATTAGTTTTTGAAAATATAAATTTTATCTTTTTTAAAACGAGAAGGGGAAGGGAGAGAGAGAGAAGGGGGGGCCGCTGCCATGGCAGCGAGAGAGAATGGGGGGGGAGAGAGAGAGAAAGGGGTGGGAGGATGGGAGTGGGAGAGGGAATGGGAATGGGGAAGGTGAAAGAATGGACGTGGGCGTGGGAGTGAGAATGGGGAAGGTGGGGTGGGAGGATGGGGGCGGCAGCGAGAGAGAAGGGGGGGGAGAGAAGGGGGGGAGAGAGAGAGAAAGGGGTGTGAGTTTAAAAAAGATAAAATACAAATTTTATCTTTTTTAAACTCACAACCTTAGTGTATTAAAAAGAATAATGGAAAATAGATTATTTTTTGCTTTTAATTCGCAACCTAAGGATATTAAAAAGAACAATGGAAAAGAAATTATTTCTTGCTTTTCTTCGCTTCGACGGTTGGTGTAGTCTAGATTAGCATAGATTAGTTTGTCCTTAGAGGAGAGAACTCCAAAAAAACCAATCAAAGCCATGCTCAAAATTTCCCGACTAGTTCCTAATCGGAGTCAGTCCATTCGTTCACATTCGGTTTCACAGTCACAACAACCCTACCATTTAAGCAACGATTAAGGTTTTTAAACTTTCAAGATGATTGAAAGTTGTATCAGTGGACATGACAGATTACAGTTGTGGAAGTTGACAGAGCATTTTACACTTATATCAGTTGCGGGAGTTGACAGAGCATTTTGCACTTATATATGACAGACTTCAAATTTGTATTCAGAGATCATTGTAAATCCTTATTTTTTTTCACATTTATGCTCTAAGCCTTGTAAAGCCTTTTAGGCTATTCCCAAAGCATTTATGCTCTAAGCGTTGTAAAGCCTTTTAGGCTATTCCCAAAGCATGAAATTGATACTTATATGATTGGGAAGAATAAAAACTTGAGGTGTATTAATGGGACTCATTGTACTTTTGATTTTTCAAAGTAATTGTAGTTTGTCAAAGTACTTAAAATTTGTGTTGTGCTTGAATACAGGATGGATCTTGAGGCTACAGCATTTGTCAATGGTATGACACTGAAATACAATGGAAGAATTTATGCCCCAAAGGACTTTACAAACTGGACAGTTGTTGACACAACAAAGAAAGCATGGTTCTTGGTCTTAAGTAAAGGAAATCTCATTCTAGTGATGACAAAGAGAGAGTTGGAGAAAGATGAGTGTGCATCAAATGTATCTTTCTCAAAGAGCAATTTGATTCAAGGGGGCACCTTAGTAGGAATAAAAATTGAAAAAGACAGCAGTACAATGATGATTTACACAAAGTCAAGAATGAGCAACAGATCGTTTCTTCTTTCTAAGAAAGATGCAATGCACTTTGTGATGCCGCCACCAAAAGCACCTAGATTGCCTGAATTGGTTCCTACATTGGAGATCCTTCAACATGTGTGGGAGGAATTTCCCATTGAGGAAGCAAGAAAAATGCAGTCAAAGATTATCCTTGAATACTTTCAGGGTGTCATCCAACAAGGTTCAACTTCATTGGAGGGACCTAAGGTGCAAGAATCCACACATGAGAAAGGAAGTGATGAGACACGCCATGTAGACCTGGTTCATGGTAATACAAATGAGAGAGGAAGTGGAGTGGATGAGACAGAACACATTGTAGCAATGGATGAGGGTCTTGTACACATGGATGCTTACAAGGGATCTACATCTGAGACAAGAATTGAATTGGTGGAGACCAGACATGCACATGCATCTCAGACAGAAATTGAATTGAGTGAGACACGACATGCATCAGATAAGACAGGACATGCACACACATCTCTTGTTCATGGTATTACTGGTGTAACTCATGAAGTTGATGGAATAACAGAACAAGTGAAGCCCTTAAGTATACCTGAAGTTGAGGCAATAGAAGAAGAAGTAGGGCGATCTAAAGCAGTTCACATTGAGCCCCTAAAAAATAAACCTCGACGTTAAATGCAAAAGGCAAGTACTTCACGAGCTACAGTTCCAAGTCCTATAACTGGAAAAAGAGGTCGTTCATATACAAAGAAAGGGCAAAGAAGAGAAGAGGAAGAACATGAAGAGGATGCGGAGGGTCTTGAAATGGAGTCAGATTTGGAAGCAGAAATGTTATCAATGAAGAACCTAAATCTTTGCTTGAATGAGGCTGTGACAGATGAGGATCCAGGATATATATGGGGCCTGAATACTCAAGTTATACATGCTTCAACAGTGGTCAAAGCAAATGTCTTCACCAACAGCAGGACCTTAGATACAGCCTATGCTGAAAAGATTTTTCAGGCTTTGATTGATGGAAAAAAACCAGTTGTTTCTAATTTGGTACTCCATCCAAGAACATTTGGGCCAGTCATGGGAGATTATAGTCAATCCATCAATTTCTCTCAGCCTATAGATTTTGAGATGCAATTCACTAAGTTCCTCGAGGCTGTGACAGATGAGGATCCAGGATATATATGGGGCCAGAAGACTCAAGTTATACATGCTTCAACAGTGGTCAAAGCAAGTGTCTTCACCAACAGCAGGACCTTAGATATAGCCTATGCTGAAAAGATTTTTCAGGCTTTGATTGATGGAAAAAAACCAGTTGTTTCTAATTTGGTACTCCGTCCAAGAACATTTTGGCCAGTCATGGGAGATTATAGTCAATCCATCAATTTCTCTCAGCCTATAGATTTTGAGATACAATTCACTAAGTTTCTCGAAAAACAAGTTCCCTCACTTCAAGAAGGACAGAATTCAGTGAATGATCCAGAACGACATATAAGGGATGCCAAGAGAAATTTCTTAGCTCATTGTACATTTGAGGCAATAGATGGTCAGCACTATGCCTATGCTTGTAATGAGCGCTCTAGAGATGCATACAAGAAAGGAGAAATTACTTATCAAACCTTCGCGAGTGTGCCTCAATTTCACTACTATTCTGCATCCATCTGTATCTTCAAGAACGAGAAAAAATATTTGATTGAGTCGGAAAGAGTTAATCATGACATTTATGCACTACGAAAAATCACCTCCACTTCAGAGATGTTACTCAAAGCTAGGACCATATGGAAAAATTTTAATTCTCCTTTGACCACTCTCAAAAGAACTGCAACTAAAGTGGAAGCGGATAATCTTGTTGACTTCTACACATGCTTGAGTGCCATTGTACCAAGGGGAAAGCAGGAAAGAGTAGAGGTGATTACAAGCTTCAAGACAATAAGGGATAGGTATCAAGACTACACAAGCATACTTTTTTGTAGTGATGAAGTTTTTCATCAGATCAAAGACGTGTGTCTTGCATGTGAGAAAGGAGATGTTACATATGAGGCTCCATCATTGATTAAAGAGAAGGCAAAGAAGATTGAGAAAAAAGAGATGACAGCTCGGATGTGGAGGCCTTTAAGAAACCTACCAGACAAATACGCAAGTCTTGCTGCAGAGAAATTAATGTCCAAAGAATGGTTTTTTGGCAAAAAGGATAAAGATCATTGCATGGACGATTGCATCATCCAACAGGTCAAGCGTGATGCAGTTAAGAGTGCAATTGAATATTTATTGGGAGAAAAAAATATTCCAATTAGCCAATGTAAAATTGATCATAACATTGTGAGGCAGATGGCATCAGCTTTATCGTCAGCTAAACAGAAGGCTTGGGCGCATAAATGGGTGAAGGTAGAAGATGATGGATCTGAAATTACTCCCTCTATGAGAAGTGACATTCCGGAAAATGTGTATGCATATGCACAAAAAGTCATCAATAACCACACTCTCAAAAAAGAAAAAACTTTGAACAAGGGCTTTTATTTCATACATGAAATCATTTCAGAGTCTGGAAAGAGTGTTGAGTGCAATGGAGTTTCATTGAGTGATTTTTTGTCCGATGACACTGCTTGGGAGAGACCTCAGCTTTTCTTTGTCTATGAAATATCACCGGATGACATCCGTCAACTCCTTGACAGAATATTACATACCACCATTGGTAGAGTGGGACAATGTAATATAGTCATATTTGCTGATAAAGATGACAAGGAACAAATGTCTGCTACTCTAAAAAAACAATATGGCAATGAGCTCAAGATTTACAATGGGATATACTCAAGAAAAAGGGACAAGAGAGAATGCGGTCTCAAGATACAGAGTCTAGAAACCTTTTTCTTGTGCATGAAGAGCCCTTACAATGATCACTCCTTACAAAACAATATAAGAGGGAATGCAAAGAGATTGCAACTACTGCTGGAAGAGCATGAAGCTCCAAGTCCCCTCCATCGCAACGCAAATCACTATGAAAGGCCAGTAAAAAGTGCTGATCTTTTAATTAGTATGATGGAATTTTTGCTACCGTCCAGATGGGAAGTCACATTGTGCCGAATGGGACATCTGTTTGAAGCTCTTATCAGAAAATGACACAATGTAAATATTATTGAGAGTCCTGCTTGCTTGGAATACCTTGATACCGTGGCTTCTCTCACAATAAAGTTTGATAAGAAAGGTCCGATCTCACATGAAGCTCACATGAAGAGGATGACATAGAGATGATCATGTATGATGAGAGCAAGAAAGATGATGAAAATGATCAAAGCTCTGGATATAATAGTGAGGACACCAGCGATAGCAAGGAAGCAGAAGAAGATGGATATGACACTGACCTTGCCTCTGAAGGTTACATAAAAAGACCACGAAGATATGTAGAGGTATGAAGACTTATGTTTAATTTTCTTTATTCATTTAAAGGTCTTTTTAAATTTATAATTAATTTAAAATTTTGAATCTCATAATTATTTTATCCTTTTATAGGAGAAGGGAGAGGAGGAGGATGAGGAGGACATAGTTGGAGCAGAGAATATAGAAAGCTCATCTCAAGAAAGCAAAGCTGCACTGGCTATCCGTCGGATGACTCTAGAAAATAATCATACATTGCAGCAAATGGAGAAGTCATTTCAAGTTAGGTTTCAAGTTCGAGAACAACCTCTTACTTTTATATTCGATGAAGAGGACATTTCAATCCTCATAAACTTCAAGAAAGAGGTCAATGACAAGGTTATAATAGCCATCCTCAGGTTTGACACAAACTTTTTACTGACTTTATGCTTTTGTATTTCCATTGGATCAAATGAACTAATATTCTTTTCTTTTTATTGCAGTATGGTTTTACAACAGCTTCCGCTATATATACAAAGATGTGCATATATGGTCGATCCTCTTATTTCTAGTGTACTTAGTAATAAGCAGAAGACCATAGATGATGTTTTTAAGTGGTTGCAACCTATTGATTTGACTGCGGCGTGAGTTATCTTTACTGCATATCACGAGGAGTGAGTATCAATCCCTACCTAGCTTATCTCTTACATTGTGGAGGATTATATCAAATAATAATTATTCTTAATTGATAATGCAGCTTGCATTGGAGCTTGGTAATTGTGGACATCTTAGCCAAGCAATGCTTCTTTGTCAATTCAATAGCATCTATCCATGGCAGTGTGTCAGAGTAAGTATAACCTACTTGTGTCATAATTATGTCAATGAGATGCATCCTATGCAATGCGCACATTCATTTATGTTTTCTATTTTGATGTGTAGATCTGCTCGAAAGTTGGTAAGTGCTATAGATGCACTTATGCAAATGGAGGGTGACTTGGAAGATCAAATAGAGTATGTAACATGCCCTGCAGCGAAGCAGAATGATGACCACAATTGTGGGTGGAGAGTTGGATATAACTGCTTTTTGCTCCTTGCTCAAATTTTTAATTTGAGAGGCGGTGAAACCTCATTGTCCACATATACAGACTTGCATCTATATGCATTTATGTCATCTATCATTAAGGCATTTATTGATAACGTGGTGGAGCATCCAGAGGAAACATTGGTTGCTACGCCCATAAGTTGTCCTGATGTAACCGCTGTATTGGACGAAATGGGGAGCTCTTCTGAGGTTAAGGTCATCATTAGCAAGCAACCTCGTGTTTTGACTTTTGGTAGCGAGGAAGTTACAATCCTCTGCGACCCTTTGAAAGAGGCTAATGACAAAGTCATGATGGCCATCCTCAGGTTTGATATGAACATCTCTTGACTTGATACTTCAATCATTTGATTCAATCTGCTTCTAACATTTGTTTATTTATTGCTGCAGTACGGTTATATCTCATTTTCCTAGATCAGTACAGAATCACGTCTGTATGCTCGATTCTTTCAGCTGTACTTAGTGATACCAAGAAGACAGTAGATGATGTTTGTTCAATTCTACAACCTTTAGACTTGGATGGCATACTACTTGTCTTTATGCCATACTATGAGAAGTAAGTATGGTCTCAATCTTTCTTTTACTCTCTTATTTATAATATTGTGTCAATTAATACTTAATATTGTGATAAATCTTATCGCTCTTTATTGGTGATGTAGTTCACATTGGAGCCTGATAGTATGGGACCTTGATGACAACCATTGTTGGTTTGTCAACTCAATTACAGGCTTTCACAGGGTGTTCAGGTAAGTGTTCTTTTATCATATCATTATGTACATGCATCTTACTATTTACTACACAAATTCACTTTGTCATATGTCATGATGGACAGGTCTGCAAACAAGTTAGTTTCTGCGATTATGAAAATTAGGGAGCATCAAGACCAACCAAATTTCCAGACACGCCTCACAGTGGAGCAAAAAGACATGTTTAGTAGTGGGTGGAGAATTGCCTACAACTTCATGTTGTATCTCAATGAAATTTTTGAACATGTCTCCATAGAAGCATATACCAAGCTCGAGCTACAAGATTTTGTGGCTAAGACTGTTCACTATCTAACTGCTATCATTGGGAAACAACATGATGGACTCAATGAAGAACCTGAGGGAGCCAAAGAAAAAGAAGAGACAATTCAGTCTCCTTCTGTATCACAGCCTCAAGTAGAAGCATTACAGTCTACACTTGAATTAGAGACTCAATGCATTCTTCCTACACAAGAAGTGGAGACTCAATGTGCATCTACAACATCACATCTTGTAAACGAGGAAGAGATTAAGTCTATCCCAATTGCACCAGAAGTAGAATCTCAATGTACATCATCCACACAAGTAGAGACTCAATGTACTCTTAGAGAATCACAGCCTCAAGAGGACTCATCAGAGTCTATTCAGTTGTAAAACATGTAGAAAGAAACATGAGTCCTTGAAGATTTTTATCTTGTTTGTATTGATTAATGATAGTGTTTTTAAAACTTATGTTAAATGTTGCAATACATTAGGATATTTTATGATATTTATTTATTACAATACATTAGGTTTTACTTTTTTGAAAGTCTAATTTATTATGTACAATAAATATCTTATGATGAGAATCTAATAATTATATCATTCTTATGTTCCATCACTTTATTTTATAGATTTCAATGTACTCAAAATCTATCATTTATTATGTACAGCAAGTCTAACTTATATTATATTAAAAGAATATCTCATGATGAGATTCTAATAATTACTAACTTATATTAAATATTAAAAGAATATCTCATGATGAGATTCTATTAATTATATCATTCTTGTGTTCCATCATTTTATTTTATAGATTTGAATGTACTATCACTATCTTATATGTCTCAAATGTCTCCCATTACGGTCTTGCATCCCATCATTTTATTTTATAATGTCTCGCATTACGATCTTGCATCTAGTCATCTCGCATTACGGTCTTGCATCTGTAGTTCTATAAATTCCCTAGTAGTCGTTCATCTTCTATATCTCACCCGCAGCAGACACTTCTTCCACTTTGCTCTTCTTACCTTACTCCTCTCCTCAAGCTTGCTCCTTCCTCTCCTCAAGCTTGCTCCTTCCATCTTGCCCGCAGCCTTGCCTCCTCTTCTCAAGCATACTCCTTTCATCTTGCCTTACCTCCTCTACTTACCTTCCTCACTCTCGTTATCTTCCTCACCTCGTTCGTCTTCTATATCTTTCCTCACTCTTGTTACATTCCTCACCTCGTTCGTCTTCTATATCTCACCCGCAGCAAAAACTTCTTCCACTTTACTCTTCTTACCTTACTCCTCTCCACACTTCTTCCACTTTACTCTTCTTACCTTACTCCTCTCCTCAAGCTTGCTCCTTCTATCTTGCCCGCAACCTTACCTCCTCTTCTCAAGCATACTCCTTTCATCTTGCAGCCATTATGGATCTTTTTAAGGTAATCGATTCTGTCGAGCAAGCCATTAGCAGCCTCAAAGAATGGATTGCCAAGAACCAAGGAAAGAGAGAGGAGAGAAAGCAAAATCCAGCTCCATTAACCTAGTACGAGAAGGATGACTTTGCTTGTCAGAAGGGCTTAGAGAAGGAAGAGGAAAGAAAAATAAGTATGGCTACTACTGAAATAGATAAATTGCAGTCATATAGGAGAGAGTTGATAGACTTTCAAAGTGAGATATCTTCGCGTGTGGCTCGTTATGGAAGATTTTCCCCCGAGGAAGCGCAAGCCATTCAGAACAAACAAAGTGTTATGCAGGAGAAAATTCATCAATCCTTACTTCTCTTCTATAATTTTAACTACTTCGATGAGGAAGAGATGAGCTCAGCTCTTGAATGGGTTGAATTTAGGCTAAGGACTTGAAAATAGAAAATTCATCAAATTGAATGGCTGTAGTCTTGAAAATCTCAGGCTTAACTTTTGAAGGTGTTTATTAACACCATTAAATATTAAGAGAGTTTACAACAACCGAATCTTATTTTTCGTTGTAACTTATGTAGTCTTGAAAATCTCAGGCTTAACTTTTGAAGGTGTTTATTAACACCATTAAATATTAAGAGAGTTTACAACAACTGAATCTTATTTTTTCATGTAACTTATGTAGGCTGCGTTAAATTTTATAATTTTAGTTTCATGTCCTTAAAAAATATATAAAAAAATGCTTGTTTTTATGTTTTTATATGTGCTTTGAAGATTGGGTTTTTCTTAAATTTTATCTGAAAACTAGTCCAAAAGTATATGTAAAAATGAATTTGTACATTGACAAGTCGAAAATTAATGAAATAAGTGTTAACAATCATCAAGAATCACCACACTTAAGCTTTATTGAAGAAGATGATCAAATACTTTTAGGTGAACGTACGATGCTAGAGTACGATGATGATATAGGAGATCAACTTGGTATAGAGCTGGAGATGTACTTGTTGGCACCTTAGACTTGGATCAAGATGAAACAGTTGATGTAAATGCTCTTATTTGATTTTTCTCATCTCAAACTTGGACATGAATATATGAGCTTCAAAGGCTTGATGTACATGCTCTCATTTTTTAATTCTCTATGAGCTCAAACATGTATGAAAATTTAAAAAATTTTGTCATTGGAAAAAACTAACTTTTAAGGCCTTTTTTTTAAAAAAAATCTCTGTAAAAACGTCGCTATAAATTTGTATATCAGTGTCGCTATATAGCGATACTTAAAAGTCACTATATAGCGACTTTTACCAACAGTCGCTATATAGTGACGATTTAGGAAACCCGCTTTTCATACCGACGATTAACACTAAGCGAGCGCTAAACGTCGGTACGTAAACATCGCAATAGGATCCATGTGTAGTAGTGAATCACCTTTTACAATATCAATTATTTTTACTTGTGACAATAAGAAGAGCTCTGAGTTCCAATAAGGTTGAAATTTGGTGCACTTGAGTTGATAATGCTATGTCCTCAATATATTGAGTTAGCTCTTAGTGCACCTTCATGATAGTAGACATGAATAAGAGTTTTTAGTAGGTGGGATCTATCTTGTGGAAAGAAAATTTGTTATCCACATATTATGTTGCATTGGACTTGGGAGTAACTTGGGTTAAGCTCAAAATGTGGATCAATGTTACATCTTTCGTAAAAAGAGTGGATTAGAGTTACTCCATTTAGGTGGAGTAGTGATGATAACTTTAAATGGGTTGGTACATAGTAAGGTGGACCACTTTTTTACTAGTGTAGTACTATAATTTCCTTAGAAGATGATTTAGGGATGTCACTTGAGATCATGTAGGCTTAATAGAATGAGTTTTCAAAAGTAAATGTTGGAATAATTGGTTGACTAAGCTCCCTCATGGGGAAGGGGTTATTGTTCTAAGGCCCAAGAGTAGCGTTGGGGAACTTGGGTGATTGGTTGCTTGTCGTTAATCATTAAAAGGTCTTTGCAAAGTTTGGTGACCATCTCCAATATACACATTGGGTATAAGTGTATGGATGCACATGTTTTGGGTGCTTATGCAATGTATAGCTTGTTTGAAAATGAGAAGATGTGCATATCCCACCATATACGTGACACGTATTATTATGAATCTTTTCAAGTATAAGTGACTTACTCATTGAAAAGTTTTTTCAAAGTTTCGTGACCATCAGCAGTGTACAATAATGTACATCTATGATATACGCATATCATTACACAACTTTTTGGCAATTATGCACTCAAACTTGAGAAAAAGTAAAAGAAGAACATAGAGAAAATGTGCAAGGTGCACCACACAAATGACTACATAGATTTCATTAATTTTGGCTGTGCAATCTCCAATTTCATAAAAATCTTAGGGAAAAATACAAGTTTATGGAAAATACTTATTCAAAGGTTTGTTCAAAGTGCCTTAACCATCAAACACATACAGATAAGTAATACACACTTTTGCATGTTTGAAAATGCCAAAATGTGCATGTTCCACTTTACAAATGACCAATAATTAGGGAAAAAGGAGGAAGAACCTTTTTCCATGTTGAAACTCTATCCTTGAGACAAGAGCATTATAGATTGCACAACTAGTGGGTTGTGTAAAATACTACTTTGTGATTCTCTACACATACATATATATGCATACAATAATCCCATTTGATGGAATTATCATCATGTCCTTTAATGATTTGTCATAGACTTGGAGAGATCAATTGACTTCTATAGAGATAACCCATAGTAAAGTGTCATGTGTTTTATTCAGCAAATAGTTGAATATGTGATGAGGATTGTGGAAAATGTGTAAGGGTATTTAGATGAAAATGGAAGTTGGTCATACATGAGTGTCTCTCTCCCACGTGCATACCCGCGCACACACACACAGATGCATCTACGCATGCATACATGCACAAATGTGTGCATGCATTCGCACATGCACACGGAATGTGCATGCACATACACATCGATGTAGGCATCTCGTACGCATGCATGTGCAAACATGCACTCATGCACACATACACACACAAACAGAACCTGTAATTAACATGGAATTTTAATGTTACCCCCATTATTATGGACTACGCATGTTTTTTTGTAAGCTTGGTTTGTAAAACTTTGCTTGTAGAAATTTTTTTCTTGCCACATGTCATCACCAAATTAATTTTTCTTTATTTTAATGTTAGAAGATATGATGAGAAAATTTTTAATAAATTTAGCAATTGAAATCTATATTCCTCTTTACCTTAAAACTTATTTTGTATTTTAATGTTTGACCTTCTCTCATTGAAATAGATAATACTAATGGCTCTACTAATTCTAAAATTTCTCTAACTTTGTGCTCGAGCATTGAATTTGCATCAAAATTTTTGCATTAGGTTTGTAATTTTCTATTTCAATTGTCTTGGCATTAGGAATTTGGATTGGATTAAAAAAAGTTACAAAATTTTCATGATTCATTGAAAAAATCAGTTGGCAATTTAATTAAAACATTAACCTATGCTAAACCCCCTAATGTCAATTAAGCTAATCTAATTAACCTTTAACGTTCCTTTGCCCCTCCCCTTAGCCTCGTTGTGATCACCCTCTCACTCCCTCCCCTCTGCCTCACTGCTGCGATCACCTCGTCGACCTCAACCCTGCCCCTCCCCCTTGCTTGCCACCTCCTCCACCCAGCCACCCTCAAAGGCCACCATCCTCTCATGATCCTGGAATGAGAAATGAGGGGCACCAACTTATTCTTTCCACTCCCTCATACCTCTCGATCCTAGAAGAGGAGTTTGTGGGTATGGCGGAGGAAGAGCGGCGCCCTGAGGATCGTGACCTGGAATAAGAGCAGTCACGAAAATGTTTTTTTCACTAGAAGGAGCAAAGCAATCAATCCAGATATGTAGCATGTAACATTGTCCATTCCATGCTGACCCCCTACCAAAATCCATTAGCAGTGAGGCATGTCCTCGTAATTAAAACGACACATCTATTGCTATATTTCACGACAGAGTGCATTCACTTCGCAGCGAGGGAAATGTACACAAGCAAATCGGTGTGGCGGATCACAAGGGAAGATAGGAAGAAAGCGAGTGGATGGAAGGCATTGTAGCAGATCAACAATATGCGAGAAGGAGGCAGCATGATTTGGAAAGATCACATCTTTATATGCAATGAGCAGGGAGCTGGAAACATTTGGAAAAACCTTAAGAATGCATTGAGTAGGGCACGTGGCATCTTACCCTTGCTCCTTAATCCATCCCCCTCCCCCCCTTCCCCCCTCTTCCACTCGCTAATACCATTTTTTTCAAAGAGGGCCTCCCTTTTTTATTAAGGCATCTAGTTTCAATATTTTTGTACCTTGTGCTTTGTGAATGGAATAAATAATTTAGGAAATTCAAAAAGTTAATGTTTTATTCACTCAAACATGATAGGGAGTCACACTTTCAAACACTTGTTCCATATAAGCACAAAATTTTAAGTTCAACATGTATAATTTGTTTTGTTCTTCATAGGTACATATTCAAATCATTTTCATCTTATAAACGATTGAAAAAAGCTATGACTGCTATTACTTAGAATCTATAGTTCAATTCCACGAATTCTAGAATTAAAGAATCCATTCTTATAGAAAAGCCGTAATTTTGATAAATTCAAAACATACAATTCTTTGGTTTTCTTCTTGGGCAACTTCTCTTTTTCAGTAGCCCCTGTTTGTTGTAGAAACCAATCAAATACGCAGTACTATACACATTGTTTGAACAAACGTAGAGCATCACAATGCCATTCTATCGGGCTGCAAGGGTTCGGAAGGCTCTTTCTGCATACTATCATACGTTTGGAGAAGTTAACCTTAGAGTTTCTTGAAATATCCGTCCTTGAGAGAATCGTTTCTTCTAGATCAAAGGTGCATAATAATCTATCATGTTGCCCTGGCGTTCCTCATGGTTTGTCTCGATGGCGCTGGTGCGGAATTGCCTCTAGCATTGTATCAACTTCATGGCAACGACGAACACCTTGATTGTATCACCTTGATGGCAATGACTAGGGCGCTTTCTGTGATTGGCACAAGATAATCACGGCGCTGGTACTGAATTGCCTCCAGGGTTTGGCCCTGAAACTGGAGTGCTCAGTCTGTTGAACTGCACATGAGCAGCTGCTGCTCGGAAGAGGGACTGCCGTTGGTTTGTAACAGGTCTTAAGACTTTGCGGTTACGGAACCTTAGTCCCCGGCCCGTTGGTGTGCTTTGATTTCTGACGTCTAATAGCCTTATTTGCTCGTCAGTGTTCTCTTGTGCGTGCGATCTTCTGCTAGTCCTCTGGCTAGTATAAGGCGAGGTGGGGAGGCTTTGGAGCATGTACTGTCCCTGCTGTCTCTGGCGTCTTCGAGAATGGTGGTGAGTATGTGATTCCATTCTGCGAGATTCAACTGGGAGCGCTAGCAACATCACGACGATTATAAGAAGGCACAAAGCCTTGCTGCTTGTAGACATCGAGCTTACAGGGCTAGACTGTGGCTGTGGGTTGCCCTTCACGACAGAGTAATCTCGTCAAATTGTTCTGCGCCGAGAAAACGTTTACAGACTATGATCTGAGTACTAATGAGAGACAATTCTCAAAAAAAGATAAGGTTATATGAGGAAGAAGAATCAAGACGGGAGCGAAGCGGCGCAAGGAAATGAATTGGGAGCTAGTTTTCTGATTATGGCAACGAGGCAGAGAGGTTATTTGTATCATCTCACGGGTCAAAAGCTTGCGGGGGGGGGCAAGTTTTCCAGGCAAATGGAAGAAAGTCAAACAGAGTGATTACAAGTTGGCTCGTCGTAGGCGGATTGATGCTGTTCAATCGGTGTGATCAAATTCAAATCACTAAAATATGTCTGCTCCTCCTACGTCGTGGTGCTCATTTGGTTGCTTGAATCTCTCGTTGCAGAATAATTAGGCCGTTTCCACGAAGTCTCTCTCTTTTGTGGGGTTACGAAATTGCATTTTGTGGTTGATGGTAGCGGCAGTCACTCCCTTTTCTTCAAAACAATGTGGGCTACGTACCTCGAGGTAGAAGAAATTGCAGCTTTGAGTGTCTCCATCGTTGCGACTTTGAAAGCATTGAACGCTTAGCTTACATGAATGCTGGGTTATGTTTGTTGATTATTCATGCTTATATGAACGCTCGGTTATGAACCTTGCAGGTCCCCTTTGTCGACTTTGACTTCGATATTATCAAGCCACAATTAACTAAGAACGAGTACGGGCCATCACACCGACCTACTCACTCAAGTGGGTTCCAATTCAACGGCCAAAATGATCCCCAACGCTCTGGCCTAGTGGTTTGAGTGTTCATGTCATGGGTTAAAGTCTTGGTGGAATATGGGGCATGGAATCCTAGCTTGTCGTTGGGTGTGTGTGAGTGCCACAGCTGTGGACCCATTGCCCACTGGTCCAGGGCGAGTGCCCCTCGATAGGACCTCGGGTGCATGAGTATGGTGTGGGTGTGTTCAAAAAAAAGAGAAAAGAAAACAGTCGTGAAGCTCGTGGTTGGCAATGATGACACACGAGCCCGGTTGATATGGATCGATGGTCGCTGGCGTACCTTAAGAATGGAACTCGTTATCACATCATTAGGACAAGGGTCGACCTACATGCTCTCGGGTCGGTTGCCTGTCAACAAGCCTCCCCATGTCCTTTCCTGGGGACCACAGAAATTGCAGACTCAAGGGGATTTGGGTGCTCGCCCATGTGAGTGGCTGCCTGCATCTGATTGCCCTAGGAAAGGAAACCTACTACCACTTAACATAGGCCTTAGGTAGTGTGCACCTCGTAACTCCTCATGTGTGTGTGTGTGTGTGTGAGAGAGAGAGAGAGAGAGAGAGAGAGAGAGAGAGAGAGAGAATCATACAAGCACGTAATGGGTCTACTTTTTTAGTAGCTAAGGCTACATAATGCCAAATCATAATTTACAAAAAAATGCCATAGATACAAACTTACACATCACCCACAATACACTCCATAACCCTAGGCATAGTTTGACCAAAAAATCCCCTAACATTTACACCCATGTACCCCATACGTCACCCATAAAGACATAAGCTAATGCTAATCTTAACTATATACTTAACGGAACGTAAACCTAAACCTAAACCTAGCCTTGCTAGCCCTCAAGCATGCACACACACATGAGTAGGGATGATAAGCAAAATGGGAGTAGTAGGGATGGGCAGGAGGAAGGAGGAGAGGGTGAATGGCAAAAATAGAGGAAGGTTGTATGGGTAAGGTTGGCTTCACAAATCTCTAATCATTCGGCGATGGGATGAGGACGATTCACAAGACATCCTCTCCTCTCCCTCCCGAGCCCCCAAATGTCCTTCATTCTGTTGCACTCAAGTATAATAGCTTCTTTGAAGCATTTGGATATGACCCCGATGTGACGTCCAAATCAAGTGTGAATAAACCTGGGGTGTCGTGGTTCCTCATGTCTCTTTTGACTAGAACCTTTCTGATCTCTTGGCTTTTCCTGCTCTCCTTGACAAGAAGGCGACATATTTTCAACTTCCCTTATATCCTTTTGACCTGCATGGTTTGACAAACTTCCAGCATGCTACTATAGCCCAAGGAAGATGTCACACTACTACACACGGATCCTATTGCGACGTTTAAGTTCCGACGTTTAGCGCGTGCAGGGTGCTAATCATCGATATGGGAAGCGCATCCCGTAAAGCGTCGCTATATAGCGACATTAAGCAAATGTCGCTATATAGCGACGATTTCTAAAGTCGCTATATAGCGATGTTTGTCAGAAATCTAAGTGTCGCTATATAGCGACACTGAGATACTATTTTATAGCGACATTTTCCAGAGAGCTTTTTTACTCATATAGGCCTTGAAAGTTAGTTTTTTCCAAGGACAAATTTTTTTAAATTTTCATACATGTTTGACCTTTTGAGAGAATAAAAGTATGAGAGCATGTACATCAAGCCTTTGAAGCTCATATATTCATGTCCAAGTTTGAGATGAAAAAAATCAATGAAGAGCATTTAATCAACTGTTTCATCTTGAGCCAAGTCTAATGCGCCAAACAAGTCTATCTCTAACTCTATATCGAGTTGATCTCCTATATGATCATCATCGTACTCTAGCATCGTATGTTCACCTAAAAGTACTTGATCATCTTCTTCAATAAAGTGTGGTGATTCTTGATGATCGTTGTATTCTTCCTCAATATCGTGATCTCCATCTTCCTCCCGTGTGATGTCATTATGCGCATCTTTCTCTTGGCTCATATTATGATCTTCATCTTCTTCGTTAGATTCATCGGGATCAATTGGATCCGGCATTGGTAGTGGCATCTCCATATCCACATCTTTATCTTCAAAAATTTGCTTACTTCATGGTGCAACTTGGATCACATAACACCATCTTGGATCAGAACGATTCGGATGAAAAACCACCTATATTGAAGATGGGTGCCAGATGTCATCAATTATATATATGAAATTATGCCTAAGTACATGTATTAATGGATCTTTAAAAACAAAAGCTTCAATTAATTAAATCATTAGTATGCACCTACTCACAGTGCTCGGGAAGAACAAAAGTATTACTTTCATTGGTCCAATGTTTGGTGGAGTTTATTGCAAAGAATCTGCTACTATCTTTTCTCACTATCGCATGGGGACCGTTGTAAATAGTTCTAAACCATTTTACATTAAGAATGAAAATACTAAATCGTCTGAAATCAGCTTCATATATTTCGCGTATGGTTTCACAATAATCCAACTATGAGGAGAGAAGATTGGTATCCAAAGCACTTGCTCAGCTATCTTATGTGAAGTTAGCCATGACTCCATAATCATACGTGACTCTCTTTGAATCGACGCGTTGCACGTGCAAATGTCGTCCATATGACCATAATGCACTGTACTTTTTGTACTGTAAAAGAGCATCATTAAAACAATGAAGATGCATCTATTTTATAGCATATATTGCCACAAATAATTACTTAATTATATCAAGAGGTAAGAAACTTACATGCATCATACATCCAGATGATAACTCTCACTCGCGCTCGTTTATTGTCTCTCCATCATGTTCGGCTTTACGTAGAGCCAGTTGTAGCCAATCAAGTGACATGTGAGTGGGGAGAAGAGCCAGATCTCGTGGATATGGTTGTGATCGCCCGTACATTACTCTGAATCTCATTCTTGCATTTATTCTTTCTGCTTTGGCCACTTCATATCTGTCAATCCACTTCTGCATCTCAGGGTTATTGAGGATACAAAACTTATTGAATTTCTCCATTTGCTCTTCGCTTATATTTCTTTCAATCCCTTTTTCTTGGGGAGCCTCGCCAATGATGCGATCATCATCCTTGTTTTGACAAGCTTGCAGCATATCAGGATCCGTGGATACAAGAAACTCCGTGATATATACTAATGACTCTTGCACAAGCCATCCCTCTACCATGCTTGCTTCTGGTCTTGCTCTTTGTCTTACAAATCCCTTCAAAGTTGTCATAAACTGCTCGAGAAAAAACATCCATCGACTATGAACGGTACCTGCAATAGCCACCTCATCAACAATGTGTACAAGCAAGTGGACTTGAGTTGTCATAATGCTCGAGGAAAAGTGCTTCTCAAGCAAGCATACGGCTTCGATGGATTCCACCCTAGCCTTCTCGATGCTCGATATGGAGATCTCTTTTTGAGGTATCCACCTATTTCACATGTCCATAAGATATTTTCATAATTAGTCTACAGATTAATCAGCTTAAATTGAAGAAAATGCAATCAATGCAATTTGATAGTAAGCATACCTCACAATACCACTGATCTTGAATATAGCATTTCTAACATCTCTTGTAAGCATCCTTTTATTGTAATTGGGAGGATGAACTATCAAAGCAACAAAGAAGTCATGTCACCAATATAACATAATCATAATTATGCTAACGCATCACAATTATCGGTACACTAATTCTACAGCATAGAATACCTGTAAGACCTTGTGCGAATCATGGGACTTGAGCCCACTAAGCTTATTGTCCTTTGAAAATGCTCCTTTCAAGCAACGCATGTACCCTGTCGGTGTTTGAAAAGAGGCAATGTCCGCCTTGACCACTGCCTCCTCCCTCATAGAGAGGATCCACGTTGCTTTCGGGAGGATAACTTTTCCCGAAGCATGCACTTGGGGTCACAAATGAGACATCTTATTCATAGCACGCAAGTCTTCTCGTACTCCTCTCGAGTCTTTGGAACCAACCAAGTGTGCCCAAATAGTAGCCCCCACATTCTTGAAGATATGAATGGGATCTAAGAGATGATTGATTTGTAACTGAACCCAATAAGGAAGCTCGTGAACGATCAATAGCCTCTTCATACCAGGAGGACGTTCCTCTCCATTCGCCCTCTAAGCTTGAAAATATGATGCTCAAAGTGTGAAGGTATATGCATACCCTCGTCAGCCTCCTCATCCTGTTTTAAGATTTCATGTAAATATAAGATATTGTCTCAAGGTTTCGTACCATAATGGTATCCAATATTAACCGTGAACTTAAATAGCTTTGACTTACCGATAATCCATCAACACGTGCAACACCAACGGTGGGTACTGGTTCGGGCTCCTCCCCATACATCTGTAAGTGGCGCATGATAATACGACATTGATGTCGTACTTCTCGCTTGCAATGAGTGCAATGACAATATAACCTCTCCGTAAGCCACTTTGTGCTCCCAGGCATTGGCGCATCATCGGACGACCTTCCACTCGTCTCTTCTATCTGCACTTATAAAATCACAATATAAGTTGCAAGGAAATATATTAATAGTTATAAAATAGTATCTATGAGCTTCTTTTTTAACTTTCAAACATGAAGTGTCCTGAAGCATCGCTATATAGCAACGTTTTAACCTGTTCCGTCGCTATATAGCGACGATTTGCTCTATTCCGTCGCTATATAGTGATGCTTTTAAATATAAGCGTCGTTATATAGCGACTGACTAGCATCGCTATATAGCGACTGACCAGCGTCGCTATATAGCAATGCTGTGGGTTAAAACCCGAACCTTGCGATGTGTGGCACTTTCTTTAGTAATCTCTATTGTAAGCTATAATCTCTCCTCCCACCTATTTCTGATGACCTCCCACTCTATTCTCCACTCCTCACCACTACTCACCTCTCTTCTAACACTTGTGCTCCCTCTCCACCTTCTCCCTCTGTGCTTTCTTGAAAAGAAGTATTTCAAGAAGGTGAGTCTCTTTGAACAACGGAGGTTCGTTTTTTGTGAGATTTCGTTTTGTGAGTGTTGAAGCATGTTTCTCCTTGTATTGCTAAGGCTATGTGCTAGTTTTTGTGCTTGATTTCAAAGGATTGAAGATAAAAAATGAGATTTTATAAAAGATAGAAGACACCTCTCTTCTAGTCTTTTTTGTATTCGTCTTCCTTCTCTTTCTCCTTGTGTCCTCAATCCAATCTCTTTGAGAAGCTGCTTCCCATTTTCCCTCCCATGATAACATTTTGCCCTCATGTTCTCCTTTCCTCTATGGCCCTTGAGCGTCGCCATGCTTAGTATCTAGCCTCTTGTCCTGATTTCTTTTCCGGCTAATAGAAATGGTATGGCTGCTGGGATCGAAATCTCCACGGCTAGTGGTGTAAAATCTGTTACTCCTAGGTGGGTGCAGCTCTGTGGCCTCTTCTGTGCACAGTTCTCTACTTTTGCACCTCCAAACTGTGTGCCTTTTTTGTCTCTACGGCTGCAAAACCTCCTTACTTCTGCACTTTTAGTCTGCCTGCTTTTTGCTTGCAGTTCCTATGTGTATTTTGGTTGGTGAATCTTCTGCTCGTACCGGTCGCATGTGTAGAACTACAACATATGTGCTCTCTCTGAGCTCCTGCGCGTGTCCACTGTGTACACCTGCGCGCATCACGGACAGACCACGACGGTTTCTAGGCTCCTGTGTCTTCTGGTCGTGAACAGTTTTTCTGGGTTTTTGCAAAACTGTAACAGATCCCGCGCCTCCCCTCTCTCTTCTCTTCTCTTTCTCTTCTCCTTCTCCTCTCCTCTCCTCTCTTTTTATTAAAGAGTGGGATTTAAACCCAAGACCTCCCCCTTCACAAAAGGGAGACTTATCATTGGGCCAACAAGTAGGAAGTGATGAAAATGTAATGATTTTTGCTTATATATTGAAATCTCGGGAACTGTAACTCTCTAACCGTGGGGAGTTTACTCTTGTTGTAAAAAGCAAAAGTATTTCATTTCATGTGCTCTATTCACATCTCCTACTAGATCGTCGATTCAAAACTTTTTCAACTTCACTTCACGGATGCATGCCACGCAAGGAGGGTGGATATTTATGTCACTTCTCGATGAGTTTAAGGATTTGGTGCCTGGTCCTCTACTCATTACGGCTACCAATTGGCGAGATCTCTTGCTTGATCGTCATGTCGACCTTCAAAGGTTGATTGTCCAATGCATTGTTTAAGGAGACGATGGGTGGGATGATACACCATGGATGATTCAAGGTGAAGAACTAGTGATACACTGGGAAGACTTTGATTTTAATTCTACTCATTGTGCGGTGATCGAGCTACTTGCTGCTTCGGAGGTAATTAAAAGGGTGTCCTTCTTTGAAGGGTGGGATGCTCCCTAAGCTTGGGGGGAGATTTGGCACATCTGCCTATTAATTCCTGTGGATAAGCTCGTCTTGAATGGTTTATTCTCAATCTCACTACAAAGGTTTCTAGGCCTCGGCTATGGTTGGTAATGTTTCGACCAAGGAATCCATTTGTACCTAATCAACCTTTTGTGTCTCATTTCGAGCTTCAAGTTGTAATTATTTTTGGTCTAAAGATAAACTATCAACAAAGGATTGCAAGTTTATTTGGTGGTGAACATTTGGCTCAAGTATTAAATTCTCCCCACCCTCTCCTTCTACCTAACTTGGACTATCGAGAAACTTGGGATGTCCGAATCCTCAGGGGGGTCACTATGTATAAACCCTCTATATCACGTGCGTTCAAGGCCTATTTCTAAAATCCCTTATCTGTAAATTTTTCATTACTAAAATGTACCCCTTTTCTATACAAATCTGTAAATTTTTTTCAAAACTATTTTAAATAGTCCCTTATGTATATTTATTTTTGTAAATTTTAGAAATAGAAAATATCCTTCTGTTGAACTCACGTGATAGGGTTACATATTATGAGTGACCCCCCCGAGTCCGAATCTTAGTCTTGGTGTGATGACATCTTGGATCCTTCAATTTGATGGAGCTTACAAACCTTCAACCAAGGCTGCTGGTGTGGGTGTGAAGCTCACTTCATCGGGTGGTGAGGAGTATTGTTATAGCCAGTTTGCACCTGCAAGTACTTGCAACCAAGCTGAGTACTCGGCACTCATTTTTGGGCTACAAAAGGCACAAGAACATCATGTCAAGCAACTTGAGATGCAAGGAGATTCTCAACTAGTGTGTGAACAAGTTAGTGGAAGGTGGAAGGTGCGGAGCAAAGGCTTGGTTCCATGACATCAATAAGCATTGGAACTGTGCCAACAATTTGAAGAGGTAAAAATTTAGAATATCCCTCGACCTCAAAATACAGTTGCTGATTTCTTGGCACGTGAAGCTTGTACTTCAATCACGTATGACGCGAGTGGAAGCACCACCCCAACAAAGCTGCAAGCCACGAAGGAGGGTGATCATTTGTAAGGAATGCAAAGGTTGTGGTCATCATGAAACTAAGTGTTGGGCATATTTGATGCGACATTACCGACTTTGGAAGATCATCAGAAAGGTCCTCAAGGACATTGCTCAAAAGAAATGTGCCACATCGCACACCCCTTGAAGAAATAGCATGGCGACTACAAGAACTGGAAGAAGTTGAAGGTGATGTGCAAGCTCTCCAACTGTTGACATTTGTCATGGCATTCTTGTTTGCCTTGATGAACAACCTCATGCAGCGCCACGTCTCGAACCCTCACTTGTAAAGATGCCTATGATATCATGAGGGTTGGTCCTTTTAAGATTGTCTATGAGCTATTCTATGCTGAAACTTCTTTCCGGGTAGTATTTCACAATACACCAGTGACACCCTACCCTGCGTATGTGTGCTTTGTGGATGTATCTTCACCTGATTTTCAGTTCAAGCTACCTCTTTCCATTGTTTGCCCATAGATAAGCCTCATTTCGTCTCTCGTTTCCATTTTCCAAGCATGGTTGACATTCTTGTGTTTTGTGGATGGGTTGAAGAAAATCCAAATGAGTATCTTGTGGCCTTCAAGTGCCGTTGTGTTTCTCTCAGCTTCTTACTGAAGACAGATGGCTGTTGGTTCTTCCCAGATTTCTAGAGGGTTTGGCTCAAGTGTGGTATGAGAAGTAGGCCAATGATGTTTGCCAAAGTTGGCCAAGGTTAACAGCAGTGATGATTGAGTATTTCAGCAAAGAAGAGTCGGAGAATGTGTACCTATATGTGACAAACTTGAAGCAATCAGAAGGTGAGACGGCGCGTCGATATGTGGATCGAGCGGCTGTGCTCCTAGACCGTTTAATGCAGGAGGACAATGCCGAATTTCGAGCCAGAATGACTCAGCATGTGTTGGGCTACCTTGTAGTGGGTGGTAGCAAGCTAAGGGTGTCCACTTTTTGTTCACTCCCCAATCCTAAGGAGGTGGAAAAACAAGCTTTTTAGCACACAAAAATGCAAATCTCACCTACTTCCCTATGGATCTAGTCTTTGAAGTCTTCTGACACAACATCACACTTGCTATTGTGCACACAATCGTATAGTCTGATCGAAAATTCGATGCACACACAAAAAATTTCTTTGTGTCACACGGCATGGTTCCAGGGTGGTCACACGTTTGTCACGAACAAAGAGTGTCATATTAAATTCTAAATTTCTCACTCATTTTAAATTAAATGTTATTGAAACTTTGTAAGTGGTCTCTTTGCATTATGTAGAGCTTAACTTGATTTATTGGTAATTTTTTGAATGATTTATCTAATTATAAATAATTATTTATAATAAATAAAGTCATAAAATACATGCATTTTAGTAGCACACCACATTTTTTTAGTATTTTGAATAATTAAGCAAATCCAATTTGGTGGAAGGTTAGTAAGCACATAAGGGTGTGTGGTTGAATCATCAAATCCCAAATCCAACGGTTAGATTTAGGAAGATTGAAGTTTAATTTTTACTTTTACTCCTTAGAGGATCAACAAAGAATATTAAAAATAAATCTAGTAATTCTCAAACGTAACCAAACATTTCAAAAATGTCAATATTTTTAGTCCTCTGCATGATGAATAAGAGGAAAAAATTTTGGTTAAATTTGAGTAAGGGAAACATACGATATGGCCTCCAACAATTAAATCTCCCTTTTGTGGGGGAAAAAGGGCCACCCAAGCCTAATACCAAGACAAGGTAGGCTTGGTATTAGGCTTGGTGAGGTAGGCTAGGAGCATCACCGATCCTAGTGGCAAGCCTTTGGAGTCTGTATGCTGCCCATGTGGAAGGGTGAGTCATCAAAACCATGCCATGTTGTTAGACCACGTGGTGCCATCTCATCAAGCAGATGTGACATCACTCCTTGCCATGTCACCTTACATTGCCACACGTGCTGGCACATGTGCCACCTCATCATTCCACATCATCAGCCATGTGATCACACAATGCCACCTTGGCATACCTCCTCAACCTTGCCACGTCACCAATCCCTCCACCTCAATTTGCCATGTCAATCTACCACCTCATGAATGCCAACTCATCATGCCACATCACCTTTCAATGTCATCGAAGAGGCCCAGTACCACATCATGACCATGCAGGAAGAGACTATATTACCACATCATGACCATGCATGGTGCCACATCAGCCAGATGTATACACATGACGATGTGCGATGCATACAATACCTCGATCGAGGTATATAACCTGGGTGAGGCATACAATACCTCGTTCGAGGTATGTGACCGAGGACACCTAGAGATACCTCGATCGAGGTTCATACATACATGCGCAATGCACTAAATACCTCGATCGAGGTATAAGGTCTGATCGGGGCTCTGGGCATAGCAGACCTCTCCACCAAAACTAAGCCAATTAGTATCAATCTTAGCACCTCTCCACCAATAATAATGAAGAGCAATCTTAGAGCAATGTAGTGGACGAGTTGAGGCTCTCTATAAGACACCACGTTTTGGTTCATTTCACCCATTCTTAGCCATTCTTGCCTCCTCATCACTTTGTCACACCTTCCATCCTACTTTCATTGAGAATGGGTTCTCAAAGCCGTAGAGCTAGTAGACGTGAAAGATGTAGGAACCCCCCCCCAAATCTCATTGACGAGGAGCGCAAGCGGAAGGCTCGTGAGCACAAGAGAGCCTCTAGAGCTCGAGCTCGCACTGCCACCACTGATCCACCTCTAGCTCTACCTCTACATCCCACCTCCACCCCCACCCCCACCTCCATTGTCCCCCCATGCTCATCCGCTCCCCTACCTCTAGCCTCCGCCCTTCCCCTAGCCACCTACATTTTGGCCTCCACCTCTACCTCTTCCCCCTCCACCCTCCCCCCTCCCCCTCCCCCTCCCCCTCCCCCTCCCCCTCCCCCCGCTCCGCTTGGTGCCTCCCTTCCCCCGTCCACCCTACCATCTCCCATTGATCCCCTTGCCCCACCTTGCAGCAGCAGTGTTGCTTCACGACGTGACTTGCCGAAGTCCACTATCCGTCGTCGTACTAGCAAGATTGTGCAGTCTTTTTTTTGTGACCTCACGCCAGCTTCGCAGTCTTCTCTTCTTACGTCCCTGATTGATCACCCTGACTTGGTAGAGTGTAGGAGGCTTGCTGGTCTTGGTGCACGTAGAGATAGGGTTGTATCTAGCGAGGTCCTTAGCAGTGTTCGACGTTCCTATGCTTCTATTAAGCATAGGAACTCCAGTGATGCCTTGGCAGCACATCGTGCTATTGTGGCTGCCATTAGTAGACCTCATATGATAGGCCATGTGCATACCGCTTCACGTCTTCTTCAGATTGCACCGCACACATTGCGAGCAGGCATCATTAGGAGGCAGAGTCTAGAGGATAGTGAGACTGATGCTCTTTGGGCTTCGAGTGGTGGTCATGCACCTCGCAGCGATCGATTGTTGGATGATTCCACTAGGTCCTTCATACAACAATTTTGGGAGGAGCATTGCAGAGCATCCCCGGTGTTCAAGAAGGCATTGCGGAAGAGGGTGTCACGCGGTGTGTACATTGAGCATGGTGCATGTTTTTTGGAGTGTACCCAGACTGAGTTATACACTCAGTTTGTAGAGGCGCACCCGGAGTTCAAGATTGGGCAGAGGTCATTTGAGCGATGCAGGCCATGGTTTGTGTGATGCTCTCAGGAGCGTGACACATGCTGTTGTCGCTACCATGTGGATTTTGGATTGATGTATGACGTATTCCGTTCCCTTGATGGTCATAGGGGAGTGGTTCCTACTAGCCCTCGCGACTTCATTCATTCCATATTGTGTACACGAGATGGTGATGCTTTATTCCACTCCCTTGATTGTGTGGAAGGCACGTGTACTTTATGTGGTGACTTTGCTAGAGTGCCACGAGTTGCACTAGATACTTGTGATGTGCAGATGGTTCGTTGGCAGCAGTATGAGTACTGTACCTTGACATTAGATGGTGGTGCACAGTCGAGGAGGTTGCAGCTTGTGGGGAAGGAGACACCACGTGTTGTATTCATTGACTGTTTTCGAGGGAAGCTGTACCGCTACATACGCCACTCGCACACTGCGAAATGGGAGGATCGTCAGTTCCGTGCATGTTTGAGGACATTTCCTATAGGGGTGGTTGTCTCAGTGGTGGACTTTGCGGAGAATTACACCTTTGCACCACAGCATGAGATCCAATCGGAGTATTATTTCTCGGAACAGGTGACGTGTGATTGAGTATTGATTTTTTCCCCACCTCATTATATTGAATTATCTCAATAGTCATATTTTTTTTTCAATGCCATATTGCAGGTTGCTATATTTGTGCACATTAGCTATCGTCATGCACAAGCTCATGTGGATGGCATTGATAGCACCATGGACTCACGCATCATTGTGCGAGAGTATCACTTCTACATTAGTGATGATCGATCGCATGATGCCCATTTTGTGCAGCATTGCTTCACTTTGCATGATAGTTTCTTGAGGGATCATGGTGTCACATGGCAGCGGCGCTGGATCTGGTCAGATGGTTGCGGTGGTCAGTTCAAATCCGCTAGACAGTTTTATTGGTTCTGCAGATGGCACCGTGAGACAGGCATTCCGATCACATGGAGCTACTTCGAGACAGGGCACGGTAAGGGAGAGCACGATGGTGTAGGTTCTTGTGTGAAGCGTGCTTTGCATCGATACCAGTTGCGTCACCGTGCCGATCGCTTCAAGGACGCACATGATGTGGTGCGGTGGTGCAGCCAGCACTTATCCACTAGTGCTACGTCCTCGTTTCAGTCGCGTGACGATAGGGTGGTGAGCCAGTATTTTTGGTGCGTGGACATTGGGAGTCTTGATCGGTCGAGGCCTTTTGATTGTCGTTCTCTGCCTGGCACTCTTGATTTCCATTCCATCAGGAGCGTAGGTGAGTCTCACCCCGCGATCTTTTCTCGACGGTTTGCATGTTTTTGCTCTGCATGCATTGATGATGATTGGGGAGGGTGCTCCATGATACCATGGGCCGATCCATGGGTACGGCGAGTGCTTTCTCCCTTCCAGCCTTGGGAGGAGATACATGATGATCAGGATGCGGGATTCAGTTCCTCTAGAGATTATGACCAGCTTACAGATATTTTGCGTATTGGTGATATCTTCGCGGTTATTGCTTCGGAGGGCAATGAGGAGGGTGTGGACTATTACTTGTTGCGATGCTCTATGCTAAAGAGTGTGCTGAATGAGGATACAGTGGATGGGCATGGGATGCACTTCAATGCTCATAGCATGATCGTAGGTGGCCACTATTTTCAGCAGATACAGAGGCGTGGTCGCTATATTGAGTTCCAGGAGTACATGGCGGATCAGGAGGCATACATGTATTCTCATCTTGTTGTTGGGATCAAGATTACTTTGAGTCGTGTTCGCACTCGCAAGGCGACGTCCACTCCACGATGGCGCCTTGCAGTGGCGGATCACGAGAGCATACTTGCAACTATTGGCATGAGAGCTGATCCTGAGGAGTAGCACATTACATATCATATTTTTTGGGATCATCAGTTGATCAGATTGATTTTTATTGGGTATCACTAGTTGATTACACTTTTTTGTATTCGATATGTATAGGCTCACTGTGTGACCGTACCATTGTAATTTTCATGGACTCATATTTTGTATTTCACTATGATGGCTGTATACACGTTCATACACATCATTGTATTAGATTCTATTTTTAACATGATGTCCGATGTCTTCTCAATGGGATTTGTTGTGTTTGTAATACAAAAAATTGTTTATTAGTAGTAATGTTGTAATTTGTTTTGTGCATTAGGACATTTTAAAAACGTGACTAAGAAAATTCGCGCACGTACTAACGAAATACGCGTGTGGACTTGCTTGTTGGGGATGAAACTTCGCACGACTCTTAGGCCACCCTAGACATACATCCACGCGAGATTTGGTCTGAATTGATTTGGTGTGCGCCACGTGGAAGGTACAATGCGTACATTTTTACAATCCCTACTAGCACTCGTGACTACGTATGAGCTATGGTGCATGTACTAACAAAATGCGCGTGTGGACTTATCTGTTGGGAATGAAACTTTGCACGACTCTTAGGCCACCCTAGACATACATCCACGCAAGATTTGGTCTCCAACTTATTTGGTATGCACCACGTGGAAGGTATAATGCGTACATTTTTACAATCCCTACTAGCACGACTACGTGTCAGAAATGGCGCATGTACTAACCAAATATGCATGTGGACTTATCTGTTGGAGATTAAACTTTGCACGGCTCTTAGGCTACCATAGACGTACATCCACGCAAGATTTGGTGCCCAACTGATTTGGTATGTGCCACATGGAAGGACAGCTGTGTACATTTTTACAATCCCTACTAGCACGACTACGTATGAGCTATGGCGCATGTACTAACGAAATACGCATGTGGATTTATCTGTTGGGAATGAAACTTCGCACGACTCTTAGGCCACCCTAGACATACATCCACGCAAGATTTGGTCTCCAACTTATTTGGTATGCGCCACGTGGAAGGTATAATGCGTACATTTTTACAATCCCTACTAGCACGACTACGTGTGAGAAATGGCGCACGTACTAACCAAATATGCATGTGGACTTATCTGTTGGAGATTAAACTTTGCACGGCTCTTAGGCTACCGTAGACGTACATCTACGCAAGATTTGGTCTGAATTGATTTGGTATGCGCCACATGGAAGGTACAATGCGTACATTTTTACAATCCCTACTAGCACGACTACGTATGAGCTATGGCGCATGTATTAACGAAATACGCGTGTGGACTTATCTGTTGGGAATGAAACTTCGCACGACTCTTAGGCTACCGTAGACGTACATCCACGCAAGATTTGGTGCCCAACTGATTTGGTATGCGCCACATGGAAGGATAGTTGCGTACATTTTTACAATCCCTACTAGCACTCGTGACTACGTATGAAAAATGGTGCACGTACTAATGAAATACGCACGTGGACTTATCTGTTGGGGACGAAACTTCACACGCCTCTTAGGCTACCCTAGACGTACATCCACGCAAGATTTGGTCTCCAACTGATTTGGTATGCGCCACGTGGAAGGACAAATGCATACATTTTTACAATTTCTACTAGCACGACTAAACCCTAAACCCTAAACCCTAAACCCTAGACCCTAAATCCTTAACCCTGTTGGGCACGAAACTTCACATGCCTCTTAGGCTACCCTAGACGTACATCCACGCAAGATTTGATCTCCAACTGATTTTGTTTGCGCCACGTAGAAGCAATCCCTACTAGCACGGCTAAACCCTAAACCCTAAACCCTAAACCCTGGACCCTAAATCGTAAACCCTGTTGGGAATGAAACTTCACACGCCTCTTAGGCTACCCTAGACGTACATTAACGCAAGATTTGGTCTCCAACTGATTTGGTTTGTGCCACGTAGAAGCAATCCCTACTAGCACGACTTAACCCTAAACCCTAAACCCTAAACCCTGGACCCTAAATCCTAAACCCTGTTGGGGACGAAACTTCACACGCCTCTTAGGCTACCCTAGACGTATATCAATGCAAGATTTGGTCTCCAACTGATTTGGTTTGCGCCACGTAGAAGCAATCCCTACTAGCACGACTAAACCCTAAACCCTAAACCCTGGACCCTAAATCCTAAACCCTGTTGGGGACGAAACTTTACATGCCTCTTAGGCTACCCTAGATGTACATCCACGCAAGATTTGGTCTCCAACTGATTTGGTTTGCGCCATGTAGAAGCAATCCCTACTAGCACGACTAAACCCTAAACCCTAAACCCTAAACCCTGGACCCTAAATCCTAAACCCTATTGGGGACGAAACTTCACACGCCTCTTAGGCTACCCTAGACATACATCAACGCAAGATTTGGTCTCCAACTGATTTGGTTTGCGCCACGTAGAAGCAATCCCTACTAGCACGACTAAACCCTAAACCCTAAACCCTAAACCCTGGACCCTAAATCCTAAACCCTGTTGGGGACGAAACTTCACACGCCTCTTAGGCTACCCTAGATGTACATCCACGCAAGATTTGGTCTCCAACTGATTTGGTTTGCGCCACGTAGAAGCAATCCCTACTAGCGCGACTAAACCCTAAACCCTAAACCCTAAACCCTGGACCCTAAATCCTAAACCCTGTTGGGGACGAAACTTCACACGCCTCTTAGGCTACCCTAGACGTACATCCATGCAAGATTTGGTCTCCAACTGATTTGGTTTGCGCCACGTAGAAGCAATCCCTACTAGCACGACTACACGTTAGCGTACAACCAAAGTCAAAAGAAAATAGTAAAATTAAATTGTGGCCTAACATGTCACACCTTCCTTGTACTCCCATACATGAGTAGAGTTTAAGAGGGAGAAGTGGGATTGTTAATATGTGTATATTTTTTTGGTGCATAGCCACAACAACCCTTTCTTTTTACATAAACCAAATACCAACACTTTTCCTTATACCAACCGCCAATCCTTTCTCTTGTACATAAACCACTAAATGCAAAAGAAAATAGTGAAATAAAATGGTGGGCTAGCATGCCACACCTTCCTTGTATTCCCATATACATGCATTAATTGTCAATTGTGTTGATTTCTCTTCTTTATGTTCATTATCTTTTATACATGCATAATAATTAGATTGGTGCATTGGCAAATGTCATATTAAGGAAATTGAAATAGTCCTTAGAAACTTGGAAGGCATATGCGATTGTGATTTGGAAGGCACATGTGATTGTGGTTCGAATATGACAAATAATTAGGTCTTGTTTTCTTTGATCACCAATTAGCACAAGTATTGTTAACAATAAGAGACAAATTAAACACTGAGTCATAATAAATAACAGCAAAATCATGCAAAGGACAAGTCTAACTCCATTTTTGAAAAAAATCCCCAAAAAATTTATATTTTTTAAAAATTGTAGGGACAAAATATATGCTTCATGTCAATAATATTAAAAAACTAGAATTGTGAAAAAAGAATGCATAAAATATTACTTATATTTTATTGCAAAACCTAAAAATGTCTAGTATTATCATTTGCAAAAAGTATTCTCTCCTTTAATTTAAAAAACATGACAAATTGCAAAGGAGAAGAAACTGCTTCATTCAACTAAGAGAGTTGCTAGAGCTTTTTCTTTGAAATACCAATTGTTTTCTATGCAAGTGTCCATATCAAATCCATATACAAGAATTTCTACACCCTACAAACTAAGCATGTCCACACATTGGTGATTTCTCGATTTTTTTCCTTTTGTCATGTTGTTTAAGTATCTCCAGATCACACATTCCCTCAAGTTCATTGGTGTTGAAAGAATTTTTTATCAATTGATTTACACATAGGTAACAACATTGCCCTCGGAGTCATGGATAAGTTTTGTACCAATATACATTTCTAGAATACTTTTTGTAAATAGCATAAATTGAAAGTTGGTAAATTTGATGTTACTTTAATATCTAATTTCATTTGAATTTTGATGAAACAATTTTACATTGGGTTATGGCATTGTCTAAAAAAATTAATTTTCTTTTTATACAAATTAGTTTATCAAATGGTTGAATTTCAACATATTTTGATATTAAGATCGGAAGGCTAGATTTGGAAGCATGAATATGACAATAGTTGTCTTTTTGAAAAATTGATGAAAATTTGGATTTTGAAACACACTTTATTGACAAACATGAATAGAATAAAATTTTTGTTTAAAAAATGAAAAACTTTTATCAGCAAAATAAAATTTTCATCCAAAAAAAGATGAATTTTGATATGTTTAATGTTTAATGTTTACAATTAATGTTTAATGTTTACAATTACTTCACATGGCATTCTTTTTTAAATACCTTATGTATTAAACAAACTATAAACTGAGATAAATTGAGATAAACAAAGTGTGAAGAACATCATGAAAGTACGAAAATGCTCATACATCATAAAAGTGGGAACAATATCATGAAAGTACCAAAATGAATCTGTACATCATCATCATCATGCTGCAAAAGTGCATCCCTATACAAGAAACGTGTGAAGCCTAAACAATCAATCTGAATCCGAATCTGATAACTCTACATATGATCCTCTAGTGGAACGCTGACGTGGCTCCTGTATGACCCGCTGCCCAACCGTCCGCTGTGTGCCCTCAGGCAAAGCCGGCTCAGATGGGCCAGCCTCATCAGCTGCATGAGATGGGCCAGCCTCATCCTGATGAAGAGGAGGGCATGCTGCACGCGCCACTGCTGCCATCTCTGCCTCCCTTGCCTCCTCTATGTACGCACATCTGAGCTCCCATAGCCGTGCATCTGCGAATACTCGTGCCTCAAATCCAGTGCGAGTAATCGTCTCTACATGTGAAAGACGCTGGTCTCGGCCCCGCCCTAGCTGCTGCTCCACCCACTGCTGCAATGATGTCTGCAGCTCTGCCTCTCGCTCAATCCGACGTGCCTCCTCCGCTCGTGCCTCGTCACCTGGCATGAAATCACCATACGAAAAGCGTCGTGGAACGCATGATGCAACCACCGATGTATCCGCACCCTCCTGCATCAGCAATGCTCTCTGTGCTCCTCCCTGTAGTGCTCTGTCAAGACTACACGGGCGAATGGATCAACAGCTTGACGATGACCAGGATATAGATCATCCATGCCCAGTCCTCTGTATGTCGCCACATCAATGTCAGCAAAGCATACAGGGCACACTGAACGTGCCACCATGTGGCGGGTCATGCAATGGAGATGTGCAATGTGGCCGCACCCTAGTCCCCAAACCACCCTACGGTGTCAAAGTCCTCGTGGCAGAGGACACAAGTGGCAGTAGGAAGCCTCGCTACGACTGCTGCGTCTATGGGTGTCCTAGTCAGCACATCTACAGGAGGAGCAGGGTATAGGGCCACACTGGGGTCGATCCTATGGCGCGACGGATCACGACTAATATGCCTCAACTGCAAAATATAGTGCTCTGCGCGATGGTATGCTATGCGTGTCCGAATCCTCTGCTCCTCCAAATCTGTCTGCAACAGTCGTACGCGAGACTCCATCTCCTGACGCAATAGATGTGCCTGCAATGCAAACATGTCGCGTACATGGTGAGAATTAACCAAAAAACTTCAGTTCAAAACACGCTACAAAAAAATAAACTAACATAATCAAAATAACTAACCTCGTCCCTAGACTCGGCCAACAATGCCTCCAACTCTGCAATCCATCTGTCTCGAGCCTCCAACTCGTGCTGAGGCGCCGTAGATGTGGGAGGTGGTGTAGATGTGGGATGCTCCATCGATGATCGAGGTGGGGGAGGTGGAATCGCAATAGATCTCGATAGGGCAGAGACCATGTGCTGCAAGGATGATGCCACTGAATGAACATCCCCCCTAATCTGTCCTCCCACTGCTCGCAATGCCGGTGCAGGGATGGTGTGCAACTCTGGTCCCTCGCGTCGACGCCGCGAACACCTACAATCTGATTCTCCTGACGCCCCATCCTACCACATCCCGCTCCTGATCCTGGACGGGTACTGAGGTAGTCCACCCGATGACCAAGGACAAACTCAGCGTAAAGCTGCATGGCAAACGACCTGGCTATCTGGTGGTTGTGAGGCAATCGACCACCATTCGCAGCAAGATATCTCGGATAAATGTGTGCTGCTATGATGGGGTGCCTACACTGTAAAATATGCAAGGGGAGCCCTGATCGTGGTCGCATCGCCTCGGTGTGACCATCCCAAAACATGTCCTCCAAGGCCTCCCTGTGATGTGACTCCCGCTCAAACAACTGTCGAATGGCTCTCCAATCCAAGCCACCACCAGTGATCTCTGCCTCGCCTGTGCCTGAAAGCTATCCACAACGTCCTCAACTGTGTCCAATCGACTCAGAGCCTCAATAACTGAATCCAGGCTCGCAACCAAGTGAGGGGGTGCCCTAGCATCCTGCAGTGCCCTCATCTCAGCTCTCAGCATCTCTATCTGCATACGAATAGTGGTGCTAGAACCTGTGCGCTGGCTGGCGCATGCACAAAAAAAACACATGGAAATTAATATTCTATTTGGGTAATGAAAATAATATTCTATTCAATATGACTTATAATCTATTTACGTAATGAAAACTATTTGTACGTACTCCTTGATGAGGTAGATCCTATGCACCTACCGGTAGATGGGCCAAATGTGTGGCTCAATATTAATCAATATTATTAATAATTCTTAATTTTGATTAGAATTTTTTCACTCTAGTTGTTGCATTTTTAAACTTAGATGTCTCAAATATTTTTTCCTTATATGTTTCCCTTTTTTCACTTTTTATCCAATATGAAACTTTTCCACATGTGGTGTAAGGACCACATTGTCCACTAATGGCCCCTATACTAAGGACAGATAGTGGAGAGGTTTGGTTAATAAGACCTTCTTTGAATGCTTTACTGCCTTGGGTTTGCAATAGATATGGAGGAGATAGAAGGATACCTAATACATTACTTTGAACGATACACAAGCAAGGCGCATCTAGTATTTCTCGGACTACACATTAAAAAAGAGAGCGGGTTCACACTACAGACCTTTTAAAGCGAGAACTTTGAGAAAATAATTAAGCCTTTTCAATATTATCTATTTTGGTTGGGCAATCCACCTCAACTAGTGGCCATTCCTATAGATCATCACTTGGTTCAAGACATTTTGTATAAGACTCACTTGACTTCTAGTTGTAAAAATAGTTTTGGAATGAGATCATCCACATACGTAGCAACAACAAAGGGCACAAGATCCCTAGAAGAGGATTCAAAAACTTTGAAAATTAAATCCTTGGATGTCCCTATGCAATGGGAAGGGTTGCATATGATAACTAATGTTAATTTTGGTTGAGCTCAAGTAATAAGCGTCACCGTTGCCTATGGTTGGACTAGCAAGAAAGAGACCACCCTTGCTTACAATGAAACTAGCATATAATTCCTTGAGCATGTGGTTGACATTCCATGTGTGACATAGTTTCAACGAGGGAAAGGAGATATGTAGCATCCATACTATTTTGGTTATGAGGTGGTTCACGTGATTATTGTTACAAAGTCTTTTTGGGAAAACATCTTAGTCATTTGTAAAAGACAAGATAAATGTTGTTAACATTAGTCATAGGTTTCCCTACAGTGCAAAAAGGGATGTATGTGTGCCACATGGCGAGCTGCCATGTAGCAAACAACATGGAATGGGATGCTTCAAATGTCGACTCTTGAAGGTTATGGAGTTCTCTCTCTCTTAAGTCGATTTGAGGCTGCTCAACTCAGACAAATGTTATGCAACATGGATTTCTCTCTTCAACTAGATCCACCCGACAAAATTTTCCTCAACACAATGAATATTGACTTCATTTGAAAGTTTGGCATTTCAAAAATAGCTCCTAACCAATCCTTATAGTGGCCCATACTATTATCTATGATCATTAAGGGATGATTAGGAGAGATTCAGTCATTAACAGGCTCTATTTGAACTTAGGTCTATAGTTGATCAAAACACTTGCATATATTAGCATGAATGTGGAATGAATATAGATCCACTAGAGTCCCATGTGCAATGAATGTTAGGTATTCTAGTTAAACTTTCAGTTTCTCTATGGTGTATTTCTTTCTTCTTATACATATAAGAGAAGTAGATGAATTATGGAACTAGACAACAAACATGATCAAAGTGCTAGATCTAAAGCATGCCATAGTGATAGCATAAGAATCTCAAACAGTTTATAGGCACAGACCGTAATATTCGAGTTCTTGAAGACCCATCCAAATATTCTCAATCTTGTAATATTCTTTTTTCAGTTATGCTAGAGTCTATGCATAACTTAGAAGAATTAGACATTTGCAAACTATTCCATGTCTTCTTAAGGTCTAAGCCACTATTTCATGTCTTCTTAAGGGATATTGAAGATTTGGACTAAGCCACTATCTAGGCATTTCCAAGCTATAGCCTTATCATGCATGCTTAGTCTAATCAATCTATTGACTAATAGGGGACATATGCCTTCAACATATTTCCTAGTAGAATCGATCCTTACTAATTGCCAAATAGTTAAAGGATGATTTATCATTAGTAATTTCCCAATATATTAGGGATGATTACCCAAGCTTAAACCTAGTTTCCTTCTAAAGAACTTGCTTGTCCCAAAGTGTCTAGTCAACTTCAAGCTTTGGTCACCAACCATGTCACTAGTCAATCTTTAATGTCCAACTCCAATAGTTGACTAGTAGGTTTATGTTTGTGTATTAATTTGATAAGTCGAGCGAGTCTTATACAAAATGTCTTGTATCTTCATTTCCTATTTTGGTTGGGCAATCCACCTCAACTAGTGGCCATTCCTAAAGATGATTTTTAAAAACCTAATTTTTACATTTTTACATTTTGAATAAAAAATGCCTCATTAAACGTTTTTTAAATTTAAAATTTTCACATTTTAAATTATAAATGTCGTAATTCAAAAAAAAAATAAAATTACAAATGCATTTCAAATTTATAAATACTTTATAATTATTCCTATGAACGTTTTTTAATTTAATAAAAATAGCTCTATTTAAAAAAAAAAAAATTCATTTTCACATTTTAAATAAAAAATGTCGTAATTTATAAATTTCAAAAAAACATTAAAATGCATTATAAATTTAGAAATTTTTTATAATTTTCCTTATAAACTAAAATTTAATTAAATTCTACCAAAAAGAAAATGCTACATTAAAAAAACAGAAATATAGAACATTTTCATATTTTGAATAAAAAATGCCTCATTAAACGTTTTTTAAATTTAAAATTTTCACATTTTAAATTATAAATGTCGTAATTCAAAAATTTAAAAAAAATTTACAAATGCATTTCAAATTTATAAATATTTTATAATTATTAATATGAACATTTTTTTATTTACTAAAAAAGCTCTATTTTGAAAAAAAAATTTCATTTTCACATTTTAAATAAAAAATGTCGTAATTCATAAATTTCAAAAAAACATTATATTGCATTTGAAATTTAGAAATTTTTTATTATTTCTCTTTTAACCTAAAATTTAATTAAATTCTACCAAAAAGAAAATGCTACATAAAAAAAACAGAAATATTTAACATTTTCACATTTTGAATAAAAAATGCCTCATTAAACGTTTTTTAAATTTAAAATTTTCACATTTTAAATTATAAATGTCGTAATTTAAAAATTAAAAAAAAAAATTTACAAATGCATTTCAAATTTATAAATATTTTGTAATTATTAATATGAACGTTTTTTTATTTACTAAAAAAAGCTCTATTAAAAAAAATAAATTAATTTTCACATTTTAAATAAAAAATCTCGTAATTCATAAATTTCAGAAAAACATTAAAATGCATTTTAAAATTTTTCTTATAAACTAAAATTTTAAATTACGTTTTTTAAATTTAAAATTTTCACATTTTAAATTATAAATGTCGTAATTTAAAAATTAAAAAAAAAATTTACAAATACATTTCAAATTTATAAATATTTTATAATTATTAATATGAACGTTTTTTTATTTACTAAAAAAAGCTCTATTTAAAAAAAAAAAATAATTTTCACATTTTAAATAAAAAATCTCGTAATTCATAAATTTCAGAAAAACATTAAAATGCATTTTATAATTTTTCTTATAAACTAAAATTTAATCAAATTCTACCAAAAAGAAAATGCTACATAAAAAAAAACCCTACCTGGACTCTCCCGCTCCTGCTCCGTCCATCTCCGTTGATGTCCGTTCGTGGCTCTCCGTCGCTCGTGCAATTCCGTCGAAGTCCGGCAAATCCGAAATCGGTGGATGAGGGAGAGCTCGATCGAGGTATGCGGAATGAGGGGGGTCGCTCTCCTTTTATAAGAAAAATTAGGGTTTAGCTACCTCGATCGAGGTATTCTTCACATGCCCATACATCTCGGCACATCTACCTCGATCGAGGTATTGGCATGCCACGATACCTCGATCGAGGTATTCTTGGGATGCCCATACATCTCGTTGGCATGCCACGATACCTCGATCGAGGTATTCTTAACATGCCCATACATCTCGGTACATCTACCTCGATCGAGGTATTGCCATGCCACGATACCTCGATCGAGGTATTGTGACATGCCCATACATCTCGGTACATCCACGTCGATGGAGGTTTTGGCATGCCACGATACCTCGATCGTGGTATGTTGGCAGAAGCGGGATGCCAAGTCATGTGTCCAGCATACCTCGATCGAGGTATGTCATCTGCCCTGTTGGCTGCCCTGTCGGATGGCACATACCTCAATCGAGGTATGCTGGACATGCCACCTGACCTCGATCGAGGTTGAGCTGGATTGCCACGATACCTCGAACGAGGTAGATGTGGCATGTATAGCTGGCTTGCCAGCAAGCCTCGATCGAGGTAGAGGCTCGGTCCGGTGAAAAAGCGCAGTACCTCGATCGAGGTATTGGCTAGGCTCGGTTGTGCTCGTGTGTGATTTTCATTGGAGCTTATACCTTAATCGAGGTATTGGAGACCAAAGCAAAACCTTTGTATTTTCACTCGAGCGGGTGTCACACTCACCCGAAAGTGGTCCGGAAGTGGACACCCTTAGCTTGCTACCTCCCTAGTACGAGCAAGTGATGAATTTCGCCTCAAGCTTAAATGGGAGAATCCAGAAACTATGGTGCTAGCACATGAGATTGCTCAAAAGTTTGATAAAGTTCAGTCTGACCCCACTTCAAAGAAGATGATTGTCCATCTGCAACCCCCTCAATTCTTGCAACAACAACCTGGGGGGTTTCTAACTCAGAGGCATACTCCCACCCCCCATCAAGGATGTATCCACTGCCTCCACCTCAAATGTATGGTCCTCCCTTAGATGCTTACCCTCAACAAGGTGTATATTCTCACCCTCTGCCTCAAAGATTTCCCCAACCTCGACACGAGCCCCCCTCCTTTCTACTCCCTCGACCCCTCCAGCGAAAGAGGCCCCCCCTGCAAAAGAACCCAGAGTCAATGAGCTAGCCAAGGCCCTGAATGAGATCTTCGGCTTGAGATGGTGAGCATTAGAAATCAAGCCAACCGCCCTCCAAGAGACCATGCTAATGTTGTATGCTACGAGTGCCACCAGAAGGTCATTATCGCATGGAATGTCCCAATATTCCAAGGGTGAATCTTTTGAGTAAATCAGGCACTGAGGATTCTGACGTAGAGATCCTTGACCTCGGGAAAAGAAGTCGTACCACCTCGGACCCCTCTCCAAACCATGGACCAGGCTACCCTAAGAAGAAGTGTCCTTCTCATAGCCCTCAGATGCTGAGATGGCAGACCCACCAACAGTGAAGACTAAAAGATCCTACAGGAGTAAGTGGTCGCCCTTGAAATTTCCCATCGGCTCAGGGCAAGAGGACTATTCGGTCATTTAGGACCTTGCTCATCGGTCTTTGAGCATCATGCTCCCTCAACTAATAGCATTAAGCCCTAAGGTGAGACGTGAGTTGCAGCAAGGGATCTAAACAAGGAAGAGCAAGAAAAAGGGAAAGGTACGAGAGGTATCTTCTATCTCTGATCGGCACCCACATACAGTAGATGTCATCATAGATAATTGCCGTGTCAAAAGTGTGTGTGTTGATAGGGGAGCTGCATGTAATATCATGGTGCCCCGAATCATGAAGAAATTGAATTTGAAATGCACAAGGCATTCCTCCACTCAAGTTAAGGTAGTAGATGGTCGACGACTCGCCACCTTGGGAGTCATTGAGGATTTGCCCATCACTGTCAATGGGTTGATCACCACCGTCAATTTCTATGTAGTGGAGTTACCTAGCCATATTCGGGAGACCATGGTTGAGAAAGAGTGATGCAGTCAACTATTGGAAGATAGGACACATGTCTTTTGGTGCTTCTAAGGAGAAGATCTCGGTGCAACTAGGTGCCACGGAACCAGAAGAAGAAGAGGAGCAAGACAGTGATACTCTCTCATCCTTGGTGTCTAAATCAATGGAAGGATCAGACGGGGGGGAGGAGTTCTCAGATGAGGAAGTTTACATGATGGGGGTGTCTCCAACCCCACCACCTATAGAAAAGGTAGCAGCCAGACCTCACTCCAAGTGAGAAAGATGAGTTCCTAGAAATGTTCAAAGATTTCCCTGACCTTTTCGTAAATAGCTACCACCACCTTCGCCATGTGACTGCCATAGAACACAAGATAGAGCTAAAGCCTGATGCAAAACCTGTGGCTCAAAAGTATCGGAGATTAGGGCCCCTACAGACTGATGCTTTGTGCTCAGAGTTACAGAAACTTGTAGAAACTGGGTTTATTGTTTCGGTTCACAATATTGAATGGGTTTCACCAGTGGTAGTCACCCTAAAGAAAAATAACAAGTGGTGGGTTTGCATCGACTATAAGAAACTCAATGCGGCCACCAAGAGGGATCACCATCCTCTGCCCTTTCAAGACCTCATTCTTGAGAAGGTAAGTGGTCATGAGATGTATGGTTTCTATGATGGTTACTTCGGGTTTTATCAAATCAGAATTGCCGAAGAAGATGTGCTTAAAACCACATTTGCCACACCTTGGGGGACATTTGCATTCAAAGTAATGCCATTTGGCCTCACCAATGCTCCTACTACCTTTCAAAGATTTATGCAGATGCTGTTTTGGGGGATTTCTTGGAGGTGTTTTTAGATGATTTTTGTATATTCTCGTCACGTAAGGGGCACGTCATGAAGGTTGGCTTTCCAAAGGGTCAATGATGCGAATGGCAGTCTCAACCCTGAGAAATGCACCATAGGAGCCACTCAAGGGAGGTTACTAGGACATATTGTCTCATCTAAGTGCATCAAGCCTGACACCGAGAAGGTAGAAGCCATCCTCAAGCTCTCCCCACCAACAACCAAACATCAGATACGCTCATTTGTTAATCTAGCAGGATACTATCGTCGCTTCATTGATCAATATGCTACTTTGACATGACCCATGACGATGCTATTAAAAGATGGGGCTGATTTCTCTTGGGATGAGGATTGTGATCATGGGTTTGAACAAATCAAGAATGCTCTGGCTTCAGAACCCATTCTACGCAATCCAGATTGGTCAAAGACTTTCTATATCAATCCCGGGTTTGGTGAGCACACTCTGGTAGGCATTCTTCTTCAGCAAGGGGAGGATCAATTCATGTATCCCGTTCGATTTGCTTCTCCACACAATTGCTCGACACTGAGAGATGCTATTCAGAGGTTGACAAGCATGCCTTGTCTTTGGCATTTTGCATTGAGAAATTTAAGCATTATGTGGCTGGAAAGTCCTTCATTATACTCACTAGCACTGGTCTTGCAAAGTAGGTTCTTCAATCATCAAACCCCATGGGCCGGTTGGCCAAATGGTTGGTAGTTTTACAAGAATATGATTTTTCTTTCAAAATTGTAAAAGGGGGTTGTTCCAACTTGAAGAATTCTTTGATTGATTTAGAGGATTGCCTTGATGTAACCCTTGTAGCGGCCATAGAAGTTGGGGATCCATGGTATGGTGGTATCTACAGGTTTCCGACTACTTTCTCCTTTCCTCCAGAAAGTACTAGCTATGAGAGAAAGAAGATCTGCAAATGGTAAGGCAGTTTCAAATTTCATATTTGAACGTATCTGCACAAGGTTTGGGACACCCATGGAAATAGTCTCTCTGACCATGGGAGTCCATTCTTAAATGAAGTAGTGGAGTTACTCATGAATCGCATGGGTATTGATCATCGCACTTCTAGCATCTATTATCCAGCATCCATGGGTCAAACAGAGCGGCGGACCAATGGCCTCCTTTGTAAAACCATGGGAAAAATGGCCACAAGGAACAGGAGCCAGTGGGATCAGAAGGTCACTAAAGCCGTTGGGCTTACAACATCACTCATAAAATGTCTTCAAGTGACACTCCTTTTGAGTTGGTGTATGGTACTAAGGCAATTTTACCACTAGAGATAGAGATTCCGGCATTGAGATTGGCACAAGAACAGAGGATGATAGAAGATGAACATGTAGAGGCCAGATTGGTACAACTTAGAAGTTAGGTGAAACTTGACGCCTTGCACTACACCAAACAGAGATCCAAAAGAATCGACAAAAGGCTCGCTTGGATGCTAAGATTCACAAGGGATGGGAAAGATACTTTGCTGAGGGGGATGTTGTGCTATGCTTTGATAACAAATTGGACTACCAAATGGATAAGAAGTTTCTGCCACTGTGGACCGGTCCATACAAAGTCATCAAGGAACGTAGCAATGGGTCTGTACAAGTTCAAGAGCTGCATGAGCCATATGGCAAGAAGGTGATCAACAAGAACTACCTCAAGTCCTTCTTTGTGCGTGATGGACCCAGGCATGGAAATATTGTGCATTCCTTGCCTGGGGGGGGATTTGTTATGGATAAATTTGTCTAAGGAAAAAAGGCATAAATATGTGTGTGTGCTTGTATGTGTGGCAATAGTATAATAAAATATGGTGTGCATAGGGCCCAGGGTTGAGGTGGCAGGGCATGACCATGTGCCACCCTTCCACATAAGAGGACCCATAAGGTGTGATGTACATAATCCATGGTAGTAATATTATAAAATGTAAGGTGGCATGGCTCCTCCATGTGCCACCCCTCCACCTAGGCTGCATTTAGTCAGATATGGCCCAAAGTCCATGGGAGAAGTAATATAATATAGGTGGAGATGGATATCATATTGGATTATTCCCTTCATGTAGGATAGGCCCGTGTGGGGGAGGTATAGAAGGTCCAAGAATGCAAGTTAAATAATGTGGAAAGTAGGATGAGGTGGCAAGATTTCTTGTGCCAACCCTCCACTTGTCCTCCTAGAGGTTTGAACGTATTATAAAATTAAGGAGAGACCAAGGGAGTATCATAGACTTGAGATATGGGGCTTGATTTATGTGGAAAAATGAGGCAAAGGGTTGTCGCACACAATTGAGAGTGCGTAACTGCCTAGCCCACATGGGAGACTTTTTCACACACACCATGCATGTGGGAGGATGCAATTATTGGGAGAGACCCCCTCTCTTGGCTATAAAATTAGGGGGCTATTCCTTGATGAGACACGCTCATTCTTGTAAAGCCACCTAGCTAGTACTTTGATTTCCCCCTTCCCTTCCTTTCAAATAAAGCATGGCCCTCTTCCCTTGATGTCTCCATCTTTACATTCCTCCTCCCATCATGTACATGCTTCTCTCCCCCCTCTTCCTTTCCCCTTGTGCCATAGTCTCCCTCTTCATTCCCTCCCCTTCTGATCCCATTTCCCCTCCCATGATGATGTTTCGCCCTCATGTTCTCCTTTGCTGTATGGCCCTTGAGCGTCGCCATGCTTAGTGTCTAGCCTCTTGTCCTGATTTCTTTTCTAGCTAATAGCGCCCGTTAAAAAAAAAATTTTTAATGTAAAAAGCGTCGGTATTTTTGTCGGAAAAGGACCTATGCCTTGTAGTGTCAAGGAGAAGTATTAGAAGAGGAGACTCTTTTGCAGGATGTGGTGGAGCCTCTATGGGTCATGGATACCCAAGATTTGGTGGTGATGCTGAGAACCCCAAAGAACATGCATCAGGGTTGGCTCTACAAGGTACTAAATCTCACGCCTTTTATGTGAGCACAATACAAAAATCAGAAGGAGGTTCTTTTAGAATACCCTTCTGCAAAGGTAAACCAATTTCAATAGTTGTTATACCATCGACAATAGAGAACTCAGGATACGAAGGGAGGAGAAAGCTAAAGAATAGAGACCGAAGAGGGTGGTGCATAGAGTTCCAAAAATACCGGCAATAGAAGACCAACACCAAGAAAACTAGCCTCCTCAAGAGGAGCCTCAGAAGGAGCCTCAAGAGGAGGACAATGAACACTAGAGAGTCCATGAATCATTTAGAACCAAGGCGATAAGTCTTCATGAACGAATAGCTGTACTGGTTGAAGTAAAACTATCTCAGTTGTTACTGATCATGGAGAATTATTGGATGAATCTGAGTAGTAGATTTAGTCCCATGCATTGGAACCTTGGTTGCAGCTTTCAAAAACGTTGCAGGTGGATGTGGGTAGCCACTCACATGGGCGAGCACCCAAAACCCCTTGGGAACTGCAGCCAAGCTTCCACTCACATGGGCAAGTGCCCAAATCCCCTTGAGTTTGCAATTCTATGCCCAAGTTCTACTTCAGTGAACTAGCCCTTGTACCTAGAGGCTTGGAGACCAAGGTTAGCCTAGACGATCTTTGTCAACCAAACTTCTAGTGTGGGTAGACTGACCCAATCTTCTGTGCTATCAAAAGCGAATTCTCTCTATAGTTGGCTAGGGGAAATTGTGAGGGTAGATAGAAAATAGTCATTAATCCCCATAGTAATCCTCAAGTCTAAGTTAAGCTTGATTTAGCTAAAGAATTGTAACCCAACACTCTTTTCCTACTTAACAGGAGAGGGGAAGTTTTAGAGAGCAATCTCTTGTTTACAAGAACTTCCCTAATTCTTGTTTCTATGTGGCCTTGCAAGCCACCTAGTTAACAATTGTCCTCTTAAGAAGGCCAAAGCCACAAGCTTTCTCCTGCATCTCCTCCCACAAATCCTAATGAAAGGTGGATTCTAAGGTTGACACCCCACATGCAAAACCTCTCAAAACCAGACAACTTGCATACCAATATCCCAAAAGATCAGTCTACTCCAAGTATTGGCAAAAAGGAGAATTTCGAAAGAAAAGGAGAGCCTTCTATTGTTTCGAAAAATCCTGTGGATCAAGACCTAGAGGAGAAAATGCTTGAGAATCCCAAGGAGGAGGTTGAGAGTGCTTGGTCTAAAGAGTTTGAAGAAGACATTACTAAGACAGATGAGATGTTGACATGGGATAATGAATATGACTCAAAATAAGACCTTCCTGTACCTCCTCAATTTGAGAAAGACATGACTATGCAGGGAAAAGCTCTGGTAGTCATATGGAATCCCTGGGGATTCACCTAGAAATATGTATCTATAAAACATGGGTTCAAATGGAGGGGCTTTCAATTCAAAAACTTTAGGGGAATTTAGAAAAATGTATTTACATATGGGATTTTTAATTTGAATTTGTATAGAAAAAGGGGTATTTTTATCCAAGAAAAATTCACAGGTAAGGGGTTTTTAAAATACACCTTGAATGCACATGGTATCTAGGTTTCTTAATAGTGCACCCCCCAGATACAAAATAAGAGGATATTACCCCAGGTCAAAGAAGCCTCAGCCCATGCTAAGAGCCCCAACCCCGAGGTCAAAAAGGAGCAAAAGAAATTGGTGAGTAAGCCTATTTCTTTCCTCACACTAAATGTGTGTGGGTTAATTAAACCCTCAAGAGGGGAGTTGTAGCTAGTTAGCTGAGAGAAAATTCTCTTTCACCTACTTTTTCGCAAATAGTACCCTTGAGGCAAGGCTTAAAGCCATCACAACAAGGAAAGAGAGTAGTGTTACACCTTAACATGAGGAGGTCAAAGGAGGTACTGCTATCAAAATACTCTCCCATTACAAACAGGGGGTTCTCAAGAATTTTGCAGATGATACCAAAAAATGGCTTGCACTGTCAAAGGTAAATCTCCGCTACTCAAGATTCTTCGTCAGAGCTTTGAAAGGCCCATAGCAGCCATTGTTTCATCATGACTGTATTTTCATTCATGTTAATGCTTAAGGGTGTAGCGAAGAGAATCACCGACCAAGAAGAATTCCATCTAATTACTCTAGCTGCATTTCTAATCGAGAATCCAAGATCATAAATTCTAGCTGAATCTCTAATCGGGAATCCAAGAAAATAACTCCTTAGCAATTTCCCTAATCATAACATAGTTTCTAAATTCAACAAGTTACAAGGTATTTCAATTTTCAGTTTTCATTGCCAACAATTCGATCAACACCACCCGCTTGAGGGCCACGGCAAGAAAGTCGCTTGGGTCCAAAAGTCGACAGTGCAAACCCTAAAGGCATCGAAGGCAGCACCACAAGAACCTGTCTTCCCAAGGTACAGTACCACAAGAACCTACTGATACACCAAACAAAGTAGGCTAGCTTCAAGGTACCAATACGCACTAGTGCCACAGGTGGTCCAACTCAACACAAGTATCACCACAACCAGCCGAGGAACTCCGCAGGAACCAAATTCCCCCCATGAAGAGTTACATAAGAACCTCCCTTTGGCAGCGAACACTTGAAGGTAATGGTGGCAAATGTACCCCCTCCAATGGTACCGTCCTACTCACGACAGCAAGGGTCAGCCCCACGGGCAGACTCACAAAAGGTCACTTCTCCCAAGAAGACGGACCATGCGGCAACAACGAAGTCTGACACAAATGTGCCCCTGGCATCTAAGGTAAAGAATAAGTTGGACACGTACTCTACATGGCTCCTTACATGATGCTATGCCGTAGTATAATGCCCACCTTCACCGCATTCATCATAATCATTGCATCTCACCCGACACACCCATAGCCCACTAGTCCCTACCGAACACACTACACGCATACACATGGTTAGCAGCAGGTGATTAGAATCCATTTTTGCATTTTTGCATGTGTTCATGATCTTGCATGCTGAACTCATTATCATGTCCGCATTGCACAAGTGCACTCTGCTCAATTACCCTTTCCCCCCCCCCCCACACCACTCTTTCTTTCTTTTTCTCTTTTACACAATCAAGTACCCCGTCGGGTCGTTGCCATAATGGCTACTCACCGACTATCGTGATCCCAACATCCCGCTGACTGTCACCAACGAAGTACTGTGCTGACTGTCATGATCCCAACATCTTGCCGACCATTGCCATTGACAAATCATGCCAATCGTCGCATTAGAAGTATCCCATCGACCGTTGCGATCCCAACATTCCACCGATCGACATCAAGGAAAGACACCACCGCTGGTCGCCATTGTAGATCGCACCACCTGTCTTCATCTTGTATCATGCCAGTCGTGGCCTTGGCCACATCCCACCAACTACCGTGCCATCGATTTTTAGCACCGACCACTGCCATACCTGTATCCCGCCGATCCAGGGGATAGGAAATCTATATAAGCAGGCTTACCGCTCCAGGTCATCGCCATAGTAGTTGCCCTAGAACTCTTGCAAAATTTGCCCAGAAATCTAACAATTTCCTACCCCCTTCCACTACAATCTAAACATCAAGTTTATGTCCTCCTGCTCCTCCTCCTCCATCGATTCCCTCATCACTCAGTTCCATCACTATTTTCGATGGTGATTGAGCACAATTTCTTCGAGTTTGAAACAGACCTCGGACTCCACCCTCACCCTAACCTAGAGGCCATTGGCCCATCAGACTCCCAAAGCACTCCGTCTGCCACAATCCACATGTTGGCCAAGATACCCTTGGAAGACTTACAAGGCGAAGAAACTTCCACCAGGCAGGCCACTCAAGAAGATCCAACTATGGCAGGCACACCTCGCTCGAGGACACGAAAGCGCACCCTAGTGCCAATCGCAAGCCGAGTACAAGGTCGTACGCTTCCAAACACTTGCCACTTGGAGAAGCATGGCTCCAAGAACTAAATGCTTATGTGATACACTTGCGCTTTGCATACGAGGGCTACGACTACACCCTCCACTACCATACAGCACAGGCAGCATACACAACTTTCCAGGACCTAGCAGTGGTGGAGGCACTCAACTTTGCAGGCTTGGGCATAATAGCCGCCCGTTTCCCATGCCACCTCAACATGACACTAGCAAAATTCCTCAAGGCGTACAATAGCGACACCAACGTTGGCATCTTGCGAGATGCAACAGGCAACCCCCACCACTACCAAATCAATTAGGACATGGTGTGGGTAGCCTTCAACCTGCCAGTGGTAAGGGAGAAACACTCCAACAAGAAGAAAATGCTCGATGCCCTCAAAACGGTCTGTCACTATGACTGCCACAAGTGCAAGGGCCACCTCCAATTCATAGCCATCCACAAGCCCAAAGTGGAGCAACCAACAAGAGCCTTGCAATGGCTCACTCAAGTTAAGCACACATACCATCATCAGTCCATTGTCCCCAATATCTTGCTGCGAATGGTGGAGTTCCAAGAGACAAACTGGGCTGACTACTTCTGCAGCCAAATGCGAGACGATCTCAGCACCCACGGGGACATTATCGGCAATCCCATGCTATACATGTCGGTCCTCTATTAGTTAAAGAGTCAGCATCTGCCAGTCAACTTCGGCCTAGTAGAGAAATCCACCACCGGCCCAGTACAAATCGAGCAAGAAGAAATGGAGGTGAAGCCCAAGAGAGCAAGGACAATGCCCAGTGTCACTCCGGCAATTCATATGCAACTGAACACAAGTCAGTTGCTCGCTCAATTTGAGGACTGCTAGTTGCACGACTTCATGCATCAACAACTGCGTCTCCAGTGAGCGGATCCTCAAGGCAAGGGCAAATAGGTTCAAGTGGAGCCTATTCTCATTGAATGAAGATCTTCAGGGCGATGAGACAATTGAAATAGGTCTTCATACAAGAGGCGAAGCTATGCCGACCACCCCCGCTGTGCCCTATGTCTTAGTCTCCACCACCCCTCAAGAGACAACATCCTTTGCCACTGGCACTTGTTCCACTCCATGGGCAGGCCTAGCATAGGCCTTACAATCTTGTAGCATGCCCCAATATAAGGCATCAGGTAGCTATAGCCACATGATAGTAGAGCAGTTGTCATGCGCGGACCTGATGGAGCTAAACCTCTTTGAAATGCTTTAGGGATATCTTATGCTTTCTTAGTGATATTTCAGGCTTCTAGGCCTTTACACTGTCAGCTCCTTCTTTATGAGCCTATGATAGATGCTACATCCTATTCTGATGGACGTTCATCCATGCAAACAATAGACGACCTTCAACTCATGAAAGTTGGGCACACAGGTTTGATAGGTTGCTATACCTTGTCATTTGTATGAGCCTCTTCTTCAGTAGAGCAACGTACATACATGCAACCATTGACTTGTGTTGTATCAAGAAATGAAACAAGTAAACTATCCCAAAGCTCAATCACAAACAACCACCAGGATGGTTTAGGCAATCACTGACCTACATTGTATCAAGCATGTGTATGATGTGCTCGTCAAGCATCTTGCATCCCATTTACTTTCTATAGATGTCCTTGTTATTTGGATAAATGCCAAAACATCATCACTATTGTAATGACTTTTGCACTTAGGTTGTCTCTCCTTTTCTTGCATTTTGTTGACTGCTCGGATCGGGATGATTGGGCATTGCTTCCGCTCTATGTGCATCTCCCTACGTATTGGTAGGGTTGTCACTCTACAAACTTTAGGGTGCAAGCAAAAGCTTGTGAAGAATCGAGATTGGTATTCACCTGAATGGCTATTGCTTCACAACTTGTGTTCTTTGCTCTAATGTCAATGATTAAATGCATGCATCTATAACCGCTTCCTGTTGCTACGCTGTAAGGAGTCTTATTTCTTCTCGTTGTTTCTCCCTTTGCAAGTGTTGCAAAACTTGTCTTCCGTTGTTGTTTTGATACTGTGCCGTTTCTTTCCTCGACCCGCAATCTGTCCTTGTGCCTTGACTAAGCTTTTCATCTTTCCTATATCAGTGCCTCTGTCTTCTTCTCTTGCAAGCCATGGTGAGCTACACGGTGCCAAGGAAATGATCAATGAAAGATGACAATGCCAAGCCAAAATAGAGAGAAGCTAGCTTGTGAGGCAAGCAAAGAATATAAGACAACTTACCCAGAACATGACAATGCCAAACCAAAGACGGCACAAGGTCACATTGAGGCTCGTGCAAGTTGCAAGGCAGGGGTAGGTTGTAGGTACTTAATCTGCCCAGGGGAGGTATGAAAATTTGAAATTTGTGGAAGTAGAAAAATTTTCAGCCATCGGTTTCATCCCTCCGACGATACACGTCAATAGAATTGGATAATATCCCAAACAAAAGCAATGTGGCCTCAAATGCTTCAAAACACAAATAGTCCAAAGGGCTCCCAAAGGGCATGCTATCGGGTTTGATGCTATGTATTATGAAATGCAATGACCTTTGGCATGCTTATGAGCCATATAGCAAGCAAGTGCATGGAAAAATAAATAATTTAAAATTATAAATAGTGTTGGATTTATTAAAAGATCTTTGCACATGCACAAATTACACATTTTCAACTTCTTCCATTTTAGGGTGAATCTAGATACCAATACCAATAACTATCAATGTTTTAAGACCACCATGCAGTAGTTTCACTAGTTTAGATTCCAAAATTTCAATTTGTTATGGTTTTCAATTTTGTTGACTGCTCGGATCGGGATGATTGGGCATTGCTTCCGCTCTATGTGCATCTCCCTACGTATTGGTAGGGTTGTCACTCTACAAACTTTAGGGTGCAAGCAAAAGCTTGTGAAGAATCAAGATTGGTATTCACCTGAATGGCTATTGCTTCACAACTTGTGTTCTTTGCTCTAATGTCAATGATTGAATGCATGCATCTATAACTGCTTCCTGTTGCTACGCTGCTGTAAGGAGTCTTATTTCTTCTCGCTGTTTCTCCCTTTGCAAGTGTTGCAAAACTTGTCTTCCGTTGTTTTGATACTGTGCCGTTTCTTTCCTCGACCCGCAATCTGTCCTTGTTCCTTGACTAAGCTTTTCATCTTTCCTATATCAGTGCCTCTGTCTTCTTCTCTTGCAAGCCATGGTGAGCTACACGGTGCCAAGGAAATGATCAATGAAAGATGACAATGCCAAGCCAAAATAGAGAGAAGCTAGCTTGTGAGGCAAGCAAAGAATATAAGACAACTTACCCAGAACATGACAATGCCAAACCAAAGACGGCACAAGGTCACATTGAGGCTCGTGCAGGTTGCAAGGCAGGGGTAGGTTGTAGGTACTTAATCTGCCCAAGGGAGGTATGAAAATTTGAAATTTGTGGGAGTAGAAAACTTTTTAGCCATCGGTTTCATCCCTTCGACAATACACGTCAATAGAATTGGATAATATCCCAAACAAAAGCAATGTGGCCTCAAATGCTTCAAAACACAAATAGTCCAAAGGGCTCCCAAAGGGCATGTTATCGGGTTCGATGCTATGTATTATGAAATGCAATGACCTTTGGCATGCTTATGAGCCATATAGCAAGCAAGTGCATGGAAAAATAAATAATTTAAAATTATAAATAGTGTTGGATTTATTAAAAGATCTTTGCACATGCACAAATTACACATTTTCAACTTCTTCCATTTTAGGGTGAATCTAGATACCAATACCAATAACTATCAATGTTTTAAGACCACCATGCAGTAGTTTCACTAGTTTAGATTCCAAAATTTCAATTTGTTATGGTTTTCAACAAATTAAAAAAAATGTTATGGGGCGTGCCCTCAAAATGGGTGTGCATCACTTTAGCACAATAGTGGAGGCCCATTAATCCATGCCTAATGTTCTCATTTAGGTGTGTCCTTGGGTTCACGAACAAGAAGCTCATGTAGTGTACTTTTGAATGATTACTTGGTTGCATGTATATACATAACAAAATTTTGATGTTCTTATATAAATTGCTATATCCCGTAGTCTTCACGATGCATGATTCACATGCAACAGAGCATTGGTAATGCTTTAACGGTCTCATTTTAAATTGTTATTCCAAAATTTTTTGGTTTCATGTTCAAGTTTGGAATGTGTACTACAACTTGGAGAAAAGTTTGTCAAATTCCGTTGAGCATAAGTTATGGGTTATGCAAGATACCTATATCCAAAAAATTCCCTAAATCTCACAAAAAATGGCTACACCCAAGCAACCAATGACCCAATATGCATATTTTATGATACAAATGATATCCAAATCACACAAAAAATTTCAATCTCATGGATCTTATTTATATTAAGTCCAGTATATAGTATCGTATGAGGATTGTACCCATTGGATACATACACATGATGGCAGAAGTATAATGACACACATTTTTTTGAGCACTTGTGCATCGTACATGATTTAAAAACTAGAAACTATGCATCTCTTACCTCACAAATAATATCTGAATCACATCAAACTTTATGAGCACATGGATATTACACATATTAAAACCTCTACAAATAATTGTTCCCATTAGACATATACACATGATGGTAGATGCACGACAATGCATGTTTTTTAGAGTACTTACACTTGGTGAATGATAAAAAAAGTAGAAACTATGCATGTCTTACCTAAAAAATGATATCCAAATCACAATAGACTTTGGAAGTACATGGATAGTACTCATATTGAGACCTCTACAAATTATGGTACCCATTAGACACATACACATGATGGTAGAAGTACAACAATTCATATTTTTTGAAGCATTTATGCATGGTGCATGATTAAAAAACATGGAAATGTGCATATCTTACCATACAAATGATATCTGAATAACCAAAAAAAATATGAGATCATGGATATTACTCATATTAAGATCAGTGCAAATTATCTTTTCCATTAGGCACATACATGTGATGGTAGAACTACAACAACATCAAATTTTTGGAGCACTTACGCATGGTGCATGATTAAAAAACTAGAAAGGATGCATATATTACCTTACAAACGATATCTTAATCATATAAACTTTGTAAGAATATGAATCTTACTCATATTAAGACCTTTGCAAAGTATAGTATCCATTAGATATATACACATGATGGTAGAAGTACAACAATATTGCATATTTTTTAGAGGACTTAAGCATGGTGCATGATAAAAAAACACAGAAATACATATATCTTACCACAAAAATGATAAAATTTATGAGCTCATGGAAATTACTCATATTAAGGTTAGTACAAATTATTGTACCCATCACACACAAGCACATGATGGTAGAAATGTAGTAACACAAATTTTTTGGAGCACTTAAGCACTGTGCATGATTAAAAAAACTAGAAATTATACATGCCTTACCTCCCAAATGATATTTGAATTACCCAAAACTTTGCAAGCACATGTATCTTACACATATTAAGACCTTTGCAAAGTACTATACACACATACACATGATGGTATAAGTACAACAATGCATATTTTTTGGAGCACTTTCGCATGGTGCACAAAAAAAATTACAAGAAACTTTGCAAGCACATGTATCTTACACATATTAAGACCTTTGCAACTTCCAACTTTTTTACAAATTCTTTCCAAAATGTTGCATAAATTTACCCTATCAAATTCTCCCCTTCTGCACCTCTGACACCTACATACATTAATCCTTTCTACCTACTATCTACACCCCAACTTTTTATTACACTCAAAAGTGAATATCAAAAATTTGCTTTATAAGTCTTAAGCGTGTGCAGCTATTTTTTATTGTGATCTCGATATTATTGTGATCTCGATAATAAGGGAGGGGTGTCTATGACACTTGTCTTCCCAACTAAGTTAAAATATGGCTCTTATCATTTTTCTTGTTGGATGGTGGTAGGTAGGCAGACTCCCCTCTTCAATAAAAGTGATGCTGCCAATGACTTATCTAAGCTTCACTGCTCACATTTTCTCTTTTAGAAAAAAATGTTCATCCTTTAATTATGCTACTTCACTTTTTGTGATGTTTATTGCAAAGTTTATCTATTAAACATTTCTCTTTCCTACTCCAAATTTGTCTACTCTTCACTATGGAAAGGGGTGTTGTAAATGTCTACTACACACACATGCTTTCCCCTATAACTTTGGATGGTTGCACATAGGACCTTTAAGTCATCAAGGCCATTATTTGGCTTTTTAACTCCCTGATCTAACTTGGTTTTCCTCTTTGCTTCCATACTATTCACCTACCTCACTCAAGTACTTCTCTTCCATTTCCATTACTTTAAATTGCACTTCTTAATACTTCTTATTCTCTTCGAGTAGACAGTAGGTCATCACACTAGGTGATGACCTACTGTCTCACCTAGTGTGTTATATCCTACTGGGACAAAGGTGGGTACACACACACACACACACACACACACACACACACTTACTATCGCTTCCTCCATTGGTTTTACCACTTGTTCATTAGAGCTCCCCTCGACAACCCCCCTTAATTTTCCTAATTTCTTTTCCCTCAAACTCCCTTATTCTCCTCTTAATTTCTCCCTAATTTAACTCTCTCTCTCTCGCTCTCTCTCTCTCTGATTTTTTATTAAGTTTTCCTTAGTTTTTCCTTAATTTTCTTTAACTTTCCTTTTTTCCTCTTAAGTATTTCATAAAATTTTCTATTTTTTTCATATTTTTTTCTAATTAGTTCCTTTAAATTTTCTCTCTATTTATTTCATGATGTTTTTCAAATTTATCCTAATTTTCCTATTTATTTCCTCTTTCTTTTTCTTCCTAATTTCTTCTTTTCCTACTATCTATTTATTACATTAATCTTTTGTACCGACTATCTCCACCCCAACTATTTATTTCACCCTAGTCTCCCTGAATTCCCTTAAGTCCCCAAACTTTTTTTTAATTTCCCTTAATTTTTTTCCTTGTTTTCTAATCCCCCCCCGCTTCCCTTATTTTCTAAATTCCCTTAAATACCCTATTTTTTCTACTTTCCACTTAAATCCCTTATTTTTTCTACGAATTAATGGTATTTGTCTATGCTATTGTTTAAAATTTAAAAATTACTTAAACTATCTAAGCTATCTAATCTATCTAAGCTTTGATCACCACGTGCATCGCCCTTTCTTTTCCCCTTTCACTCTCCTCGCTACATGGTCTAAACACCTCATTTTACATGCCTCTCTCACCTCCATGCTGCAGTCTATACGCCTCACAAATGCGTGCCTCTTTCGCTTCCTCTAGCCCCTAGACCTCTCACCTCCCTGACTCCTAACGCGACTATATCTCTCTTCTATAAAATAAAAACCTCACATTACTCACTACCCATTACTCGTTGCTCACTGCTCTACCCCATACCCCTTTCTACCACACCTACGTATCTACCTTCACACCTTACTCTCCTACCTTTTGCCACTGCACTGTGCTAGTAGCACACTTCACAAAGCCACTTTAAGAAGGCGCATTCGAATTTCTATGCGTGTGTGCATTTCGAGGTACAGCCCTTTTCTCAAACCTCGTGATGGACTCTCAGGTCTCTATCGCGCTCTTCTTATGATTTTTTCCTCACTTCACATACTCTAATTACCTCCCTCCCCTTTCCTTCACTGTACCTTAAATTTCACTTAGCACTATCTTTCATGCTTTTTCTACGGCTCTTACGTACTCTAATTACCTCTCTCTCCCCCCCTCTCTCTCTCTCTTTATATATGTATATTTTCCCTACCTTCTTTTTCCCTCCCCTCTCTATTTCCTTAAAATTACCTTCTTTCCCCCTCCCCTCTCTTACCTTATGTTCATTGAAACACCCCCCCCCCCTTCTCTTCCCTTTCTTTCATTATAATTATTAAATCTCATTAGGAAAAAAGGGAGCTCATTTTGGGGCCTTTTAGGGTTTTGAAAAATAGGCTCTCGACCAATCAGAAGAGGGCCAACATAACGTTGGAAAAATACCAAAAAGCATGTAAAAATATAAAATAAGTCGTATTCAAAATCTTTTTCTTTTATTATGTCTGACATATGTGATCTTCAAAAGATGATTTTCTATGCAATATTTGATGATTCTTACATCGCTAGCGCATCTAAAGCGGGCCAAAACCCCTAAGTTGACCCTGGAGACACCAAAAACCGATGTCCAGAGGCTTGAAAAAGAGCAAAAATCCTTCAAATGGGGGATTTGCACAAAAGAACGATTTGGCCAGCTGGAATTGTAATGGCTTCTCTTTCCTACTCTAAATTTGTCTACTCTTCACTATGGAAAGGGGTGTTGTAAATGTCTACTACACACAAAATCCCTTACATACATAATTAAAAATAAATTAAAAACCAAAACTTATGATAAATCCATAACTTTGACTTTTTGACACTAGAAATGAACTCAGAAGGGCTGAAAACCCTAGAAACAATAGTAAACATTGATGACTTTTCAAGACCTTAAAAAAGACAAAACACGTTGGAATAGTAAGTTACTGTGTGGTATCTATAATTACCGTGAGGTATCAGTGAAGTACCACGTGGTTTGTATAATTACCTGCATGTGCTATTAGTGAAGTACCATGTGGTATCTTAAAATGCCATGTGGTGAAAGGTATTTACCGTGCAGTAGCCACACATAGTTGGTGGTAGAAAAATTCACTTCCAGGATGATTTTAAGCACGGTTTTTTTTGCACTAGATGTTTTAAACATTTTAAATCACGAATTTGAATTGATTGCTTTAAACCTCAGTATATCCCTAATTTTCCAAGGGAGCAAAAAGATGGGAAACCAGACTACTAAAACAAGAAAACAATAAAGGTCATTTTTTGGATCAAACAATGGATAAAAAGTATTTCTTATGTAGAAAAAACTTATATTAGCTAACATTTCAAACCTACTCTTCATTCACAAATAAATGCCTTCTAATATCTTGATCTAATCCTATGGCTTTGCCACATGATATCCGTTGGTTAGTCTTTAAATATTGCATCAATTAACAAAATATTGTATGAATGAAAAATGGTTGTATCTCTCTCTCTGTCTCTCTCTAGTCTCTCTCCTGGGGGGGTGCACTACTAAAAAACCATATGTATCATGTGCATTCAAGAGGTATTCAATCCCTCAACTAAAATCTCCACCCCAATAAAACCACCCCTCTTTACTTGTGAACTAACGGGATTTCTTTTAAATTTGAATTAAAAAACCCCTCCTATTATTGTAATCCTGTTAAATGTTTTCCAAAAGATGAATTAAAATACCCCTACTTTTGAATGCACGTGGTATACTAAAATTTTTTAGGTGAACCCCCCGAGTCTCTCTCTCTCTCTCTCTCTCTCTCACACACACACACACACACACGAACCGTAATTGTAAACAACAAGAATTTCAACCTAACCCACATTATTAGACATCAAAATTAATCTTGTCTAAAAGCTTTGATTTTTTGCACATAAACAGCTCGTAGCTTTTAGTAGTATAAAAGCAAAATGATATTGCTGCATATTGCTACCTTTTGTCTAATACCACCTCTCATCACCGCATTGATTTTGCTTCATTTTGAAATATATAAGACAAGATTATGAATATAATGAGAAACAAGAAGACCCATTGGCAAGTTAAATGTATATTAGTCATGTACTTCCAAAAGTATTTTGAAGTTAAATGTATATTCGTCATGCACTTCCAAAAGTATTTTGAATTTTAATCTTTTGACTGTTCTCATTGAGACAATATTGGATAGTGACATATCAATCATGGATTCTTAATAGTTTTATACCTTGTCATATGTGAACGGAATTGATTATTTTTTAAATTGGAAAATCTTACTTGTTTATTCACTCAGACATCATAATGAATCATTGTTTCAAAGAATTATTGCATAGAAAACTTCCAGAATAATAAGTTCGAAATGTCTTTGTTAACCCTATTCAAATCATTTTCATCATATAAACTATGGACCTTCCTATGACACAAGGTTTTAAAATTCTATAGCTTGTAGTTAGAAATACAAAGTCCATTATCGTAGGAGAGTAGAAGTACAAGATATATGAAGAAGTTTGCCATCCATTACTTACAATATATGTATAATTCTACCTAGATAGATTCTATAATTAGGCTTTTAGAATTCCACCAACTCTTGGAATAATAATACACAGAATCTCCTCACAACCGTCTTTTTGGGGTAGTAATTCACAAATTTTCTAGGTTTTCTTTCATGTAATTTGCCACAAAATTGAAGGAAGATTTTAACTTATGGGCTATCCCAAAAAGGACACTGTACAATGAACTTATTTTAACACAGTACATTGTTTGAACCAACTGCAAACTTATTTTAAGTGATCGATTCGTCTAAATCAAGAATAGCCCTGTCGTCTCGCATGGTTTGTTTCAGCTTCCAAAAGCAGATATTTGCAGAATAGCGTGAAGGATTGTACAACCTTGTTGCAAAGACTATATGTCGTTTGTGATTGAGTCCTTGAGACAATCACGGTGCTGGTATTGAATTGCCTCCAGGGTTCGGGGACCTAAACCTGGAGTGTTCAGTCTGTCGAATTGGAAATCAGCAACTGCAGCTTGGAAGGCAGCCTGCCGTTGGTCAACAACAGTTCTAAGGACTTTGCGATTAGAGAACCTTGGTGCCAGGTCCGCAGATGGTATGGTTTGATTTGTGTCATCTAGTAGCCTTCTTTGCCCAACGAGGCAAACGGCAGCAAGGCAAACGACGTCATTTTACGTGGATTTCTCGCTACTGCCATGCAGTTCAATCGGTGTGATGAGTCAAATTCAAATTACGTATGCTCATGTTTTGGTTACTTGAATCTTTCGTTGAAACATTTTGTATCGTTGTAGAAGCCGCTCGTTGAAACAATTTGGATCTCATCATCGTCATTTTTCTCACCGTTGAATTGCGAGAACTGAGGGAGTCGCCGTCTCTCGCCTCATTTTCCTCTAGTTGGAGCTCGTGACTCGTTTCTTAGTCAATCGTGGTGTATTTATAGGATCGCTTGTGAGTTCAAAATCGACGAAGGTCACCTCAAGGTTCCCACGAGGCGACGTAAGCGTGGATAATCAAGAAAAATCACCGAGCATTTAGTGTTTGAACATTTCAGACTTGCATAGTGAGAGCTCCGATTTCAAGGCAATCAGAGTTTCAAGGGATCATTTACCTGGCTCTTGAATTTTCTCAATTAGGGACTAGCCACTTGAATCACTACAAGGCATAGGCCATTTTCCGATGAAAATACTGATGCTTTTTACATTAATTTTTTTTTTCACGGGCGCAAACGTCGCTATAAGTGTCGCTGAAAGTATCGGAAAAGGACTGTCACTATATAGCGACACAAGCAAATGTCGCTATATAGCGACACAGGAAATGTCGCTATATAGTGATACTGTTAATCATCGCTATATAGCGACACTAGTAAACATCGCTATATAGCGACGATTAATAGAAGTAAAAAAAAAGGGTTAGTGGGGCTAAACAAGGCTTCCTTTTGGCCCTGTTTAGCTCCACTAATCCTTTTTTTTTAAATAATTACAAAACAAAGTTTTTTTATAACAAAATTTCCCTTGCGAAAAGGGTGATACAAAATCGCTCTTGTGAAATGATGAGCAACAAAAGCATATACATGTTGGACATATACAACATTGTTTGTAACAAAATTACCCTTTTGAAAGGGCGATACAAAATTGCTCAAACAAGCGGATATACAAAAAGCTACTACCACTACTACTCATCCGAATCCGAATCATCCTTGTCTTGTTGGCCTGTTCCTTGGTCCTCGACACCTGCGTCTTCTCCCTCGTCCTCGCCACCTGCGTCTAATCCTTGGCCCTGTTGATCGCTCGCCTCCGATGATGGGACGTTTGAGCTTTGACCCTAAGAGCGAACCATATAAATCGAAAATTAGATTGGAACTTAAATTAAAAAGTGAGATTACAAGTAGGAGTAAACTTATACCGTGCGAGCAGCCACCTCAGCCCAATCGACCGTCGCTCCCATTGCCTCTTGCTCAATGAACCATGGCTTTGTTCCTATCCGAAATGTGCATCACGTCTCTGCATCTGTAGGAAGATGACCCATGGGAGCTTGCTGTGGATCCAATTTACGAGAGTTAGAGTTAGCTAAAGTGCATGTAATATGTAGTAAAACAAATAGAACCATACATTAAATGAGAAGAAGTAGACTTACCATGGTTGCCTCGAACGCATACCGTCCGCCTGCACCAAAGTGCAAAGTACCTACGATGTCCAGCCGTCTCTTTGCAGCCCTCTTTTGACCCTCGAACAATTCAGGATGGTCCCTATGTTGCTTCTTGAAGTACTTCCAATCAGCTTTGTCTGCCCAGCTGGGTTTAGCCAACCCCTTTGTGATGGAAGTATGCAAGGTTGATCTACGATGCTTCAAGACCAAACCCATGCGCTCTCGCATATAATCATCGTTAAACTTTACATTTGGTGAATTAGGGTATCTTTGTTTTAACTCATCAATGACCGCCTGCTTCTTTTGGGCATCTTGATACTGCCAATCGGTGTTTATGCCGCTCTTGAAGTGATGACTCATCAACTTCCTCATGGCGGCCATCACTGCTTTGCCCTTTCTATCTTCTATTATCTCTCCGACAGCTGTGATTTGATAGGAGAGATCCCCTAATGAGTAAGGATGACTGACGGTAGCAGAGTTAGAAGGAGTGGAAGCTGCGCGAACGCTTCCAGAGCGAGGAGTAGTAGTGGGAGTAGGAGAGGGAAAGGGACCTGACTGATACTGTGTCTCCGGACCAAGTAGAGACCTAAAGGAGCGTGAGTGTGCTAACTCGTCTACATCTCCCGAGTCAGCACAACATGAGCTGCCCATCCTACTCTTCCTTCCCTTGCGAGACACATGCGCAGGTGATGACCCTGCAGTCGAAGGGGCACGAGGGGACGGCTGGGCAGTATGTCCACCCATCCGTGTAGGGGAGGGAATTGCTGAGGTCCTCTAAGATAGCAGAGAGAAGAATCTCACTGCCTCCTCATCGCTCATCTGTGCTACAAACTCGTCGAGACTCCCAACAAAGCCATGCGCGGCTAGCAAAGGAGTTTCCCGAGGGGTAGTCGCAGTGCTACGTGGAAGAGGAGTTAGAATAGGGGTAGTCGTGGTGCTAGGTCCGAGAGGAGTCGGACCAGGGGTAGTCCTCGGGGTAGTCACCTGAGAGGAATCAAAGTCCTCTGGAGCATAAAGATCATGAGCTCTTCTCCTGCGAGGCTGTCCGTACTCATCGGATGAGTGACGTGATCCCATGTCTAACATAGACACAAACACAAAAACAAAAAACAAAAAAACAAACATAAGCATAGGCATAGGCAAGAAGAAAGAAGAGGGAAAGGAAAGAGAAGAGAAAGAAGAGGGAAATAGAGAATAAGAGTTAGAGAGAATAAGCTCATGCTTATGCTTATGCAAAAATAGAGAATAAGAGAAGGGGGAAATAGAGAAGGGGAAAAGAGAGAAGCTAGAGAATGAGCTTATGCGGAAATAGAGAATGAGAGGAGGGGGAAATAGAGAAGAGGGAAAGAGAGCAGCATAAGCATGAGCTTATGCGGAAATAGAGAATGAGCTTATGCGGAAATAGAGAGTGAGAGAAGCATAAGCATGAGCTTATGTGGAAATAGAGAATGAGCTTATGCGGAAGAAGAGAATGAGAGAAGGGGGAAATAGAGAAGGCAAAAAGAGAGAAGCATAAGCATGAGCTTATGCGGAAATAGAGAATGAGCTTATGTGGAAATAGAGAATGAGAGAAGCGTAAGCTCATGCATGAGCTTATGCTTCTCTCATTCTCTATTTCTGCATAAGCTCATGCATAAATATAAGCTTATGCAGAAATAGAGAATGAGAGAAGGGGGAAATAGAGAGGGGGGAAAGAGAGAAGCATAAGCATGAGCTTATGCTGAAATAGAGAAGAGGGAAAGAGAGAAGAGGGAAAGAGAGAAGCATAAGCATGAGCTTATGCAGAAATAGAGAATGAGAGAAGGGGGAAAGAGAGAAGCATAAGCATGAGCATAAGCTCATGCTCATGCATGAGCATAAGCATGAGCTTATGCTTATGCTTATGCTTCTCTCATTCTCTATTTCTGCATAAGCTCATGCTTATGCTTATGAGAGCTTATGCAGAAATAGAGAATGAGAAGGGGGAAAGAGAGAAGCATAAGCATGAGAAGGGGGAAATAGAGAGGGGGGAAAGAGAGAAGCATAAGCATGAGCTTATGCGAATGCTAGAGAATGACCTTATGCGAAAATAGAGAATGAGAGAAGCATAAGCATGAGCTTATGCGGAAATAGAGAATGAGCTTATGCGGAAATAGAGAATGAGAGAAGGGGGAAATAGAGAAGGGGGAAAGAGAGAAGCATAAGCATGAGCTTATGTGGAAATAGAGAAGGGGGAATGGGAGAAGGGGGAAATAGAGAAGGGGGAATGAGAGAAGCATAAGCATAAGCTTATGCGGAAATAGAGAATGAGAGAATCATAAGCATGAGCTTATGCTTCTCTCATTCTCTATTTCTGCATAAGCTCATGCATAAGCATAAGCTTATGCGGAAATAGAGAATGAGAGAAGCGGGAAATAGAGAAGGGGGAAAGAGAGAAGCATAAGCATGAGCTTATGCGAAAATAGAGAAGGGGGAAATAGAGAAGGGGGAAAGAGAGAAGCATAAGCATGAGCTTATGCGGAAATAGAGAAGGGGGAAATAGAGAAGGGGGAATGAGAGAAGCATAAGCATAAGCTTATGCGGAAATACAGAATGAGAGAAGGGGGAAATAGAGAAGGGGGAAAGAGAGAAGCATAAGCATGAGCTTATGCGGAAATAGAGAAGGGGGAAATAGAGAAGGGGGAATGAGAGAAGCATAAGCATAAGCTTATGCGGAAATAGAGAATGAGAGAAGGGGGAAATAGAGAAGGGGGAAAGAGAGAAGCATAAGCATGAGCTTATACAGAAATAGAGAAGGGGGAATGAGAGAAGCATAAGCATAAGCTTATGTGGAAATAGAGAATGAGAGAAGGGGGAAATAGACAAGGGGGAAAGAGAGAAGCATAAGCATGAGCTTATGCAGAAGCTAGAGAATGAGCTTATGTGGAAATAGAGAATGAGAGAAGCATAAGCATGAGCTTATGCGGAAATAGAGAATGAGCTTATGCGGAAATAGAGAATGAGAGAAGCATAAGCATGAGCTTATGCTTCTCTCATTCTCCATTTCCGCATAAGCTCATGCATAAGCATAAGCTTATGCATAAGCATAAGCTTATGCGGAAATAGAGAATGAGAGAAAGGGGAAATAGAGAAGGGGGAAAGAGAGAAGCATAAGCATGAGCTTATGCAGAAATAGAGAAGGGGGAATGAGAGAAGCATAAGCATAAGCTTATGTGGAAATAGAGAATGAGAGAAGGGGGAAATAGAGAAGGGGGAATGAGAGAAGCATATGAGCTTATGCTCATGCATAAGCATGAGCTTATGCGGAAATAGAGAATGAGAGAAGGGGGAAATAGAGAATAAGAGGGAAAGGAAAGAGAGAAGGAAAAAGAGAGAACGGGGAAATAGAGAAGGGGGAAAGAGAGAATAAGAGAAGAGGGAAAAAAGAGAAGGGGAAAAAAGCATAAGCTTATGTTTAAGCTTATGCTTATGCTTAAACATAAGCATAAGCTTAAACATAAGCTTATGCTTATGTTTAAGCATAAGCATAAGCATAAGCTCATGCTTATGCTCATGCATGAGCATGAGCTTATGCGGAAATAGAGAATGAGAGAAGGGGGAAATAGATAAGAGGGAATAGAGAATGAGAGAAGGGCTCGGGGGGGTCACTCATCATATGTAACCCTATCACGTGAGTTCAACAGAAGGATTTTTTTTATTTCTAAAATTTACAGAAATAAATATACATAAGGGACTATTTAAAATAGTTTTGGAAAAAATTTACAGATTTGTATAGAAAAGGGGTACATTTTATTAATGAATTTTTTTACAGATAAGGGATTTTAAATATAGGCCTTGAACGCACGTGATATAGAGGGTTTATACATAGTGACCCCCCCGAGGAGAAGGGGGAAATAGAGAATGAGAGAAGCATAAGCATGAGCTTATGTTTCTCTCATTCTCTATTTCCGCATAAGCATGAGCTTATGCTTCTCTCATTCTCTATTTCCCCCTTCTCTCATTCTCTATTCCCTCTTATCTATTTCCCCCTTCTCTCATTCTCTATTTCCGCATAAGCTCATGCATAAGCATAAGCTCATGCTTATGCTTATGCATGAGCTTATGCCGAAATAGAGAATGAGAGAAGGGGGAAACTTAAGCATAAGCTCATGCTCATGCATGAGCATAAGCATGAGCTTATGCTCATGCATGAGCATGAGCTTATGCGGAAATAGAGAATGAGAGAAGGGGGGAATAGAGAATAAGAGGGAAAGGAAAGAGAGAAGGGAAAAGAGAGAAGGAAGAAATAGAGAAGGGGGAAAGAGAGAATAAGAGAAGAGGGAAAAAAGAGAAGGGGGAAATAGAGAAGGGGGAAAGAGAGATGCATAAGCATGAGCTTATGCAGAAATAGAGAATGAGCTTATGCGGAAATAGAGAATGAGAGAAGCATAAGCATGATCTTATGCTTCTCTCATTCTCTATTTCCGCATAAGCTCATGCATAAGCATAAGCTTATGCGGAAATAGAGAAAGAGAGAAGGGGGAAACTTAAGCATAAGCTCATGCTTATGCTCATGCATGAGCATGAGCTTATACGGAAATAGAGAATGAGAGAAGGGGGAAATAGAGAAGGGGGAAAGAGAGAAGCATAAGCATAAGCATAAGCTTATGCATGAGCTTATGCGGAAATAGAGAAAGAGAGAAGCTTCTCTCATTCTCTATTTCTGCATATGCTCATGCTCTCATGCTATGCGGAAATAGAGAATAAGAGGGAAAGGAAAGAGAGAAGGGAAGAGAGAGAAGGGGAAAATAGAGAAGGGGGAAAGAGAGAATAAGAGAAGAGGGAAAAAAGAGAAGGGGGAAAAAAAAGAGAATAAGAGAAGGGGGAAGAAGGAAAGAGTTTGAGGGGAAGAGAGGGTTCCTACGCCCATCACTGCAACTTGCGCTTAAGGCGCTAGCTGCAGGCCAATGCAAATAACAAAAATAATATATGGAAAAAAGAGGAAGCACTTACCTGAAATAGTATGTCTTGCTCAGTGTAGTGGACTGGCCCTACAAAAGAGAGAAAACAACCCATTTTTTCAAATAAGATGTTAGTGGAAGGAGGAGATTACAAAAGCAACTTCTTGAAGGGAGGAGATTGAGGAGACAAGGAAAGGAGGAGATTGAGGAGACAAGGAGAAAGAGAAGGAAGAGAAATATAGAAAAAAGAGATGAGTTTTCTTTCTTTCTTGAAATCTCGTTTTTTGTTTCAATCCTTTCAAAACAAGCATGAAAACTAGTTTACAGGTTTAGCAATACAAGAAGAAACACTCACAAAACTAAAGCTAACAAAAAACAACCTACATTGTTGAAACAAACTCATCTCTTGAAGAACTTCCTTTCAAGAAACCAAAGAGGGAAAAGGGTAGAGAGGGAGTACAAGAGGTAGGGGAAGAGTGAGGAGTGGAAAATAGAGTGGGAGGTTGCTTGAAAGAGGTGGGAGGTCATCGAAAATAGGTGGGAGGAGATATTGGCTTGCTTACTTGAGAGATTAGGGAATAGGATGAAGAAAACGCCGCGCGTTTAGAGTTTTGGGTTTTAACCCACAGCGTCGCTATATAGCGACGCTAATCCATTGCTATATAGCGACGTTTTTAATTAAAAACATCGCTATATAGCGATGGAAGCAAAAAGGTCGCTATATAGTGACGCTTACAGTCACTTTTTTGTTGTAGCATCAAAAGAAGCTCAAACATGCTATTTTATAACTGTTAATATCTTTTCTTCATGCTTATGTTGTGATTTTATAAGTGTAGATGGAAGGAACGAGTGGAAGCTCGTCCGATGATGCGCCAATGCCTGGGAGCATGAAGTGGCTTACGGAGAGGTTATACTGTCATTGCACTCATTGCAAGCGAGAAGTACGACATCAACGTCGTATTATCATGCGCCACTTGTGGATGTATGGGGAGGAGCCGGAACCAGTACCCCTCATTGGTGTTGCACATGTTGATGGACCATCGATAAGTCAAAGCTATTTAAGTTTGCAATCTTATTGTATACTAGGAAATAGAAGATCTTATATTTACACGAAATCTTAAAACAGGATGAGGAGGGTGACGAGGGTACACATATACCTTCTCACTTTCAGCAAGACTATAGTCTCCCGGATGATGACGAGGGTATGGTCGACATAATGGATTCCATTTTTAGGGGCACTACATCCCATGTACATGTGATGTCAGAGTCTGAGGTCGAAATGCAAGAGTTGCAATCAACACAATTGTACGAGGATGCTAGGATGTCTAAACTACGTGCTTGTCTCTCAATCTTGAATCTACAAGTACAATATGGGTGGTCGGATACAAGTGTCTCGGCCTTAATGAGGTTAGCTCTTGCATTAATTTGACTCATTATTTGGATATTGTTTGTTTTGAGAATCATCATTTGGATAGTGTCTTTGTCATAGGTTGCTCTAGAAGATGTTGCCTGCACCAAATACCATGCCCGCATCAAGAGATGAAGCGAAAAAGATGCTAACAATGGTAGGTATGGATTATGATACCATCCATGCTTGCCGTAATGATTGTATTCTCTTTCGTCGTGAGCATGGAGATTTGGCTAGTTGTCCAAAGTGTGGGAAACAACGATATAGAGATGACTTGCAGGGTGAGCGGATACCAGTAAAGGTCTTGAGACACTTTCCCATCATTGCAAGAATACAACACATGTTCCGATGCAAATCCATAGCGGAGTTGATGACATGGCATGCATCTCATCGGTCCATTGATCACACATTGAGGATTCTCGCAGATTGTGCAGCTTGGAAGCACATAGATAATCAGGGGTGTGATTTTTTGGTGAGCTTTTTTTTAATTTTCATGAATATTGTGAGTTTTTCATTCACCTGAGAGAGAGAGAGGGGGAGGGGGGGTTTCATGGAGTGGGGTGGGTGGAAAGTTTAGGTTATGGTTGCAGTTAAGAGGAGAGAGGGGGCAGAGGGGAGATAAAGGAAAAGGGGAGGGATGGTCGCATGGGTAAAGTGGCATGGAGAAGGGAGGGGAGGGGAGTTGGAACATATATTTGTTATCATAGTTAGAGGGGGAACTTATAAGGTATGCAAAGAGGAGTGCGAGGAGAGAGAGGATGAGGAATGTGAAACTTATGTTCATCTACTAAATGTAAAGGGGAAGGGAGAGCATATGGGAAATTTGTTCATTTTCAAAGTGTATAATTTGATAGATTTGACCTCATATTTGGATTCCTCGTCAAATTCCGGTCATTTTGAGTACCAACATGACCATATTCCGATAAAAATTGGAAAAATGGTGTTTTTGTTATGAATTCATTTTGACCTGTTTTGGGCCTATTTTGAGTCTGCGCTAGCGCAGACTCAAAATAGGCCCAAAACAGGCTAAAATGACAAAAACACCATTTTTCCAATTTTTATCGGAATATGGTCATGTTGATACTCAAAATGACTGGAATTGAACACGAGGAATCCAAATATGAGGTCAAAAGTTTCAAATTATACACTTTTAAAATGAACATATCTCCCATAGTTACTCCCTTCTACTTTGAATATGGACATATCTTCCATAATTTTTTGCCTCCTACTGCCACTCATATTTGCCCCCCCCTTGTGCATAGTATACACTCTTCCACCCCTTCCACATGCTATGAAAATGAACATATCCTATATCCTCTCCCCCTCTTTCTAACCTCCCCAGCTTTCTTATAACAAAAACATGTATGGATTTCTAAAAAAAGCTCGCAAAAACAAAGGAAATGGTAAAAAAGCTCACATAAAAAAGCTCGCCAAAAGATTTTTCCCGATAATCAGTGGCCGGACTTTGCGAGGGAGCCATGCAACTTACATCTTGGGCTAGCCATGGACGGCGTGAATCCTTTCGGGTTACGCTCGACATCTTGGTCGACATGGCCCATAGTCATGGTGAATTACAATATCCCACCATGGCTAACAATAAAAAAGGGACACCTCATGCTTACACTACTTGTACCAGGAAAGTACAAGGCAAAAAACATGGACGTGTACATGGCACCTTTGATAGAGGAGTTACAGATATTATGGAGAGAAGTGCAGGTCTTTGATATTTCCAGAGCTCCTAGACATACCAATGATATTTTAGTCAGGGGTATCTTGATGTGGACCATGCATGACTACCCAGGATATGGAGAGTGCGCAGGTACGTGGTTGTGTCTTTACATGTACAATGAGGGATTATGCTTTTTTTACTCTCTTTTGCAGGCATGTCTTGTACTAACACATTCATGCACGCGTGCAGGACTTGTTACAAGTGGGTACCATGCTTGTCCTGTTTGGGACCGGCTCTAAAATCGCTTGCACGCTACTCCAAACATATGAGGAAAAATGTTTATGAAGATCATGCTTGATACCTTCCGCTCGACCATCTCGCACATGGAGGTCAGCTTGATCCACCACCATCATATTTGAAGGCAAGTGACTGGATTCAAGCTTGGAGGGCGAATGGAGAGGAACCTTCTCCTGGTACTATTTGGGCTTCCTTATTGGGGTCAGTTACAAATCAATCATCTCTTGGATCCCATGCATATTTTCAAGAATATGGGGGCTACTATTTGGGCACACTTGGTTGGTTCCAAGGACTCGAGAGGAGTGCGAGAAGACTTGCGTGCTATGAATAGGATGTCTCGTTTGTGGCCCCAAGTGCATGATTCGGGAAAAGTTATCCTCCCGAAAGCAACGTGGATCCTCTCTACGAGGGAGGAGGCAGCGGTCAAGGCAGACATTGCCTCTTTTCAAACACTGACAGGGTACATGCGTTGCTTGAAAGGAGCATTTTCAAAGGACAATAAGCTTAGTGGGCTCAAGTCCCATGATTGGCACAAGGTCTTATAGGTATTCTAAGTAGAATTAGTGTACCAATAATCATGATGCGTTAGCGTAATTATTATTATGTTATATTGTTGACATGACTTCATTGTTGCTTTGATAGTTCATCCTCCCAATTACAATAAAAGGGTGCTTACAAGAAGATGTTAGAAATGCTATATTCAAGATCTGTGGTATTGTGAGGTATGCTTACTATCAAATCGCATTATATATTTTCTTCATGGACATGTGAAATAGGTGGATATCTCAAATATCTTACATATGCATGGACATGTGAAATAGGTGGATATCTCAAAAAGAGATCTCTATATTGAGCATCGAGAATGCTAGGGTGGAATCCATCGAAGCCGTATGCTTGCTTGAGAAGCACTTTCCCCCGAGCATTATGACAACTCAAGTCCACTTGCTTGTGCACATAGTTGATGAGGTGGCTATAGCAGGTACTGTTCATAGTCGATGGATGTTTTTTCTCGAGCGGTTTATGAAAACTTTAAAGGGGTTTGTAAGACAAAGAGCAAGACCGGAAGCAAGCATGGCAGAGGGATGGCTTGTGCAAGAGTCATTAGTATATATCACAGAGTTTCTTGGATCCACGGATCCTGATATGCCGCAAGCTTGGCACAACAGATGATGATCGCATCGTTGGCGAGGTTCCCCAAGGAAAAGGGATTGAAAGAAAGATGAGCGAAGAGAAAATGGAGAAATTCAATAAGTTTTGTATCCTCAATAGCCCTGAGATGTAGAAGTGGATTGAGAGATATGAAGTGGCCAAAGCAGAAAGAATAAATGCAAGGACGAGATTCAGAGTAATGTACAGGCGATCACAACCATATCCACAGGATCTGGCTCTTCTCCCTACTCACATGTCACTTGATTGGCTACAACTGGCTCTACGTAAAGCCGAACGTGATGGAGAGACAATAAATGAGCGCGAGCGAGAGTTATCATCTGGATGTATGGTGCATGTAAGTTTCTTACCTCTTGATGTAATTAAGTAATTATTTGTGGCAATATATGCTATAAAATATATGCATCTTCATTGTTTTAATGATGCTCTTTTACAGTACAAAAAGTACAGTGCATTATGGTCGTATGGGCGACATTTTCACGTGGAACGCATCGATTCAAAGAGAGTCACGTATGATTGTGGAGTCATGGCTAACTTCACACAAGATAGCCGAGCAAGTGCTTCAGATACCAATCTTCTCTCCTCATAGTTGGATTATTGTGGAACCATACGCGACATCTATGAAATTGATTTCAGACGATTTACTATTTTCATTCTTGATGTAAAATGGTTTAGAACTACTTACAACGGTCCCCATGCGACAGTGAGAAAAGATAGTAGCGGTCTCTTTGCAATAGACTCCACCAAACATTGGACCGATGAAAGTGATACTTTTGTTCTTCCCGAGCACTGTGAGCAGATGCATACTAATGATTTAATTAGTCAAAGCTTTCCTTTTTAAAGTCCATTGATACATGTACTTGAGCATAATTTCATATATATAATTGACGACATTTGGCACCCATCTTCAATATAGGTGGTTTTTCATCCGGATCGTTCTTATCCAAGATGGTGGTACGTGATCCAAGTTGCACCACGAAGTAAGCAATTTTTTGAAGATCGAGATGTGGATATGGAGATGCCACTACCAATGCCAGATCCAATTGATGAATCTAGCGAAGAAGATGTAGATCACCATATAAACCAAGAGGAAGATGCGCATAATGACATCGCACGGGAGGAGGATGGAGATCACGATATTGAGGAAGAAGACAACAATCATCAAGAATCACCACACTTAAGCTTTATTGAAGAAGATGATCAAATACTTTTAGGTGAACGTACGATGCTAGAGTATGATGATGATATAGGAGATAAACTCGGTATAGAGTTGGAGATAGACTTGTTTGGTGCCTTAGACTTGGCTCAAGATGAAACAGTTGATGTAAATGCTCTTATTTGATTTTTCTCATCTCAAACTTGGACATGAATATATGAGCTTCAAAGGCTTGATGTACATGCTCTCATTTTTTTATTCTCTATGAGCTCAAACATGTATGAAAATTTAAAAACTTTTGTCATTGGAAAAAACTAACTTTTAAGGCCTTTTTTAAAAAAAATATATCTCTGTAAAAACGTCGCTATAAATTTGTATATCAGTGTCGCTATATAGCGATACTTAAAAGTCACTGTATAGCGACTTTTACCAACAGTCGCTATATAGTGACGATTTAGGAAACCCGCTTTTCATACCGACGATTAACGCTAAGCGAGCGCTAAACGTCGGTACATAAACATCGCAATAGGATCCATGTGTAGTAGTGAATCACCTTTTACAATATCAGTTATTTTTACTTGTGACCATAAGAAGAGCTCTGAGTTCCAATAAGGTTGAAATTTGGTGCACTTGAGTTGATAATGCTATGTCCTCAATATATTGAGTTAGCTCTTAGTGCACCTTCATGATAGTAGACATGAATAAGAGTTTTTAGTAGGTGGGATCTATCTTGTGGAAAGAAAATTTGTTATCCACATATTATGTTGCATTGGACTTGGGAGTAACTTGGGTTAAGCTCAAAATGTGGATCAATGTTACATCTTTCGTAAAAAGAGTGGATTAGAGTTACTCCATTTAGGTGGAGTAGTGATGATAACTTTTAATGGGTTGGTACATAGTAAGGTGGACCACTTTTTTACTAGTATAGTACTATAATTTCCTTAAAAGATGATTTAGGGATGTCACTTGAGATCATGTAGGCTTAATAGAATGAGTTTTCAAATAGTAAATGTTGGAATAATTGGTTGACTAAGCTCCCTCATGGGGAAGGGGTTATTGTTCTAAGGCCCAAGAGTAGCGTTGGGGAACTTGGGTCATTGGTTGCTTGTCGTTAATCATTAAAAGGTCTTTGCAAAGTTTGGTGACCATCTCCAATATACACATTGGGTATAAGTGTATGGATGCACATGTTTTGGGTGCTTATGCAATGTGTAGCTTGTTTGAAAATGAGAAGATGTGCATATCCCACCATATACGTGACACGTATCATTATGAATCTTTTCAAGTATAAGTGACTTACTCATTGAAAAGTTTTTTCAAAGTTTCATGACCATCAGCAGTGTACAATAATGTACATCTATGATATACGCATATCATTACACAACTTTTGGCAATTATGCACTCAAACTTGAGAAAAAGTAAAAGAAGAACATAGAGAAAATGTGCAAGGTGCACCACACAAATGACTACATAGATTTCATTAATTTTGGCTGTGCAATCTCCAATTTCATAAAAATCTTAGGGAAAAATACAAGTTTATGGAAAATACTTATTCAAAGGTTTGTTCAAAGTGCCTTAACCATCAAACACATACAGATAAGCAATACACACCTTTGCATGTTTGAAAATGCCAAAATGTGCATGTTCCATTTTACAAATGACCAATAATTAGGGAAAAAGAAGGAAGAACCTTTTTCCATGTTGAAACTCTATCCTTAAGACAAGAGCATTACAGATTGCACAACTAGTGGGTTGCGTAAAATACTACTTTGTGATTCTCTACACATACATATATATGCATACAATAATCCCATTTGATGGAATTATCATCATGTCCTTTAATGATTTGTCATAGACTTGGAGAGATCAATTGACTTCTATAGAGATAACCCATAGTAAAGTGTCATGTGTTTTATTCAACAAATAGTTGAATATGTGATGAGGATTGTGGAAAATGTGTAAGGGTATTTAGATGAAAATGGAAGCTGGTCATACATGAGTGTCTCTCTCCCACGTGCACGCCCGCGCACACACACACAGATGCATCTACGCATGCATACATGCACAAATGTGTGCATGCATTCGCACATGCACACGGAATGCGCATGCACATACACATCGATGTAGGCATCTCGTACGCATGCATGTGCAAACATGCACTCATGCACACATACACACAAAAATAGAACCTGTAATTAACATGGAATTTTAATGTTACCCCCATTATTATGGACTACGCATGTTTTTTTGTAAGCTTAGTTTGTAAAACTTTGCTTGTAGAAATTTTTTTCTTGCCACATGTCATCACCAAATTAATTTTTCTTTATTTTAATGTTAGAAGATACGATGAGAAAATTTTTAATAAATTTAGCAATTGAAATCTATATTCCTCTTGACCTTAAAACTTATTTTGTATTTTAATGTTTGACCTTCTCTCATTGAAATAGATAATACTAATGGCTCTACTAATTCGAAAATTTCTCTAACTTTGTGCTCGAGCATTGAATTTGCATCAAAATTTTTGCATTAGGTTTGTAATTTTCTATTTCAATTGTCTTGGCATTAGGAATTTGGATTGGATTAAAAAAAGTTACAAAATTTGCATGATTCATTGAAAAAATCAGTTGACAATTTAATTAAAACATTAACCTATGCTAAACCCCCTAATGTCAATTAAGCTAATATAATTAACCTTTAACGTTCCTTTGCCCCTCCCCTCAGCCTCGTTGTGATCACCCTCTCACTCCCTCCCCTCTGCCTCACTGTTGCGATCACCTCGTCGACCTCAACCCTGCCCCTCCCCCTTGCTTGCGACCTCCTCCACCCAGCCACCCTCAAAGGCCACCACCCTCTCACGATCTTGGAATGAGAAATGAGGGGCACCAACCCATTCTTTCCACTCCCTCATACGTCACAAGGAACTTTGAGACATTCTCTGTATAGGAAAAGAAGAGGATTCTCTATATCATTTACTGGTTTGAAATGAACATAACTAGGAAGAGTCCAAACTAGAGAAAATGGAACACTTCCTAGTTACCTCATCTAGGGAATCAATCAAAAAATTCCCTATGCAAGTCAATGCAGGGAATCATTAGAGAATTTCACCATATAGGAAAATTTTCTTAGATAGTGAAATTCATTAGCAATTCCCTACATAGTCTAACTAGGAAATGTTCCATTTTTCCTAGTTTGCACACTTCCTAGTTATAGTCTAGTAAATGATATAGAGAATCCTCTTTTTCTTTGTAAGACAAACTAGGAAATGCCCCATTTTTCATAGTTTGCAAACTTCCTAGTTATGAACTAGTAAACAATATTGAGAATCTTCTATTTCCCTATATAGGAAGAACGCGAAATAAGTGATTTTTTCTAAGTTATATCATTTAAGAAATGAAGCACTCATGTTTCACATTTTCATATGTAGCAATTTGAACTTTTAAAGTACCTAGAGCAATAAGCAATTGTTACTATAATTACATTAACTCACATTATCTACACTAAGATTCAACAAAACCATCAAAAAGATTATGGAGTTCTCTTTAATATTTCTACAAATAATAAGAAGGTAAAAAGTCCATTCGTTATTACAATATTCAAAAGAAAAAGCAAAAAACTTCTACTATAAGAAATATAAGACAACCAAAGAGAGCTAAAAGAGTCTACATAACATCTTTGAAGACTTGTTTGAATCAAGCTAAATGTCATATCAAAATCTCTATATCTTCTAAACTAAGCACATCAGATTTTTCCATGAATCTAACTTTTTGACTTTCAATAAGCCAATGCACAATGTCCCTTATCATAATGTTACTGGCTGGTTTCTTGATGTCTGTAGAGTACTGTTTGAAGCTACTCTCCATCTTTTTAAGCTTCACATATGTACTTTTTAAGGAAAAGTACATATCATGAATTGTGTGGACTCCCATGTATTTCAAAAGTATCGTCTCCATATTTTCCTCTAAAATGTCATCCACCTGAGGGCATAGTAACAAAACAAGTGACAATATATTAAAAAATTCGAAGCAAATGATTTAAATAATGAAGCCTAATTTAAAAGGCTGTCACATACTCTTTTATACTCGCTTGAAATCGTAGTCACCTCCATGTATGTACCTTGAATATCTTTTAAGTTCTAATTCAAATAAAACATTGAGATTAAAATCAAGGTATAAAGACTTCAAATCATAGAAAATAAATTCTAAATATAAGAATACCTTGCATCTCTTTCCTTGGGATTTATCACTTCTTTGCACGGTCTTCTGTTCTAAGTGATCTCTCATTTTTTCACTCACCTATGAATGATAAACAACAAGTAGTGTTAATGCCATTGGAAAGAATTATGTAAAGATGGTTGTAGGACATATGTACATAGTTTAAAATTTAAACCATTAGCATAGTGTAGATGTTTGACACAAAAATTGATTTCTTTTTAAATGCCAACTTAGCATTGCATAGTCATATTAGAGTGGAAGAAATGATTCAAGGGGAATTTGACATCAATTACAAGTAGAGTGCACTACTACAGGAGATAAACATCTCATAATTTGTAATTAGTTTAATCAACTTCATATATTTATTGGTAAATAATATTTATCTTATGTTAGAGAGCATTGATTTTGAGTTATAATTTTATCATTGGGTGCATGAGATAGTTGATTTTTACACCAAAATATTACATTTGACATCACACATTGTGTATTTCATGGCTAAAGGGATTATTCACCCTCTATTGGCAAAAATTTCCCTTGAGATATAGTTTTACCTTAGAAAACATGAGACGATAGTGCCTTATCAACTTAACATTGCACATGTACTTCTAATTTGGGACATTAATTTTGAATTACATAGCATATTATAATTATCTATGCATTTGACAATTTAGATTAACATTATTATATTTTTCACTTACAAAATGGAGAAACCTTAGAATTTTTTTGGAATAAAAATAAGTGCATGTACTTCTCATTGTCACTTTTATTTGGACTCCATATAGAAGAAATATAGTGTTCTAAAATTAAAGAATATGTAATTAGCCTACATTAGATATCTTATTAAAATTACAATGATCCACACTTGTTACGTACATGCTCATTTTTAATATGCAAATATTTTTTTATATGCAATATTCAATAGTCTTTCTTACACAAAAAACTCCTCCTATGTAGGTAATTGCAATACAAAACATGCAGTCTTGCTAATTTCTAATATACGAAACAGAGAATCCCCTTGATTATCCATATAAAAGTACAAATTTCCTAGAAGAGACCATATTTCCTATATAGAAAATAGAAAATTCATTTGATTCTCCATATGGGATGTCACATTTCCTATATAGCATTGAGTGATCTATATAGGAAATACAATTTGTTGTGAAAAAAAGAGGTCATTTCCTAGATAGAAAACATAGAATCCACTTGATTCTCCATATTACATGACAAATTTCCAAGATGGCATTGACTGTCTATATAGGAAAAAGAAATTCCTAGATGAAGAGGGGAAAATTCCTCTTTTTATCTAGGAAATATGCTCAAATTTCCTAGTTGAACACCAAATTCCTATATAGGCATTAGTCTAAAGTTCCTTGTGCTCTCTCCATCCTAGAAGAGGAGTTTGTGGGTATGGCGGAGGAAGAGCGGCGCCCTGAGGATCGTGACCTGGAATAAGAGCAGTCACGAAAATGTTTTTTTCGCTAGAAGGAGCAAAGCAATCAATCCAGATATGCAGCATGTAACATTGTCCATTCCATGCTGACCCCCTACCAAAATCCATTAGAAGTGAGGCATGTCCTTGTAATTAAAACGAGACACATCTATTGCTATATTTCACGACAGAGTGCATTCACTTCGCAGCGAGGGAAATGTACACAAGCAAATCGGTGTGGCGGATCGCAAGGGAAGATAGGAAGAAAGCGAGTGGATGGAAGGCACTGTAGCAGATCAACAATATGCGAGAAGGAGGCAACATGATTTGGAAAGATCACATCTTTATATGCGATGAGCAGGGAGCTGAAAACATTTGGAAAAACCTTAAGAATGCATTGAGTAGGGCACGTGGCATCTTACCCTTGCTCCTTAATCCATCCCCCTCCCCCCCTTCCCCCCTCTTCCACTCGCTAATACCATTTTTTTCAAAGAGGGCCTCCCTTTTTGATTAAGGCATCTAGTTTCAATATTTTTGTACCTTGTGCTTTGTGAATGGAATAAATAATTTAGGAAATTCAAAAAGTTAATGTTTTATTCACTCAAACATGATAGGGAGTCACACTTTCAAACACTTGTTCCATATAAGCACAAAATTTTAAGTTCATGTATAATTTGTTTTGTTCTTCATAGGTACATATTCAAATCATTTTCATCTTATAAACGATTGAAAAAATCTATGACTGCTATTACTTAGAATCTATAGTTCAATTCCACGAATTCTAGAATTAAAGAATCCATTCTCATAGAAAAGCCGTAATTTTGATAAATTCAAAACATACAATTCTTTGGTTTTCTTCTTGGGCAATTTCTCTTTTTCAGTAGCCCCTGTTTGTTGTAGAAACCAATCAAATACGCAGTACTATACACATTGTTTGAACAAATGTAGAGCATCACAATGCCATTCTATCGGGCTGCAAGGGTTCGGAAGCCTCTTTCTGCATACTATCATACGTTTGGAGAAGTTAACCTTAGAGTTTCTTGAACTATCCGTCCTTGAGAGAATCGTTTCTTCTAGATCAAAGCTGCATAATAATCTATCATGTTGCCCTGGCGTTCCTCATGGTTTGTCTCGATGGCGCTGGTGCGGAATTGCCTCTAGCATTGTATCAACTTCGTGGCAACGACGAACACCTTGATTGTATCACCTTGATGGCAATGACTAGTGCGCTTTCTGTGATTGGCACAAGATAATCACGGCGCTGGTACTGAATTGCCTCCAGGGTTTGGCCCTGAAACTGGAGTGCTCAGTCTGTTGAACTGCACATGAGCAGCTGCTGCTCGGAAGAGGGACTGCCGTTGGTTTGCAACAGGTCTTAAGACTTTGCGGTTACGGAACCTTAGTCCCCGGCCCGTTGGTGTGCTTTGATTTCTGACGTCTAATAGCCTTATTTGCTCGTCAGTGTTCTCTTGTGCGTGCGATCTTCTGCTAGTCCTCTGGCTAGTATAAGGCGAGGTGGGGAGGCTTTGGAGCATGTACTGTCCCTGCTGTCTCTGGCGTCTTCGAGAATGGTGGTGAGTATGTGATTCCACTCTGCGAGATTCAACTGGGAGCGCTAGCAACATCACGACGATTATAAGAAGGCACAAAGCCTTGCTGCTTGTAGACATCGAGCTTACAGGGCTAGACTGTGGCTGTGGGTTGCCCTTCACGACAGAGTAATCTCGTCAAATTGTTCTGCGCCGAGAAAACGTTTACAGACTATGATCTGAGTACTAATGAGAGACAATTCTCAAAAAAAGATAAGGTTGTGTGAGGAAGAAGAATCAAGACGGGAGCGAAGCGGCGCAAGGAAATGAATTGGGAGCTAGTTTTCTGATTATGGCAACGAGGCAGAGAGGTTATTTGTATCATCTCACGGGTCAAAAGCTTGCGGGGGGGGGCAAGTTTTCCAGGCAAATGGAAGAAAGTCAAACAGAGTGATTACAAGTTGGCTCGTCGTAGGCGGATTGATGCTGTTCAATCGGTGTGATCAAATTCAAATCACTAAAATATGTCTGCTCCTCCTACGTCGTGGTGCTCATTTGGTTGCTTGAATCTCTCGTTGCAGAATAATTAGGCCGTTTCCACGAAGTCTCTCTCTTTTGTGGGGTTATGAAATTGCATTTTGTGGTTGATGGTAGCGGCAGTCACTCCCTTTTCTTCAAAACAATGTGGGCTACGTACCTCGAGGTAGAAGAAATTGCAGCTTTGAGTGTCTCCATCGTTGCGACTTTGAAAGCATTGAACGCTTAGCTTACATGAATGCTGGGTTCTGTTTGTTGATTATTCATGCTTATATGAACGCTCGGTTATGAACCTTGCAGGTCCCCTTTGTCGACTTTGACTTCGATATTATCAAGCCACAATTAACTAAGAACGAGTACGGGCCATCAGACCGACCTAGTCACTCACGTGGGTTCCAATTCAACGGCCAAAATGATCCCCAAGGCTCTGACCGACCTAGTCACTCACGTGGGTTCCAATTCAACGGCCAAAATGATCCCCAAGGCTCTGGCCTAGTGGTTTGAGTGTTCATGTCATGGGTTCAAGTCTTGGTGGAATATGGGGCATGGAATCCTAGCTTGTGGTTGGGTGTGTGTGAGTGCCACAGCTGTGGACCCATAGCCCACTGGTCCAGGGCGAGTGCCCCTCGATAGGACCTCGGGTGCATGAGTATGGTGTGGGTGTGTTCAAAAAAAAGAGAAAAGAAAACAATCGTGAAGCTCGTGGTTGGCAATGATGACACACGAGCCCGGTTGATATGGATCGATGGTCGCTGGCATACCTTAAGAATGGAACTCGTTATCACATCATTAGGACAAGGGTCGACCTACATGCTCTCGGGTCGGTTGCCTGTCAACAAGCCTCCCCATGTCCTTTCCTGGGGACCACAAAAATTGCAGACTCAAGGGGATTTGGGTGCTTGCCCATGTGAGCGGCTGCCTGCGTCTGATTGCCCTGGGATACTACCACTTAACATAGGGCTTAGGTAGTGTGTAGCTCGTAACTCCTCGTGTGTGTGTGTGTGTGTGTGTGTGTGTGTGAGAGAGAGAGAGAGAGAATCATACAAGCATGTAATGGGTCTACTTTTTTAGTAGCTAAGGCTATATAATGCCAAATCATAATTTACAAAAAAATGCCATAGATACAAACTTACACATCACCCACAATACACTCCATAACGCTAGGCATAGTTTGACCATAAAATCCCCTAACATTTACACCCATGTACCCCATACGTCACCCATAAAGACATAAGCTAATGCTAATCTTAACTATATACTTAACGGAACCTAAACCTAAACCTAAACCTAACCTTGCTAGCCCTCAAGCATGCACACACACATGAGTAGGGATGATAAGCAAAATGGGAGTAGTAGGGATGGGCAGGAGGAAGGAGGAGAGGGTGAATGGCAAAAATAGAGGAAGGTTATATGGGTAAGGTTGGCTTCACAAATCTCTGATCATTCGGCAATGGGATGAGGACGATTCACAAGACATCCTCTCCTCTCCCTCCCGAGCCCCGAAATGTCCTTCATTCTGTTGCACTCAAGTATAACTGGGGTGTCGTGGTTCCTCATGTCTCTTTTGACTAGAACCTTTCTGATCTCTTGGCTTTTCCTGCTCTCCTTGACAAGAAGACGACATATTTTCAACTTCCCTTATCTCCTTTTGACCTGCATGGTTTGACAAACTTCCAGCATGCTACTATAGCCCAAGGAAGATGTCACACTACTACACATGGATCCTATTTTGCGATGTTTAAGTTTCGACGTTTAGCGCGTGCAGGGCGCTAATCATCAGGTATGGAAAGCGCATCCTGTAAAGCGTCGCTATATAGCGACTTTAAGCAAATGTCGCTATATAGCGACGATTTCTAAAGTCGCTATATAGCGATGTTTGTCAGAAATCTAAGTGTCGCTATATAGCGACACTGAGATACTATTTTATAGCGACATTTTTCAGAGAGCTTTTTTACTCATATAGGCCTTAAAAGTTAGTTTTTTCCAAGGACAAATTTTTTTAAATTTTCATACATGTTTGACCTTTTGAGAGAATGAAAGTATGAGAGCATGTACATCAAGCCTTTGAAGCTCATATATTCATGTCTAAGTTTGAGATAAAAAAATCAATGAAGAGCATTTACATCAACTGTTTCATCTTGAGCCAAGTCTAACGTGCCAAACAAGTCTATCTCTAACTCTATATCGAGTTGATCTCCTATATGATCATCATCGTACTCTAGCATCGTACGTTCACCTAAAAGTACTTGATCATCTTCTTCAATAAAGTGTGGTGATTCTTGATGATCGTTGTCTTCTTCCTCAATATCGTGATCTCCATCTTCCTCCCGTGTGATGTCATTATGCGCATCTTTCTCTTGGCTCATATTATGATCTTCATCTTCTTCGCTAGATTCATCGGGATCAATTGGATCCGGCATTGGTAGTGGCATCTCCATATCCACATCTTTATCTTCAAAAATTTGCTTACTTCGAGGTGCAACTTGGATCACATACCACCATCTTGGATCAGAACGATCCGGATGAAAAACCACCTATATTGAAGATGGGTGCCAGATGTCGTCAATTATATAGATGAAATTATGCTTAAGTACATGTATTAATGGATCTTTAAAAATGAAAGCTTCAATTAATTAAATCATTAGTATGCACCTGCTCACAGTGCTCGGGAAGAACAAAAGTATTACTTTCATTGGTCCAATGTTTGGTGGAGTTTATTGCAAAGAATCTGCTACTATCTTTTCTCACTATTGCATGGGGACCGTTGTAAATAGTTCTAAACCATTTTACATTAAGAATGAAAATACTAAATCGTCTGAAATCAGCTTCATAGATTTCGTGTATGGTTTCACAATAATCCAACTGTGAGGAGAGAAGATTGGTATCCAAAGCACTTGCTCAGCTATCTTGTGTGAAGTTAGCCATGACTCCATAATCATATGCGACTCTCTTTGAATCGATGCGTTGCATGTGCAAATGTCATCCATATGACCATAATGCACTGTACCTTTTGTACTGTAAAAGAGCATCATTAAAACAATGAAGATGCATCTATTTTATAGCATATATTGCCACAAATAATTACTTAATTACGTCAAGAGGTAAGAAACTTACATGCATCATACATCCAGATGATAACTCTCGCTCACACTCCTTTATTGTCTCTCCATCGCGTTCGGCTTTACGTAGAGCCAGTTGTAGCCAATCAAGTGACATGTGAGTGGGGAGAAGAGCCAGATCCCGTGGATATGGTTGCGATCGCCTGTACATTACTTTGAATCTCGTTCTTGCATTTATTCTTTATGCTTTGGCCACTTCATATCTGTCAATCCACTTCTGCATCTCAGGGCTATTGAGGATACAAAACTTATTGAATTTCTCCATTTGCTCTTCGCTCATATTTCTTTCAATCCCTTTTTCTTGGGGAACCTCGCCAATGATGCGATCATCATTCTTGTTATGACAAGATTGCAGCATATCAGGATCCGTGGATGCAAGAAACTCCGTGATATATACTAATGACTCTTGCACAAGCCATCCCTCTACCATGCTTGCTTCTGGTCTTGCTCTTAGTCTTACAAATCCCTTCAAAGTTTTCATAAACTGCTCGAGAAAAAACATCCATCGACTATGAACGGTACCTGCAATAGCCACCTCATCAACAATGTGCACAAGCAAGTGGACTTGAGTTGTCATAATGCTCGAGGAAAAGTGCTTCTCAAGCAAGCATACGGCTTCGATGGATTCCACCCTGGCCTTCTCGATGCTCGATATGGAGATCTCTTTTTGAGGTATCCACCTATTTCACATGTCCATAAGATATTTTCATAATTAGTCTACAGATTAATCAGCTTAAATTGAAGAAAATGCAATCAATGCGATTTGATAGTAAGCATACCTCACAATACCACTGATCTTGAATATAGCATTTCTAACATCTCTTGTAAGCACCTTTTATTGTAATTGGGAGGATGAACTATCAAAGCAACAAAGAAGTCATGTCAACAATATAACATAATCATAATTACGCTAATGCATCACAATTATCGGTACACTAATTCTACAGCATAGAATACCTGTAAGACGTTGTGACCTTTGAAAATGCTCCTTTCAAGCAATGTACCCTGTCGGTGTTTGAAAGGAGATAATGTCCGCCTTGACCACTACCTCCTCCCTCATAGAGAGGATCCACGTTGCTTTCGAGAGGACAACTTTTCCCGAAGCATGCAGTTGGGGTCACAAATGAGACATCTTATTCATAGCACACAAGTCTTCTCGCACTCCTCTCGAGTCTTTGGAACCAACCAAGTGTGCCCAAATAGTAGCCCCCACATTCTTGAAGATATGAATGGGATCCAAGAGATGATTGATTGGTAACTGAACCCAATAAGGAAGCTCGTGAAAGATCAATAGCCTCTTCATACCAGGAGGACGTTCCTCTCCATTCGCCCTCTAAGCTTGAATCCAGTCACTTGCCTTCAAATATGATGCTCAAAGTGTGAAGGTATATGCATACCCTCGTCAGCCTCCTCATCCTGTTTTAAGATTTCATGTAAATATAAGATATTGTCTCAAGGTTTCATACCATAATGGTATCCAATATTAACCGTGAACTTAAATAGCTTTGGCTTACCGATAATCCATCAACATGTGCAACACCAATGGTGGGTACTGGTTCGGGCTCCTCCCCATACATTTGCAAGTGGCGCATGATAATACGACATTGATGTCGTACTTCTCACTTGCAATGAGTGCAATGATAATATAACCTCTCCGTAAGCCACTTTGTGCTCCCAGGCATTGGCGCATCATCGGACGACCTTCCACTCGTCTCTTCTATCTACACTTATAAAATCACAACATAAGTTGCAAGGAAATATATTAACAGTTATAAAATAGTATCTATGAGCTTCTTTTTTAACTTTAAACATAAAGTGTCCTGAAGCATCGCTATATAGCAACATTTTGACCTGTTCCGTCGCTATATAGCGACGATTTGCTCTATTCCGTCGCTATATAGTGATGATTTTAAATATAAGCGTCGTTATATAGCGACTGACTAGCGTCGCTATGTAGCGACTGACCAGCGTCGCTATATAGTGATGCTGTGGGTTAAAACCTGAACCTCACGATGCGCGGTGCTTTCTTTAGTAATCTCTATTGTAAGCTACAATCTCTCCTCCCACCTATTTCTGACGACCTCCCACTCTATTCTCCACTTCTCACCACTACTCACCTCTCTTCTAACACTTGTGCTCCCTCTCCACCCTTCTCCCTCTACGCTTTCTTGAAAAGAAGTATTTCAAGAAGGTGAGTCTCTTTGAACAACGGAGGTCCGTTTTTTGTGAGATTTCGTTTTGTGAGTGTTGAAGCATGTTTCTCCTTGAATTGCTAAGGCTATGTGCTAGTTTTTGTGCTTGATTTCAAAGGATTGAAGATAAAAAACGAGATTTTATAAAAGATAGAAGACACCTCTCTTCTAGTGTTTTTTGTATTTGTCTTCCTCCTCTTTCTCCTTGTCTCCTCAATCCAATCTCTTTGAGAAGTTGCTTCCCATTTTCCCTCCCATGATAACATTTTGCCCTCACGTTCTCCTTTCCTCTATGGCCCTTGAGCGTCGCCATGCTTAGTGTCTAGCCTCTTGTCCTGATTTCTTTTTCGGCTAATAGAAATGGTATGGCTGCTGGGATCGAAATCTCCACGGCTAGTGGTGTAAAATCTGTTACTCCTAGGTGGGTGCAGCTCTGTGGCCTCTTCCCTGCATAGTTCTCTACTTTTGCACCTCCAAACTGTGTGCCTTCCTTGTCTCTACGGCTGCAAAACCTCCTTACTTCTGCACTTTTAGTCTGCATGCTTTCTACTTGCAGTTCCTACGTGTATTATTTTGGTTGGCGAATCTTCTGCTCGTACCGGTCGCATCTGTAGAACTACAACATATGTGCTCCCTCTGAACTCCTGCGCGTGTCCACTGTGTACACCCGCGTGCATCACGGATAGACCGCGACGGTTTCTGGGCTCCTGTGTCTTCTGGTCGTGGACAGTTTTTCTGGGTTTTTGCAAAACTATAACAGATCCTGTGCCTCCCCTCTCTCTTCTCTTCTCTTTCTCTTCTCCTTCTCCTCTCCTCTCCTCTCTTTTTATTAAAGAGTGGGATTTAAACCCAAGACCTCCCCCTTCACAAAAGGGAGACTTATCATTGGGCCAACAAGTAGGAAGTGATGAAAATGTAATGATTTTTGCTTATATATTGAAATCTCGGGAACTGTAACTCTCTAACCGTGGGGAGTTTACTCTTGTTGTAAAAAGCAAAAGTATTTCATTTCATGTGCTCTATTCACATCTCCTACTAGATCGTCGATTCAAAACTTTTTCAACTTCACTTCACGGATGCACGCCACGCGAGGAGGGTGGATATTTATGTCACTTCTCGACGAGTTTAAGGATTTGGTGCCTGGTCCTCTACTCATTACGGCTACCAATTAGCGAGATCTCTTGCTTGATCATCATGTCGACCTTCAAAGGCTGATTGTCCAGTGCATTGTTTAAGGAGACGACGGGTGGGATGATACACCATGGATGATTCAAGGTGAAGAACTAGTGATACACTGGGAGGACTTTGATTTTAATTCTACTCATTGTGTGGTGATCGAGCTACTTGCTGCTTCGGAGGTAATTAAAAGGGTGTCCTTCTTTGAAGGGTGGGATGCTCCCTAAGCTTGGGGGGAGATTTGGCACATCTGCCTATTAATTCCTGTGGATAAGCTCGTCTTGAATGGTTTATTCTCAATCTCACTACAAACGTTTCTAGGCCTCGGCTATGGTTGGTAATGTTTCAACCAAGGAATCCATTTGTACCTAATCAACCTTTTGTGCCTCATTTCGAGCTTCAAGTTGTAATTATTTTTGGTCTAAAGATAAACTATCAACAAAGGATTGCAAGTTTATTTGGTGCTGAACGTTTGGCTCAAGTATTAAATTCTCCCCACCCTCTCCTTGTACCTATCTTGGACTATCGAGAAACTTTGGATGTCCCAATTTTAGTCTTGGTGTGATGACATCTTAGATCCTTCAATTCGATTGAGCTTACAAACCTTCGACCAAGGCTGCTGGCGTGGGTGTGAAGCTCACTTCACCAGGTGGTGAGGAGTATGGTTATAGCCAGTCTACACCTGCAAGTACTTGCAACCAAGCTGAGTACTCGACACTCATTTTTGGGCTACAAAAGGCACAAGAACATCACGTCAAGCAACTTGAGGTGCAAGGAGATTCTCAACTAGTGTGTGAACAAGTTAGTGGAAGGTGGAAGGTGCGGAGCAAAGGCTTGATTCCACGACATCAATAAGCATTGGAACTGTGCCAACAATTTGAAGAGGTAAAAATTTAGCATATCCCTCGACCTCAAAATACAGTTGTTGATTTCTTGGCACATGAAGCTTGTACTTCAATCACGCATGATGCGAGTGGAAGCACCACCCAACAAAGCTGCAAGCCACGAAGGAGGGTGATCATTTGTAAGGAATGCAAAGGTTGTGGTCATCATGAAACTAAGTATTGGGCATATTTGATGCGAGTTTACCGACTTTGGAAGATCATCAGAAAGGTCCTCAAGGACATTGCTCAAAAGAAGGATGCCACATCGCACACCCCTTAAAGAAATAGCATGGCGACTACAAGAACTGGAAGAAGCTGAAGGTGATGTGCAAGCTCTCCAACTATTGACATTTGTCATGGCATTCTTGTTTTCCTTGATGAACCACCTCATGCAACGCCACGTCTCGAACCATCACTTGTAAAGATGCCTATGATATCATGAGGGTTGGTCCTTTTAAGATTGTCTATGAGCTATTCTATGCTGAAAATTCTTCCCGGGTAGTATTTCACAATACACCAGTGACACCCTACCCTGCGTATGTGTGCTTTGTGGATGTATCTTCACCTGATTTTCAGTTCAAGCTACCTCTTTCCATTGTTTGCCCATAGATAAGCCTCATTTCGTCTCTCTTTTCCATTTTCCAAGCATGGCTGACATTCCTGTGTTTTGTGGATGGGTTGAAGAAAATCCAAATGAGTATCTTGTGGCCTTCAAGTGCCGTTGTGTTTCTCTCAACTTTCTTACTGAAGACAGATGGCTGTTGGTTCTTTCCAGATTTCTAGAGGGTTTGGCTCGTGTGGTATGAGAAGTAGGCCAACGATGTTTGCCAAAGCTGGCCAAGGTTGACAGCAGTGATGATTGAGTATTTCAGCAAAGAAGAGCCAGAGAATGTGTACCTGCAGGTGACAAACTTGAAGCAATGAGAAGGTGAGATGGCGCGTCGATATGTGGATCGAGCGGCTGTGCTCCTAGACCGTTTAATTGTCATGCAGGAGGACAATGCCGGATTTCGAGCTAGAATGACTCAGCATGTGTTGGGCTACCTTGTAGTAGGAGCAAGTGATGAATTCCGCCTCAAGCTTAAATGGGAGAATCCAGAAACTATGGTGCTAGCACATGAGATTGCTCAAAAGTTTGCTAAAGTTCAATCTGACCCCACTTCAAAGAAGATGATTGTCCATCTGCAACCCCCTCAATTCTTGCAACAACCACCTGGGGGGTCTAACTCAGAGGCATACTCCCACCCCCCATCAAGGATGTATCCACCGCCTCCACCTCAAATGTATGGTCCTCCCTTAGATGCTTACCCTCAACAAGGTGTATATTCTCACCCTCTACCTCAAAGATTTCCCCAACCTCGCCAGTGAGCCCCCCTCCTTTCTACTCCCTCGACCCCTCCAGCTAAAGAGGCCCCCCCTGCAAAAGAACCCGGAGTCAATGAGCTAGCCAAGGCCCTGAATGATCTTCGGCTTGAGATGGTGGGCATCAAAAATCAAGCCATCCACCCTCCAAGAGACCATGCTAATGTTGTATGCTACGAGTGCCACCAGAAGGGTCATTATCGCACGGAATGTCCCAATATTCCAAGGGTGAATCTTTTGAGTAAATCAGGCACTGAGGATTCTGACGTAGAGATCCTTGACCTCGGGAAAAGAAGTTGTACCACCTCGGACCCCTCTCCAAACCATGGACCAGGCTGCCCCAAGAAGAACTGTCCTTCTCATAGCCCTCAGATGCTGAGATGGCAGACCCACCAATAGTGAAGACTAAAAGATCCCGCAGGAGTAAGTGGTCGCCCTTGAAATTTCCCATCGGCTCAGGGCAAGAGGACTATTCGGTCATTTAGGACCTTGCTCATCGGTCTTTGAGCATCACGCTCCCTCAACTAATAGCATTAAGCCCTAAGGTGAGACGTGAGTTGCAGCAAGGGATCTGAACAAGGAAGAGCAAGAAAAAGGGAAAGGTATGAGAGGTATCTTCTATCTCTGAAGAAATTGATCGGCACCCACATACAGTAGATGTCATCATAGATAATTGCCGTGTCAAAAGTGTGTGTGTTGATAGGGGAGCTGCATGTAATATCATGGTGCCCCGAATCATGAAGAAATTGAATTTGAAATGCACAAGGCATTCCTCCACTCGAATTAAGGTAGCAGATGGTCGACGACTCGCCACCCTGGGAGTCATTGAGGATTTGCCCATCACTGTCAATGGGTTGATCACCACCGTCAATTTCTATGTAGTGGAGTTACCTAGCCATATTTGGGAGACCATGGTTGAGAAAGAGTGATGTAGTCAGCTATTGGAAGATAGGACACATGTCTTGTGGTGCTTCTAAGGAGAAGATCTCGGTGCAACTAGGTGCCACGGAACCAGAAGAAGAAGAGGAGCAAGACAGTGATACTCTCTCATCCTTGGTGTCTAAATCAATGGAAGGATCAGATGGGGGGGAGGAGTTCTTAGATGAGGAAGTTTACATGATGGGGGTGTCTCCAACCCCACCACCTATAGAAAAGGTAGCAGCTAGTCCTCAACAACTTGAATCTATGCTTTCCCCAGACCTCACTCCAAGTGAGAAAGATGAGTTCCTAGAAATGTTCAAAGATTTCCCTGACCTTTTCGCAAATAGCTACCACCACCTTCGCCATGTGACTGCCATAGAACACAAGATAGAGCTAAAGCCTAATGCAAAGACTGTGGCTCAAAAGTATCGGAGATTAGGGCCCCTACAGACTGATGCTTTGTGCTCAGAGTTATAGAAACTTTTAGAAACTGGGTTTATTGTTTCGGTTCACAATATTGAATGGGTTTCACCAGTGGTAGTCACCCTAAAGAAATACAACAAGTGGCGGGTTTGCATCGACTATAAGAAACTCAATGCGGCCACCAAGAGGGATCACCATCCTCTGCCCTTTCAAGACCTCATTCTTGAGAAGGTAAGTGGTCATGAGATGTATGGTTTCTATGATGGTTACTTCGGGTTTTATCAAATCAGAATTGCTGAAGAAGATGTGCTTAAAACCACATTTGCCACACCTTGGGGGACATTTGCATTCAAAGTAATGCCATTTGGCCTCAGCAATGCTCCTACTACCTTTCAAAGATTTATGCAGATGCTATTTGCTCCTTATTTGGGGGATTTCTTAGAGGTGTTTTTAGATGATTTTTGTATATTCTCATCACGTAAGGGGCACGTCATGAAGGTTGGCCTTCCAAAGGGTCAATGATGCGAATGGCAGTCTCAACCCTGAGAAATGCACCATTGGAGCCACTCAAGGGAGGTTACTAGGACATATTGTCTCATCTAAGTGCATCAAGCCTGCCTGACCCCGAGAAGATAGAAGCCATCCTCAGGCTCTCCCCACCAACAACCAAACATCAGATACATTCATTTGTCAATCCAGCAGGATACTATCGTCGCTTCATTGATCAATATGCTACTTTGACACGACCCATGATGATGCTATTAAAAGATGGGGCTGATTTCTCTTGGGATGAGGATTGTGATCATGGGTTTGAAAAAATCAAGAATGCTCTGGCTTCAGAACCCATTCCACGCAATCCAGATTGGTCAAAGTCTTTCTATATCAATCTTGGGTTTGGTGAGCACACTCTGGCAGGCATTCTTCTTCAGCAAGGGGAGGATTAGTTCATGTATCCCATTCGATTTGCTTCTCCACAATTGCTCGACACTGAGCGATGCTATTCAGAGGTTGACAAGCATGCCTTGTCTTTGGCATTCTGCATTGAGAAATTTAAGCATTATGTGGCTGGAAAGTCCTTCATTATACTCAGTAGCACTGGTCTTGCAAAGCAAGTTCTTCAATCATCAAACCCCATGGGCCGGTTGGCCAAATGGTTGGCAGTTTCACAAGAATATGATTTTTCTTTCAAAATTGTAAAAGGGGGTTGTTCCAACTTGAAGAATGCTTTGATTGATTTAGAGGAGTGCCTTGATGTAACCCTTGTAGCGGCCATAGAAGTTGGGGATCCATGGTATGGTGGTATCTATAGGTTTCTGACTACTTTCTCCTTTCCTCCAAAAGTACTAGCTATGAGAGAAAGAAGATCTGCAGAGATGGTAGGCGCTACACCCTCTTTGATGGGGTGTTATACCGTCAAGGCATGGATGGGGTACTAAAATGGGCCATTGACGCAGATGAAGTGCCTAAGGTATTGAAGCATTATCATGATGGATTTTGTGGAGGCCACTATGCCAGTGACTATACAGCTAAGAAGATTTTACATGCTGGATACTATTGGCCGACGCTGTTCAAGGATGTCACTTTGTATTGCAAAACCTGTGAACCATGCCCATTCTTTGTTAGGAAGGATTTGCATCCTAGGCAACATCACTTAGTGATGTCCATCCATCCATTTCAGAAGTGGGGAATAGATTTTGTCGGGCCCTTGCCCATGACTGCCCACAAAAAGAAGTATCTTTTGGTAGCCACTCAGTATGTCACTAAGTGGGCTGAAGCTATCACCCTCCCTGCTGCAAATGGTAAGGCAGTTTCAAATTTCATATTTGAACATATCTGCACAAGGTTTGGGACACCCATGGAAATAGTGTCGGGGCCCTTGCCCATGACTGCCGGCAAAAAGAAGTATCTTTTGGTGGCCACTCAGTATGTCACTAAGTGGGTTGAAGCTATTGCCCTCCCTGCTGCAAATGGTAAGGCAGTTTCAAATTTCATATTTGAACGTATCTGCACAAGGTTTGGGACACCCATGGAAATAGTCTCTGACCATGGGATTCCATTCTTAAATGAAGTAGTGGAGTTACTCATGAATCGCATGGGTATTGATCATCGCACTTCTAGCATCTATTATCCAGCATCCATGGGTCAAACAGAGCAGACCAGTGGCCTCCTTTGTAAAACCATGGGAAAAATGGCCATAGGGAACAGGAGCCAGTGGGATCAGAAGGTCACTAAAACCGTGTGGGCTTACAACATCACTCATAAAATGTCTTCAAGTGACACTCCTTTTGAGTTGGTGTATGGTACTAAGGCAATTTTACCACTAGAGATAGAGATTCCGGCCTTGAGATTGGCATAAGAACAGAGGATGATAGAAGATGAACATGTAGAGGCCAGATTGGTACAACTTGAGAAGTTAGGTGAAACTTGACGCCTTGCACTACACCAAACAGAGATCCAAAAGAATCGACAAAAGGCTCGCTTGGATGCTAAGATTCACAAGGGATGGGAAAGATACTTTGCTGAGGGGGATGTTGTGCTATGCTTTGATAATAGATTGGACCACCAAATGGATAAGAAGTAGCAATGGGTCTGTACAAGTTCAAGAGCTGCATGAGCCATATGGCAAGAAGGTGATCAACAAGCACTACCTCAAGTCCTTATTTGTGCGTGATGGACCCAGGCATGGAAATATTGTGCATTCCCTGCCTGGGGGGGGAACTGTTATGGATAAATTTGTCTAAGGAAAAAAGGCATAAATATGTGTGTGTGCTTGTATGTGTGGCAATAGTATAATAAAATATGGTGTGCATAGGGCCCAAGGTTGAGGTGGCAGGGCATGACCATGTGCCACCCTTCCACATAAGAGGACCCATAAGGTGTGATGTACATAATCCATGGTAGTAATATTATAAAATGTAAGGTGGCATGGCGCCCATGTGCCACCCCTCCACCTAGGTTGCATTGAGTGAGATATGGCCCAAAGTCCATGGGAGAAGTAATATAAAATAGGTGGAGATGTATATCATATTGGATTATTCCCTTCATGTAGGATAGGCCCATGTGGGGGAGGTATAGAAGGTCCAAGAATGCAAGTTAAATAATGGGGAAAGTAGGATGAGGTGGCAAGATTTCTTGTGCCAACCCTCCACTTGTCCTCCTAGAGGTTTGAACGTATTATAAAATTAAGGAGAGACCAAGGGAGTATCATAGACTTGAGATATGGGGCTTGATTTATGTGGAAAAATGAGGCAAAGGGTTGTCGCACACAATTGAGAGTGCGTAACTGCCTAGCCCACATGGGAGACTTTTCCACACACACCATGCATGTGAGAGGATGCAATTATTGGGAGAGACCCCCTCTCTTGGCTATAAAAGGAGGGGGCTATTCCTTGATGAGACACGCTCATTCTTTGTAAAGCCACCTAGCTAGTACTTTGATTTCCCCCTTCCCTTCCTTTCAAATAAAGCGTGGCCCTCTTCCCTTGATGTTTCCATCTTTACATTCCTCCTTCCATCATGTACATGCTTCTCTCCCCCCTCTTCCTTTCCCCTTGTGCCATAGTCTCCCTCTTCATTCCCTCCCCTTCTAATCCCATTTCCCCTCCCATGATGATGTTTTGCCCTCATGTTCTCCTTTGCTCTATGGCCCTTGAGCGTCGCCATGCTTAGTGTCTAGCCTCTTGTCCTGATTTCTTTTCTAGCTAATAGCGCCCGTTAAAAAAAAAAATTAATGTAAAAAGCGTCGGTATTTTTGTCAGAAAAGGGCCTATGCCTTGTAGTGTCAAGGAGAAGTATTAGAAGAGGAGGCTCCTTTACAGGACGTGGTGGAGCCTCTATGGGTAATGGATACCCAAGATTTGGTGATGATGCTGAGAACCCCGAAGAACATGCATCAGGCTCGGCTCTACAAGGTACTAAATCTCACGCCTTTTATGTGAGCACAATACAAAAATCAGAAAGAGGTTCTTTTAGAATACCCTTCTGCAAAGGTAAACCAATTTCAATAGTTGTTGTACCATCGACAATAGAGAACTTGGGATACGAAGGGAGGAGAAAGCTAAAGAATAGAGACCGAATAGGGTGGTGCATAGAGTTCCAAAAATACCGGCAGTAGAAGACCAACACCAAGAAAACTAGCCTCCTCAAGAGGAGCCTCAGAAGGAGCCTCAAGAGGAGGACAATGAGCACTAGAGAGTCCATGAATCATTTAGAACCAAGGCAATAAGTCTTCATGAACGAATAGCTCTGCTGGTTCAAGTAAAACTATCTCAGTTGTTATTGATCATGGAGAATTATTGGATGAATCTGAGTAGTAGATTTAGTCCCATGCATTGGAAGCTTGGTTGCAGCTTTCAAAAAAGTTGCAGGTGGATGTGGGTAGCCACTCACATGGGCGAGCACCCAAAACCCCTTGGGAACTACAGCCAAGCTTCCACTCACATGGGCGAGTGCCCAAATCCCCTTGAGTTTGCAATTCTATGGCCCAAGTTCTACTTCAGTGAACTAGCCCTTGTACCTAGAGGCTTGGAGACCAAGGTTAGCCTAGATGATCTTTGTCAACCAAACTTCTAGTGTGGGTAGACTGACCCAATCTTCTGTGCTATCAAAAGCAGATTCTCTCTATAGTTGGCTAGGGGAAATTGTGAGGGTAGATAGAAAATAGTCATTAATCCCCATAGTAATCCTCAAGTCTAAGTTAAGCTTGATTTAGCTAAAGAATTGTAACCCAACACTCTTTTCCTACTTAACAGGAGAGGGGAAGTTTTAGAGAGAAGTCTCTTGTTTACAAGAACTTCCCTAATTCTTGTTTCTATGTGGCCTTACAAGCCACCTAGTTAACAATTGTCCTCTTAAGAAGGCCAAATCCACAAGCTTTCTCCTGCATCTCCTCCCACAAATCCTAATGAAAGGTGGATTCTAAGGTTGACACCCCACATGCAAAACCTCTCAAAACCAGACAACTTGCATACCAATATCCCAAAAGATCAGTCTACTCCAAGTATTGGCAAAAAGAAGAATTTTGAAAGAAAAGGCGAGCCTTCTATTGTTTCAAAAAACCCTGTGGATCAAGACCTAGAGGAGAAGATGCTTGAGAATCCCAAGGAGGAGGTTGAGAGTGCTTGGTCTAAAGAGTTTGAAGAAGACATTGCTAAGACAGATGAGATGTTGATATGGGATAATGAATATGACTCAAAAGAAGACCTTCCTATACCTCCTCAATTTGAGAAAGACATGACTATGCAGGGAAAAGCTCTGGTAGTCATATGGAATCCCTGGGGATTCACCTAGAAATATGTATCTATAAAACGTGGGTTCAAATGGAGGGGCTTTTCAATTCAAAAACTTTAGGCGAATTTAGAAAAATGTATTTACATATGGGATTTTTAATTTGAACTTTGAAAAAATCCTATAAGTTTGTATAGAAAAAGGGGTATTTTTATCCAAGAAAAATTCACAGGTAAGGGGTTTTTAAAATACACCTTGAATGCACATGGTATCTAGGTTTCTTAATAGTGCACCCCCCAGATACAAAATAAGAGGATATTACCCCAGGTCAAAGAAGCCTCAGCCCATGCTAAGAGCCCCAACCCCGAGGTCAAAAAGGAGCAAAAGAAATTGGTGAGTAAGCCTATTTCTTTCCTCACACTAAATGTGTGTGGGTTAATTAAACCCTCAAGAGGGGAGTTATAGCTAGTTAGCTGAGAGAAAATTCTCTTTCACCTACTTTTTGGCCCTACAAGAGGTCAAGGTAACAAATAGTACCCTTAAGGCAAGGATTAAAGCCATCACAACAAGGAAAGAGAGTAGTGTTACACCTTAACATGAGGAGGTCAAAGGAGGTACTGCTGTCAAAATACTCTCCCATTACAAACAGGGGGTTCTCAAGAATTTTGCAGATGATACCAAAAAATGGCTTGCACTGTCAAAGGTAAATCTCCGCTACTCAAGATTCTTTGTCAAAGCTTTGAAAGGCCCCTGGCAGCCAATGTTTCATCATGACTGTATTTTCATTCATGTTAATGCTTAAGGGTGTAGCAAAGAGAATCACCGACCAAGAAGAATTCCATCTAATTACTCTAGCTGCATTTCTAATCGAGAATCCAAGATCATAAATTCTAGCTGAATCTCTAATCGGGAATCCAAGAAAATAACTGCTTATCAATTTCCCCAATCATAACATAGTTTCTAAATTCAACAAGTTACAAGGTATTTCAATTTTCAGTTTTCATTGCCAACAGATATATTTCTGTAAATGGCCAACTCCTATAAACTTTGGGTTATGTAAATCTAATTCTAATGGTTCACCAAACAGCTTATACTAGGACAAACATGGTGCTATGCCATCAACGGTCAAATCGACTAGTGCACCCAAACTGCTTCGCTCACCAATGGTGGCCAAACGGTGGTAGTTCCGCTATGTGGACCAAGCCCCCCCTCATCAGCTCCAACCTCACTGATCCACGATAATGAAGCTACACAACAAGGCAGACCGGAAGCCCCAGCCTCCACTAGCACCCCACTTAAAGTCCTAGCTCGAAAGGAGAAAAAAAGTCTTAGCAGTGGTAAACCAATGCCATTGCCTGCTCGACCGACCGCACCATCCTCCACCCAAGTAATCTGAGAGCTGCAAGTACAAGATGCTATCCTCTGTGTCCAACATCACTTTAATCAGATGCGACTCCTAGAGAATGGTAAGGTAGCAATGACAGCTTTGGTCACCCCAAGAAAGCCTCCTTTGAACCCATCCACTACCAGAACAAAGCCGCACTGCTCACCCACGCTCCTGCCTCATCCACCGCCACACACTGCCAACAATTCGATCAACACCACCCGCTTGAGGGCCACGGCAAGAAAGTCGCTTGGGTCCAAAAGTCGACAGTGCAAACCCTAAAGGCATCGAAGGCAGCACCACAAGAACCTGTGTCTTCCCAAGGTATAGTACCACAAGAACCTACTGATACACCAAACAAAGTAGGCTAGCTTCAAGGTACCAATACGCACTAGTGCCACGGGTGGTCCAACTCAACACAAGTATCACCACAACCAGCCGAGGAACTCCACAGGAACCTAATTCCCCCCATGAAGAGTTACATAAGAACCTCCCTCTGGCAGCGAACACTTGAAGGTAATGGTGGCGAATGTACCCCCTCCAATGGTACCGTCCTACTCACGAAAGCAAGGGTCAGCCCCACGGGTGGACTCACAAAAGGTAACTTCTCCCAAGAAGATGGACCATGCGGCAACAACGAAGTCTGACACAAATGTGCCCCTGGCATCTAAGGTAAAGAATAAGTTGGACACGTACTCTACATGGCTCCTTACATGATGCTATGCCGTAGTATGATGGCCACCTTCACTGCATTCATCATAATCATTGCATCTCACCCGACACACCCATAGCCCACTAGTCCCTACCGAACACACTGCACGCATACACACGGTTAGTAGTAGGTGATTAGAATCCATTTTTGCATTTTTGCATGCGTTCATGATCTTGCACGCTGAACTCATTATCATGTCTGCATTGCACAAGTGCACTCTGCTCAATTACCCTTTTCCCCCCCCCACACACCACTCTTTCTTTCTTTTTCACTTTTACACAATCAAGTACCCCGTCGGTTCGTCGCCATAATGGTATCTCACTGACTGTCGTGATCCCAACATCCCACTGACTGTCGCCAAGGAAGTACCGTGCCGACCGTCATGATCCCAACATCTTGCCGACCATCGCCATCGACAAATCATGCCAATCGTCGCATTAGAAGTATCCCATCGACCGTTGCGATCCCAACATTCCACCGATCGACATCAAGGAAAGACACCACCACTGGTCGCCATTGTAGATCGCACCACCTGTCTTCATCTCGTATCATGCCAGTCGTGGCCTTGGCCACATCCCACCAACTACCGCGCCATCAATTTTTAGCACCGACCACTGCCATAATTGTATCCCGCCGATCCAGGGGATAGGAAATCTATATAAGCAGGCTTACCCCTCCAAGTCATCGCCATAGTAGTTGCCCTAGAACTCTTGCAAAATTTGCCCAGAAATTTAACAATTTCCTACCCCCTTCCACTACAATCTAAACATCAAGTTTATGTCCTCCTGCTCCTCCTCCTCCACCGATTCCCTCATCACTCAGTTCCATCACTATTTTCGATGGTGATTGAGCACAATTTCTTCGAGTTCGAAACAGACCTCGGACTCCACCCTCACCCTAACCTAGAGGCCATTGGCCCATCAGACTCCCAAAGCACTCCGTCTGCCACAATCCACATGTTGGCCAAGATACCCTTGGAAGACTTACAAGGCGAAGAAACTTCCACCAGGCAGGCCACTCAAGAAGATCCAACTATGGCAGGCACACCTCGCTCGAGGACATGAAAGCGCACCCCAGTGCCAATCGCAAGCCGAGTACAAGGTCGTACACTTCCAAACACCCGCCACTTGGAGAAGCATGGCTCCAAGAACTAAATGCTTATGTGATACACTTGCGCTTTGCATACGAGGGCTGCAACTACACCCTCCACTACCATAAAGCACAGGCAGCATACGCAACTTTCCAGGACCTAGCAGTGGTGGAGGCACTCAACTCCCATTGTCCCCAATATCTTGCTGCGAATGGTGGAGTTCCAAGAGACAAACTGGGCTGACTACTTCTCCAGCCAAATGCGAGACGATCTCAGCACCCACGAGGATATTATCGGCAATCCCATGCTATACATGTCGGTCCTCTATTACTTAAAGAGTTAGCATCTGCCAGTCGACTTCGGCCTAGCAGAGAATCCACCACCGGCCCAATACAGACCGAGCAAGAAGAAACAGAGGTGAAGCCCAAGAGAGCAACGACAATGCCTAGTGTCACTCCGGTAATTCATATGCAACCGAACACAAGTCAGTTGCTCGCTCAATATGAGGACTGCCAGTTGCACGAGTTCATGCATCAACAACTGCGTCTCCAGTGAGCGGATCCTCAAGGCAAGGGCAAATAGGTTCAAGTGGAGCCTATTCTCATTGAAGATCTTCAGGGCGATGAGACAATTGACATAGGTCTCCATACAAGAGCCATACAAGAGGCGAAGCTACGCCGACCACCCCCGCTGTGCCCTATGTCTCAGTCTCCACCACCCCTCAAGAGACAACATCCTTTGCCACTGGCACTTGTTCCACTCCATGGGCAGGCCTAGCACAGGCCTTACAATCTTGCAGCATGCCCCAATATAAGGCATCAGGTAGCTATAGCCACATGACAGTAGAGCAGTTGTCACGCGCGGACCTGATGGAGCTAAACCTCTTTGAAATGCTTTAGGGATATCTTACGCTATCTTAGTGATATTTCAGGCTTCTAGGCCTTTACACTGTTAGCTCCTTCTTTATGAGCCTATGATAGATGCTACATCCTATGCCGATGGATGTTTATCCATGCAAACAATAGACGACCTTCAACTCATGAAAGTTGAGCACACAGGTTTGATAGGTTGCTATACCTTGTCATTTGTATGAGCCTCTTCTTCAGTAGAGCAACGTACATACATGCAACCATTGACTTGTGTTGTATCAAGAAATGAAACAAGTAAACTATCCCAAAGCTCAATCACAAACAACCACCAGGATGGTTTAGGCAATCACTGACCTACATTGTATCAAGCATGTGTATGATGTGCTCGTCAAGCATCTTGCATCCCATCTACTTTCTATAGATGTCCTTGTTATTTGGATAAATGCCAAAACATCATCACTATTGTAATGACTTTTGCACTTAGGTTGTCTCTCCTTTTCTTGCATTTTGTTGACTGCTCGGATCGAGATGATTGGGCATTGCTTCCGCTCTACGTGCATCTCCCGACGTATTGGTAGGGTTGTCACTCTACAAACTTTAGGGTGCAAGAAAAAGCTTATGAAGAATCGAGATTGGTATTCACCTAAATGGCTATTGCTTCACAGCTTGTGTTCTTTTCTCTAATGTCAATGATTGAATGCATGCATCTATAACCGCTTCCTGTTGCTACGCTGTAAGGAGTCTTATTTCTTCTCGTTGTTTCTGCCTTTGCAAGTGTTGCAAAACTTGCCTTTCGTTGTTGTTTTGATACTGTGCTGTTTCTTTCCTCGACCCGCAATCTGTCCTTGTGCCTTGACTAAGCTTTTCATCTTTCCTATATCAGTGCCTCTGTCTTCTTCTCTTGCAAGCCATGGTGAGCTACACGCCATGGTGAGCTACACGGTGCCAAGGAAATGATCAATGAAAGATGACAATGCCAAACCAAAATAGAGAGAAGCTAGCTTGTGAGGCAAGCAAAGAATAGAAGACAACTTACCCAGAACATGACAATGCCAAACCAAAGATGGCACAAGGTCACATTGAGGCTCGTGCGAGTTGCAGGGCAGGGGTAGGTTGTAGGTACTTAATCTGCCCAAGGGAGGTATGAAAATTTGAAATTTGTGGGAGTAGCAAAATTTTCAGCCATCGGTTTCATCCCTCCGACAATACACATCAATAGAATTGGATAATATCCCAAACAAAAGCAATGTGGCCTCAAATGCTTCAAAACACAAATAGTCCAAAGGGCTCCCAAAGGGCATGCTATCGGGTTTAATGCTATGTATTATGAAATGCAATGACCTTTGGCATGCTTATGAGCCATATAGCAAGCAAGTGCATGGAAAAATAAATAATTTAAAATTATAAATAGTGTTGGATTTATTAAAAGATCTTTGCACATGCACAAATTACACATTTTCAACTTCTTCCATTTTAGGGTGAATCTAGATACCAATACCAATAACTATCAATGTTTTAAGACCACCATGCAGTAGTTTCACTAGTTTAGATTCCAAAATTTCAATTTGTTATGGTTTTCAACAAATTAAAAAAAATGTTATGGAGCGTGCCCTCAAAATAGGTGTGCATCACTTTAGCACAACATTGGAGGCCCATTAATCCATGCCTAATGTTCTCATTTAGGTGTGTCCTTGGGTTGACGAACAAGAAGCTCATGTAGTGTACTATGGAAAGGGGTGTTGTAAATGTCTACTACACACAAAATCCCTTACATACATAATTAAAAATAAATTAAAAACCAAAACTTATGATAAATCCATAACTTTGACTTTTTGACACTAGAAATGAGCTCAGAAGGGCTGAAAACCCTAGAAACAATAGTAAACATTAATGACTTTTCAAAACCTTAAAAAAGACAAAACACGTTGTAATAGTAAGTTACTGTGTGGTATCTATAATTACCGTGAGGTATTAATGAAGTACCACGTGGTTTGTATAATTACCTGCATGTGCTATTAGTGAAGTACTGTGTGGTATCTTAAAATGCCATGTGGTGAAAGGTATTTACCGTGTAGTAGCCACACCTAGCTGGTGGTAGAAAAATTCGCTTCCAGGATGATTTTAAGCATGGTTTTTTTTGCACTAGATGTTTTAAACATTTTAAATCACGAATTTGAATTGATTGCTTTAAACCTCAGTAAATCCCTAATTTTTCAAGGGAGCAAAAAGATGGGAAACCAGAGTACTAAAACAAGCAAACAATAAAGGTCATTTTTTGGATCAAATAATGGATAAAAAGTATTTCTTATGTAGAAAAAACTTATATTAGCTAACATTTCAAACCTACTCTTCATTCACAAATAAATGCCTTCTAATATCTTGATCTAATCCTATGGCTTTGCCACATGATATCCGTTGGTTAATCTTTAAATATTGCATCAATTAACAAAATATTGTATGAATGAAAAAAGGTTGTATCTCTCTCTCTCTCTCTCTCGTCTCTCTCCTCGGGGGGTGCGCTACTAAAAAACCATATGTATCATGTGCATGGGTGTGATTTTTTTGTGAGCTTTTTGTCATGAGCTTTTTTTAAATTTTCATGAATATTGTGAGCTTTTCATTCACCTGAGAGAGAGAGAGGGGGAGGGGGGGTTTCATGGAGTGGGGTGGGTGGAAAGTTTAGGTTATGGTTGTAGTTAAGAGGAGAGAGGGGGGGGAGGGGAGATAAAGGAAAAGGGAAGGGATGGTCGCATGGGTAAAGTGGCATGGAGAAGGGAGGGGAGGGGAGTTGGAACATATATTTGTTATCATAGTTAGAGCGAGAACTTATAAGGTATGCAAAGAGGAGTGCAAGGAGGAGAGAGGAGATGAGGAATGTGAAACTTATGTTCATCTACTAAATGTAAAGGGGAAGGGAGAGCATATGGGAAATTTGTTCATTTTCAAAGTGTATAATTTGATATATTTGACCTCATATTTGGATTCCTCGTCGAATTCCGGTCATTTTGAGTACCAACATGACCATATTCCGATAAAAATTGGAAAAATGGTGTTTTTGTCATGAATTCATTTTGACCTGTTTTGGGCCTATTTTGAGTCTACGCTAGCGCAGACTCAAAATAGGCCCAAAACAGGCTAAAATGACAAAAACACCATTTTTCCAATTTTTATCGGAATATCGTCATGTTGGTACTCAAAATGACCAAAATTCAACGAGGAATCCAAATATGAGGTCAAAAGTTTCAAATTATACACTTTTAAAATGAACATATCTCCCATAGTTACTCCCTTCTACTTTGAATATGGACATATCTTCCATAATTTTTTGCCTCCTACTGCCACTCATATTCGCCCCCCCCTTGTGCATAGTATACACTCTTCCACCCCTTCCACATGCTATGAAAATGAACATATCCTATATCCTCTCCCCCTCTTTCTAACCTCCCCAGCTTTCTTATAACAAAAACATGTATGGATTTCTAAAAAAAGCTCGCAAAAACAAAGGAAATGGTAAAAAAGCTCACATTAAAAAGCTCGCCAAAAGATTTTTCCCCATGTGCATTCAAGAGGTATTCAATCCCTCAACTAAAATCTCCACCCCAATAAAACCACCCCTCTTTACTTGTGAACTAATGGGATTTCAAACCCCTCCTATTATTGTAATCCTGTTAAATGTTTTCCAAAAGATGAATTAAAATACCCCTACTTTTGAATGCACGTGGGAGGCACGTGGTACACTAAAATTTTTGAGGTGAACCCCCCGAGTCTCTCTCTCTCTCTCTCTCTCACACACACACAAACCGTAATTGTAAACAACAAGAATTTCAACCTAACCCACATTATTAGACATCATAATTAATCTTGTCTAAAAGCTTTGATTTTTTGCACATAAACAGCTCGTAGCTTTTAGTAGTATAAAAGCAAAATGATATTGCTGCATGTTGCTACCTTTTGTCTAATACCACCTCTCATCACCGCATTGATTTTGCTTCATTTTGAAATATATAAGACAAGATTATGAATATAATGAGAAACAAGAAGACCCATTGGCAAGTTAAATGTATATTCATCATGTACTTCCAAAAGCATTTTGAAGTTAAATGCATATTCGTCATGCACTTCCAAAAGTATTTTGAACTTTAATCTTTTGAATATTCTCATTGAGACAATATTGGATAGTGACATATCAATCATGGATTCTTAATAGTTTTATACCTTGTCATATGTGAACGGAATCGATTATTTTTTAAATTGGAAAATCTTACTTGTTTATTCACTCAGACATCATAATGAATCATTGTTTCAAAGAATTATTGCATAGAAAACTTCCAGAATAATAAGTTCGAAATGTCTTTGTTAACCCTAGTCAAATCATTTTCATCATATAAACTATGGACCTTCCTATGACACAAGGTTTTAGAATTCTATAACTTGTAGTTAGAAATACAAAGTCCATTATCGTAGGAGAGTAGAAGTATAAGATATATGAAGAAGTTTGCCATCCATTACTTACAATGTATGTATAATTCTACCTAGATAGATTCTATAGTTAGGCTTTTAGAATTCCACCAACTCTTGGAATAATAATACACAGAATCGCCTCAACTCTTTTTGGGGTAGTAATTCACAAATTTTCTAGGTTTTCTTTCATGTAATTTGCCACAAAATTGAAGGAAGATTTTAACTTACGGGCTATCCAAAAAAAGACACTGTACAATGAATTTATTTTAACACAGTACATTGTTTGAACCAACTGCGAACTTATTTTAAGTGATCGATTCGTCTAAATCAAGAATAGCCCTATCGTCTCGCATGGTTTATATCAGCTTCCAAAAGCAGATATTTGCAGAATAGCGTGAAGGATTGTACAACCTTGTTGCAAAGACTATATGTCGTTTGTGATTGAGTCCTTGAGACAATCACGGTGCTGGTATTGAATTGCCTCCAGGGTTCGGACCTGAACCTGGAGTGTTCAGTCTGTCGAATTGGAAATGAGCAGCTGCAGCTTGGAAGGAAGCCTGCCGTTGGTCAACAACAGTTCTAAGGACTTTGCGATTAGAGAACCTTGGTGCCAAGTCCGCAGCTGGTATGGTTTGATTTGTGTCATCTAGCAGCCTTCTTTGCCCGTCAGCGTTTTCTCGTGCGTGCGATCTTCTGCTAGGCCTCTGGCTATTCGGTGAGATGGGGAGGATTTGGGGCATCTATCCCTCCTGTCTCTGGCGGGTTCGAAAACGGTGGTAAGGAGATGATTGTATTCTGCGGGACTCAACTGGGAGCACTAATAATATTCCTATGATTAAAAGAAGGCATAAAGGCCCGCACAAAGGCAGCTTGTTGCTTGAAGACATCAACCTTAACGAGGCTACACTAGCTCCTGCACGAATGCACACTGATCTACGTCCGCCCTTGGTTGCTCCTCGGCACAGAATTATGACATCAAAATGCTTTGTGCCGAAAGACGATTACAGATGGCAGCAGCTATGAACTTAGTAAAGATTGAGTGGAAGAGGTAGAGGTAATCCCCACGACAAGGTAAGGTTGTACGAGGAACAAAAATCAGAAGCAGGAGGACAGAATCAAGAAGCAGGATCAGGATGGAAGCAGAGCTAGTTTCTGACTATGGCGATCATGAGACAAAGAGGTTATTTGTAACCTTCTCGTGAGCAGGTTGGGTTGCGGGGTTGGCTACAGGTCAAAAGCTTGCAAGAAGGGACAGGTTTTCAAAGCAAGGAGGAAAACAGCAGCAAGGCAAATGACGTCATTTTACGTGGATTTCTCGCTGCTGCCATGCAATTCAATCGGTGTGATGAGTCAAATTCAAATTACGTATGCTCATGTTTTGGTTACTTGAATATTTCGTTGAAACAATTTGTATCGTTGTAGAAGCCGCTCGTTGAAACAATTTGGATCTCATCATCGTCATTTTTCTCACCGTTGAATTGCGAGAACTGAGGGAGTCGCCGTCTCTCGCCTCATTTTCCTCTAGCTGGAGCTCGTGACTCGTTTCTTAGTCAATCGTGGTGTATTCATAGGATCGCTTGTGAGTTCAAAGTCGACGAAGGTCACCTCAAGGTTCCCACGAGGCGACGTAACCGTGGATAATCAAGAAAAATCACTGAGCGTCCAGTGTTCGAACGTTTCAGACTTGCATAGTGAGAGCTCCGATTTCAAGGCAATCAGAGTTTCAAGGGATCGTTTATGTGGCTCTTGAAATTTCTCAATTAGGGACTAGCCACTTGAATCACTACAAGGCATAGGCCATTTTCTGACAAAAATACCGACGCTTTTTACAATAAATTTTTTTTTTTCACGGTTGCAAACGTCGCTATAAGTGTCGCTAAAAGTATCGAAAAAGGACCGTCGCTATATAGCGACACTGGCAAACGTCGCTATATAGCGACACTGGAAACGTCGCTTTATAGTGACACTGTTAATCGTCACTATATAGCAACACTGGTAAACGTCGCTATATAGCGACGTTTAACAGAAGTTAAAAAAAGGGTTAGTGGGGCTAAACAGGGCTTCCTTTTGGCCCTGTTTAGCTCCACTAATCCTTTTTTTTTTTTGTAATTACAAAACAAAGTTTTTTTATAACAAAATTTCCCTTGCGAAAAGGGTGATACAAAATCGCTCTTGTGAAATGATGAGCAACAAAAGCATATACATGTCGGACATATACAACATTGTTTGTAACAAAATTACCCTTTCGAAAGGGCGATACAAAATTGATCAAACAAGCAGATATACAAAATGCTACTACCACTACTACTCATCCGACGAATCCGAATCATCCTCGTCTTGTTGGCCTGTTCCTTGGTCCTCGACACCTACGTCTTCTCCTTCGTCCTCGCCACCTGCGTCTATGATCCTTGGCCCTGTTGGTCACTCGCCTCCGCCGATGATGGGACGCTTGAGCTTTGACCCTAAGAGTGAACCATATAAATCGAAAATTACATTGGAACTTAAATTAAAAAGTGAGATTACAAGTAGGAGTAAACTTATACCGTGCGAGCAGCCACCTCAGCCCAATCGACCGTCGCTCCCATTGCCTCTTGCTCAATGAACCACAGCTTTGTTCCTATCCGAAATGTGCATCACGTCTCTGCATCTGTAGGAAGACGACCCATCGCAGCTTGCTGTGGATCCAATTTACAAGAGTTAGAGTTAGCTAAAGTGCATGTAATTATGTAGTAAAACAAATAGAACCATACATTAAATGAGAATAAGTAGACTTACCACGGTTGCCTCGAACGCATACCGTCCGCCTGCACCAAAGTGCAAAGTACCTACGACGTCTAGCCATCTCTTCGCAGCCCTCTTCTGACCCTCGAACAATTCAGGATGGTCCCTATGTTGCTTCTTGAAGTACTTCCAATCAGCTTTGTCTGCCCAGCTGGGTTTAGCCAACCCCTTTGTGATGGAAGTATGCAAGGTTGATCTACGATTCAAACCCATGCGCTCTCGCATATAATCGTCATAAAACTCCACATTTGGTGGATTAGGGTATCTTTGTTTTAACTCATCGATGACCGCCTACTTCTTTTGGGCATCTTGATACTGCCAATCGATATTTATGCCGCTCTTGAAGTGATGACTCATCAACTTCCTCATGGCGGCCATCACTACTTTGCCCTTTGTATCTTCTATTATCTCTCCGATAGCTGTGATTTGATAGGAGAGATCCCCTAATGAGTAAGGAGGACTGACGGTAGCAGAGTCAGAAGGAGTGGAAGCTGCGCGAGCACTTCCGGAGCGAGGAGTAGTAGTGGGAGTAGGAGAGGGAAAGGGACCTGACTGATACTGTGTCTCCGGACCAAGTGGAGACCTAAAGGAGCGTGAGTGTGCTGACTTGTCTACATCTCCCGAGTCAGCACAACATGAGCCGCCTGTCCTACTCTTCCTTCCCTTGCAAGACACATGCGCAGGTGATGACCCTGCAGTCGAAGGGGCACGAGGGGACGGCTGGGCAGTACGTCCACCCGTCAGTGTAGGGGAGGGAATTTCTGAGGTCCTCTAAGATAGCAGAGAGAAGAATCTCATTGCCTCCTCATCGCTCATCTATGCTAAAAACTCGTCGGCACTCCCAACAAAGCCATGCACAGCTAGCAAAGGAGTTCCCCGAGGGGTAGTCGCAGTGCTGTGTGGAAGAGGAGTCAGACCAGGGGTAGTCGTAGTGCTAGGTCCGAGAGGAGTCGGACCAGGGGTAGTCCTCGGGGTAGTCGCCTGAGAGGAATCAAAGTCCTCTGGACCATAAAGATCATGAGCTCTTCTCCTGTGAGGCTGTCCGTACTCATCAGATGAGTGATGTGATCCCATGTCTAACATAGACACAAACACAAAAACAAAAAACAAAAAAACAAACATAAGCATAGGCATAGGCATAGGCATAGGCAAGAAGAAAGAAGAGGGAAAGGAAAGAAGAGGGAAAGAAGAGGGAAAGGAAAGAGAAGAGGGAGAAGAGGGAAATAGAGAATAAGAGTTCGAGAGAATAAGCTCATGCCTATGCTTATGCAGAAATAGAGAATGAGAGAAGGGGGAAATAGAGAAGGGGAAAAGAGAGAAGCTAGAGAATGACCTTATGCGGAAATAGAGAATGAGAGGAGGGGGAAATAGAGAAGAGGGAAAGAGAGAAGCATAAGCATGAGCTTATGCGGAAATAGAGAATGAGCTTATGCAGAAATAGAGAATGAGAGAAGCATAAGCATGAGCTTATGTGGAAATAGAGAATGAGCTTATGCAGAAATAGAGAATGAGAGAAGGGGGAAATAGAGAAGGGGAAAAGAGAGAAGCATAAGCATGAGCTTATGCGGAAACAGAGAATGAGCTTATGCGGAAATAGAGAATGAGAGAAGCATAAGCATGAGCTTATGCTTCTCTCATTCTCTATTTCTGCATAAGCTCATGCATAAGCATAAGCTTATGCGGAAATAGAGAATGAGAGAAGGGGGAAATAGAGAGGGGGGAAAGAGAGAAGCATAAGCATGAGCTTATGCGAGCTTATGCGGAAATAGAGAAGAGGGAAAGAGAGTGTTGGTAAACTGAAAGGAAAGGAAAGAGTGGACACAAACTCAGAATACTTGCATTACTTGCTTGTAGAATGAAGAAGAGGGAGGTCCTTAAGTAGACACCTCATACATGCTCACTGACATCACTGATGACTTCAGAGCTCCACAATCATCTCCTCAATCTGCTCCTAGATTCTCTCAATCATCCTATGTGGCTCTTCCACCACCTAACTGTGCTTATGGGCACCTAACTGTGCCTCTAGCACTCACACATAGAAACCAAGGTGTGCCTGAGGCATACACCTTGAGATATCCCATCAAACCCCCCCTCAAGGGAATGCCTCAGGCTATGTCAAGGATACATCTAGTCTCATAGTTTCTCATGCCATCTCATGGTGGTCAAGGATAAATCTATGGCTAGGTTCTCATGCTAGCAAGGGTTCCCTTGGGTGTAAGGTAAACAAAAGGGATACAAAAAGACCTTCCAATGGTTATCTCCCCTGCATGTACATGCACACAATGTCTGCAGGAGGTACCATGGAGCAAAACCTACACATGGCCTACATCATAAGGTGACCAGAGGTGTTTACAAAACACACAAAACACAATAGTTTATTTTCATTCATTTTGGAGGACTATCCAGGCTGAGTACCTTGACATAAAAAGAGAGATCTGGAGCATACATAGAGATGTTTTAAAATACATAATCTTCAAAGGATGCCTCATCTTGTGGAGGCTCATCAACTGAAAGTAGATTTGCATTTTCTGTCTTTGCTTTGGGTCTGCAAAACTTCTCATTATGGTTGTTCTTGCCATAGTGCTTGCATGGATTAATTTTGAAGCAGTCCTTTGAAAGGTGATTTGTCTTTCCACAGTGATTGCAAGGGGTATACTTGCTCTTCTAGACTTTTACAGCATAAACAGTATCATTGCCTTTCCTGAGCTCCATATGCCTTTCTTCTTTAGCTGGATCCCTTGCCGGTCGTGTCGGAGTTGAGGATTCTCCAGCATTGGAGGCCATAGAAGAAGCGGTAGGAGTCGGTTTGACAAGTCCCCATAAGTTCTCCCTCATCAATGCAAATTTCACCTTCATCTGCCATGTGTGGAAGCCCTTTCCATTGAACTTCTCTAGATTCATATAGGGTAGCCATGAGAGGGTCTAACCCAGATATTGGGTAGTTTCTATCTCTCTTACAAGGCAAAAAATAACTGAAAGACTTCCAAAATATGAGCACTTGATGTAGCAAAGACTAGTGACCAATATTCAATCAATGATGCTTCTTCTTACATGCTTCATAGAAGTGGCTAAAATGAATACTTTCCAATCAAAACTAGGTCTAGCAATCCAAAACAAAACTAAAGCCACACTTGTACTGAAGTTATTAAAAGTTTCAAAAAACCAGAAATGCTAGAGTAGCATTTTATGTAGCATCATCTTCAAAAACTTGTCCAAAACTGTCAAAACTAAAAGACTGAAATTGGAGGGCTTGTAGCTCACTCTTTAAAGCAAAGGAAAAGGGGGTTTTTAAGGCAAAAGAGAGCTGTTATACCACAGAAGATCCTCTGGGAAGAAGAGGTGCAAAAAGGCGTCAGAACTCCATAGCTTGCCTTTCCAACATCGATTGGTTTTTCTCTGTTTTCAGCTTGAATAGGCAACCATTGCTGCTTAGATTTCAGCACAAGATAGCCCAAGGCATGGAGAATCTACCCCTGAAAGAAATTAGAGGAAGATAAGGTGGGCTGAGAGAAAACGCAGAAGGAAGAATTGACGGAAATCGTGTAATGGCGACGAAACGGGCATGGTTTTCTTTGATTCCTCTCAGCCAGAGGTTCACCCCTTCAAGGTGGATCTCCAGCAGGAAGGACGTGGGAAATGGCTGAGAACCAGAGGAGAACAAGCTTAAGCAAACTTTGGGAAGAAGAGGGAGAGATGGTGAAGAAGAAGATGAAGAAGAAGATGATGATGTGGCAAAAAATGGGCTCAAGGGGGATCAAAGGGCTCTGATACCATGTTGGTAAACTGAAAGGAAAGGAAAGAGTGGACACAAACTCAGAATACTTGCATTACTTGCTTGTAGAATGAAGAAGAGTGAGGTCCTTAAGTAGGCACCTCATACATGCTCACTGACATCACTGATGACTTCAGAGCTCCACAATCATCTCCTCAATCTGCTCCTAGATTCTCTCAATCATCCTATGTGGCTCTTCCACCACCTAACTGTGCTTATGGGCACCTAACTATGCCTCTAGCACTCACACATAGAAACCAAGGTGTGCCTAAGGCATACACCTTGAGATATCCCATCAGAGAGAAGCATAAGCATGAGCTTATGCAGAAATAGAGAATGAGAGAAGGGGGAAAGAGAGAAGCATAAGCATGAGCTTATGCTTATGCTTATGCTTCTCTCATTCTCTATTTCTGCATAAGCTCATGCTTATGCTTATGAGAGCTTATGCGGAAATAGAGAATGAGAAGGGAGAAAGAGAGAAGCATAAGCATGAGAAGGGGGAAATAGAGAGGGGGGAAATAGAGAGGGGGGAAAGAGAGAAGCATAAGCATGAGCTTATGCGGACGCTAGAGAATGAGCTTATGTGGAAATAGAGAATGAGAGAAGCATAAGCATGAGCTTATGCAGAAATAGAGAATGAGCTTATGCGGAAATAGAGAATGAGAGAAGCATAAGCATGAGCTTATGCTTCTCTCATTCTGTATTTCCGCATAAGCTCATTTCCCCCTTCTCTATTTCCCCCTTCTCTCATTCTCTATTTCCGCATAAGCTTATGCTTATGCTTCTCCCATTCCCCCTTCTCTATTTCCGCATAAGCTCATGCTTATGCTTCTCTCTTTCCCCCTTCTCTATTTCCCCCTTCTCTCATTCTCTATTTCCGCATAAGCTCATGAGAGAAGGGGGAAATAGAGAAGGGGGAAAGAGAGAAGCATAAGCATGAGCTTATGCGGAAATAGAGAAGGGGGAAATAGAGAAGGGGGAATGAGAGAAGCATAAGCATAAGCTTATGCGGAAATATAGAATGAGAGAAGGGGGAAATAGAGAAGGGGGAAAGAGAGAAGCATAAGCATGAGCTTATGCGGAAATAGAGAAGGGGGAAATAGAGAAGGGGGAATGAGAGAAGCATAAGCATAAGCTTATGCGGAAATAGAGAATGAGAGAAGGGGGAAATAGAGAAGGGGGAAAGAGAGAAGCATAAGCATGAGCTTATACAGAAATAGAGAAGGGGGAATGAGAGAAGCATAAGCATAAGCTTATGTGGAAATAGAGAATGAGAGAAGGGGGAAATAGAGAAGGGGGAATGAGAGAAGCATATGAGCTTATGCTCATGCATGAGCATGAGCTTATGCGGAAATAGAGAATGAGAGAAGGGGGAAATAGAGAATAAGAGGGAAAGGAAAGAGAGAAGGAAAAAGAGAGAACGGGGACATAGAGAAGGGGGAAAGAGAGAATAAGAGAAGAGGGAAAAAAGATAAGCTCCAGGGATGATTTTTTCGCGTTAGTTTCGTTAATAAGCGAAAGTTTTATATGCCTTGTGAAAGTTTATATGCTTTTATAAAAATAAAAGCTTAGTATATTCGCCACAATTTGAAACTAAAATTAAAAAAAGAGCTAGGTTTAGCCTTTAAGATTATAAAATTATAAATAAAGTCCATGAAAATCCGCCAAAGTTTTATATAAAAAATAAATATATTTGGAAACTTTCGCCATTATATTATATATACAATTTAAAATTTTGGCTAGATCTATACAATTAAGCACCAAAAGAAGACTTGTGCCCTTATATCCAATGCACATTTGGCTAACTTAAGCCTATGGTAGGCCCTCATTAGCAGTATGTCTACCCCTCATCAAGTCATATAGTAGGGATATATCTCTTCATGCTTCTATCTTCAACAAGAACATGAAAGTACACTACATACATAGGTAAAAGGAAACAACAAGTAGATTCTTAGCAAGAAGAATCAAATTATTAAAATGACACAAAATTAAAGAATGAAATTTTCTATAATGGCCTGGTAGAAGGTGTTTTGTTAGATATTTTAAGTATTTCTTTAGTCTCAATTTATGATCATGAAAAGTAGGTAAAAATTAAACTAAATTAATGAATAGAGCTAGAGTAGTGAATACGCAGTAAGTCACATATTTAGTTGTGTGTGTGAAAATCTAACTTTAATTTCATCACGTACTTCTATACATTTATATATTTAGAAATTTATCACAATGCAAAGAACTTGCCAGTCAATAGAGGCTTTAAATATAAATCTACCCCTCAAGCACTTAAGCCATCTATCCAGTCTCACAATCTTCTATAGTGAAAGATTCTATAGATTTATGACAACAAATAAGAAGAAATGAACTAAACTAAAATGCCACATGCAAATACTTAAATGTATGTATCAATGTATAGGGGGACATACTCTCTTTCTATTTTTACACATACACACACATGTTGTTGGTCTTGGCATTGAAGTCCCATATGAGCAAAACCTAATTTCCTAGCTACTTGCACCTCTAGATGTCCTCGTGGAGTGCTAAGGAAGGTAATATATGTCCCTAGAGATTGTCCTAATATAATCCAATGTCTGTGGAGATACATAACATGTTGTAATCCCCTCTCTCCCAGCTCACTTTAGGGATGCACATTGATGAATGAGCAAAGGGTGATAGTGGAAGAAAGGAAGAATCAAGAAACCCCCTCTTCTGCCATGTCTATATTAGCCCACCCACATTCCCAACCCAATCCCATACCCACATTAGCCATCCAGCCCCGTGTGGGCATCATTTTGTCCTATCAAGACGTGTGCTCTAGCTTTTTATTAGCCTTTCTCTCTTGATCTCTATATCCATAATCTTCATGGAAATGCCACCCTTTTGAACCCTTTGGATCATCAGTCATTGCTAATGCACCAATGCACATCGTTTTTGCTGATGGGCGAGGAAGCCTTTGCTAATGCGCCAATGCACATCGTTTTTGTTCAATAGATTTTGTAGTAGGTTACATTGACAACATTGATGCACAATGGGCTGAGATGTTGTGAATAAATTGATCTTTAAAATTTTGACCCTCATAAATAAGAGGGATGGGGTGTCCTCCCCCTCCCCCCGCCCCCTTCTCTCCTTTTCTACTAATCAATAAAATTTTGAATTCTTTTCAAAAAATATTATGTTTAATATTGTTAAGTGCCAAATTCATAGCATACCATGCATGTCTAGTGCACGTGCTTTATAATGAGAACCTGAATGGAGACTGAAAGTGGTAGAGGGCAACACCAAGTTTCATATTATTGTGATTTACTCAAGAATCTAAAATAGTGTGTTTTCAAAGATTGTAGTTAAGGAAAAGTGGTACTGTTTGGTATTCATTTACTTAGTATAAAAATAATCCCGTTCACTCATGGTCTATTGTTGGTTAAGTTCTTCAATGATGTAATTGAGCATTTTATGATGTTAAGACATGATTGGTCGCATGATTAGGGAAATACATGTAATAATCCATAAAAGCATAAAATTTAGTCCAGTGAGGTCAACCAATAGCTTTCCAGCTTCTATTATCATTGCTATTGTGCACAAGATGAGGATTGATTTTTCAAACCAATGGACCCTTGTGTGGGTGATGAGAGTGAGCAAGTGGGTGATGAAGACGGGCAGCACTAGCCACCTCTCGAGCGTAAACAAAAGGATAAAGCTTCCACATGTGGAGTGAGGATAATCCTCTCCGAGGTGGGAAAAAAAGGGAGGAAACCCTATTATCTGGAGCGTCCACATGGCGAGATCTGAAGGGTGAGATCCAACGGCAAAGGGGAGGTGGAGCTATTGTGGGAAGGGAGGCACTAATCGCATCGCATCGCCTCGCTAGTTTTGCATTCAAATTGATCTTCCTGCAGCAATTTACCCGGCAAGAATCATTTCAAGTTCCCCTCATCCCCCTACAGATTGCCACAGTCCCCTTTCGAGCTGCTTATCGGAGCTATTTTGCTCCTGGGAGCTCATTATCGTAGCGATTTGGCCCCAATTCACGTAAGAGATCGTCAGAGTTTCTGTTTGAGTCCCCTCTCGGCTTCATTGCTTGCTCTTGGTGTCCCTTTGTAACTCTGCGTCACTGATTCGATTTGCAGGAGTTGGTTCTTTTGGCTTGCAGCTGGATTAATCCCACCCCTTCGCATGGGTGCTCCGGCGGACCAGCTGGAGACTTTGCGTCTCTCTTTGGTTGCTCAGCAGGCAGCTATCAAGAAGCAGGGGGGCCTTGTGCGATCTCTCAAGCCTTCTAAGGCTGACCCTGCTGACATTGAGGAGGCCGTGAAGCTCCTCCAGGACTTGAAGCTACAGCTTCAGGATGCTTCCAAGGAGTATTCCGCCAAGGCTGCTGTGGGGAATGGAGTTGGCAGTGCGGAATCGTTTCGCAAGGATGTAAACAACACATTGGAGAGACGCCTTTTCATCCTCCCTTTTTTTGGGATTTGTGGGGGTGTCACGGGGTTGTACGATTACGGTCCTCCGGGCTGCGCAGTCAAAGCAAATGTGCTGGCCTTCTGGTGCCAGGTCTTTCCTCCGTCTTCTTTGTGTGAGCGACTCGTGTTTTGCCCATTTCTGCACCCTTAATGCTATGAATGTGCCGTGATGAAATTGAGTTTTGCAAATGGATTGTCTGCAACATTTCGTTTTGGAGGAGGGTATGCTGGAAGTGGATTGCCCTTGCGTCACTCCCCATGTGGTTCTTAAGGCTTTTGGGCACGTGGATAAATTTACCGATTTAATGGTGAAGGATGAGACGGGTCAGTTCTATAGAGCAGACCATCTTCTCAAAAAATATTATAAGGAAAATCTGGAGAAAGATTTATTGATGCCACCAGAGAAGCGGGAGGAGTTGAAGCATGTGCTTGCAGTTCTTGACGAGTTGGATGCGACAAAGAACCTTTTGGTGTAGGCAACGCAAGCCATTTGAATGTGTTGAAATATTACTGTATGCTCTTGCCAAGCGTGCATGTTGGTATTGCGATAATTCTTTATATTTCAAGTGAGTGTATTGCTCTTCTTGTGTTCCTTTTTCTCTTTAAATGCATACTAGTACCGGAATTGATTCAAACTGCAACTCTGAGCTAAGTTTCGCAACATGCTTTATAACCTCTTTTTTTAATATTCAAAAGTGGGCTCTTTCTGGATAGTGGGATGGACAGGTATTGTTATTTGATTTGAATAGAAGTGCCTTCTTGAGATCCTACAAAGGAAAACAAGTATACACATTTACAATAAGATTCTTGGATGCTGTACATAATGACTTCTGTGTGCAGGTGGTCATTTGGATGTGACAGTTAGGCAGGTAATTTCCTATAGTCACAACTGATATGATGGCACATACTACTTCATTCTCTGTTGAGATTGTACTGCTTATATTCAAAGCAGAGACATATTAAAGCAAGACTTTGATCATATACTGGTGGACAGCAGCAGCTCCCATAATTTTATTAATCCCAAGGCTTTGTTGATAGTGATTTTGCAGGCACTGATATAGAGCATGGTTTGAGAGTGGATTTAATTGAAAGACAGCATAGATTTAATTCAAAGACAGCATATGGTCAACAATCTTTTGTCAGCATGCCCAGATTCAACTCTCCATTGACTAGACATGATGACATTTTCAAATGCAAGGGCTTACCAGATGATAAGAATCCTTCCAAACGAGAAGATCACTTAGGATTGTTCTACCTATATTAAAAAAACTTAATCCGGCCTTGTGCAGGCTCAGATTCAAGCTATGTAATACATGGGGGTTTTCATTCTCTGTTACTGGAGCTCTTGCTAGTCTGACAGTCAAAATTTGAGGACATGATTTTTTCGGGTAAGGACATTAGAACTGGCTAGGTTTTTGGGTAATACCCAATTGTACCAGCGCCACTTGATCATTTTGTAGTTCAATACATCCTCTTGCACTCTGCATTTAGTGACCCTGCACACAGTCTACTCTTCATAATCCCCTTTTACTCTCCTTGTACCAGTGCCTGCTGTGACCACAGTGGATCCTTTTACATATAACAAAGAAACAATTTAATCTTTGATATGTAAAGGCTATCAATGGGCACAGATTACTAGGTTTCAAAATGAGGAAACATGGATTTGGAGCATTTATCAGATCCTGAAATGGGTGTCTCCAAAAAGCCTTCATCGCATCTGTTGGCCACACAGAAGCTTCTTCCACGTTTAGTGTGTGCAGCTGACTCAAGTTCAAATGAGTCGCAGGAGAGTGGAGATAATATTCATAACCACTTGTTGCAGTCAGACACAGCAGCTGACAACCAACCTTCCAAAGAAAACATGGGATGTCGGGAATATCCAAGCTTAACTGGTCAGAATCTATTAGCAGACAATTCTGGAGATGGATTTAAATCAATCAGACGCCAAAGCACAGGTATCAGTACACCGCATGATAAAATCAAAAGTTCAATCACTAATTAGTTGAGCATCTAAGGCAATCATGAGCAATCATTGGATTCGGACCAAATTGCCACATTTTTTTTCTGATACAGAAACCAATGAGCAAGCTTGCAAAGGGGATGTGAGATTTCACATCTATCCAAGCTGGGATGGTGAGGATTTGTCGGCAGCAGCCAATTCTACAGAGGAAGTGAAACAAGGGACTGGTATGATTATCTCAGGTTAAACATCTCAATTGCCAGAAAAATGTGAAATTCACTTTCTTTGTCATCATGTTCCATATTATCTTTCCAGTAATGTGAGCAATTATTGGATTCTGCTCAAATGGTCACATGTTTTTCTGCTTCTGTGTCAATGGGAATAGACCTGAAATCCTCATTTGGTCACAACCAAGATTGGAAAAACCTTTCCTCAACTTGGCTAAAAATCCCTACGCAACAGATGTCTGGGTTTTTGGCAACAATGCGAGAGATTGTAGAAGATGGTGCTCAAACAGTTAATCTAGAGACAAAGTCTTTGCAATCAAAATGTACTTCTTTAATTGATGGCACACTCAATCTTGCTTTGGATGTCCAGAAGAACGGAGTGCCACAAAATGAGAGTGGGCAACGGTGCTGCAAGGTATGGAATTGTTTCTTCATTAGCATCTCTGCATATATAAGAACTATCAATATACATGTAAGGTATGTGTGTGTATGTGTGTGCATGTGTGTGCATGTGTTAAGCCATTGATTGTTGCCATGAACATTTCTTCTCGTTCTTCCTCTTTTGTATGATCAAAAGCAAAACAAAGACTGTAAAGAGGTACACGCACTAACTTCTTTTTTCTACTTTCTATGTTTGACTTTCCATTGATAAAAATGTATGCTTTTCTTTAATCCTGTTCATTTGGTCATGCTTGGGGATTAAAAACGATTTGGCATGGCATAATTGTGAATTATTGAGAGGAGCACTGTGGATGCACATTCAAGTTTTCTGTGTATGCAAGTCAATTGAAGAAAACTGAATGCATCTTTAATGTGCCGGTGTGCATGTACACCTGCGAGAGTGCATGCATGTGCATGCACACGTGCATGTCTGTGTACGTGTGTGCGTGCGTGCATAATGGTGTGTTTATGTGTGCGAGTGCTCGTGCTTCGAGATGGAGGTTGTTGCATTGCCATCTGTCCTAAGCTTCCACCGACCTTGCAGATTCATCTGTAGCACTGAATCTCCAAGCTCCTAACGCGATTCCCCAAGCTCCTAACATACCCCCTCTCAAGGGTTTGCCTCATGCTATGTCAAGGATATATCTAGTCACATAGTTTCACATGCCATCTCATGGTGGTCAAGGATAAATCTATGGCTAGGATCACATGCTAGCAAGAGTGCCTAAGGGTCGAGGTTTACAAAAAATAGGATAGACCCTCCCAAATGGTTATCTCCCTTGCATGTATAAGGATTAATCTTAGGCCTTTGTGTGGACCTAATTTCTCATGTCTGCAAGAGGTACCATGGAGGCAAACACAACACATAACCATAACATTCTCAATCTAGCCAAGGAATAGGGAAGCAAGGTGAACTAATTCCACAACCATCGGCACAAGTAGCGGAATTTGTCCGTCACCAACATCCACGGTTCCAGAATGAGATGCCTTAAAGCTTGGGTGCTACTAAAAACTGGTATGTGTAATCTCTATCTGGTCTTTCATACACCATAGCCAGTAGCTGTAGAGAATTGACTACAGTAGGGAAAGAATTAAGGCTGACATGTAGGCAGCAGATCTGTTGTCACATGGGTAGCAAGTCTTTTTTAATGTATTTATTGGTGCATTGTATAGAGTAAGTCGAAATTGGTTTGGCATGCTTTATGTAGTGTAGTATTATGATTTCAAACATGAAATAAGGGCTTGGTTCAGAAAGTGGTGTCTGGTTCCTGCGCTCACAAGACAGGTTGACTAAGAGGCACCACGACCTAGGACCAAGTTTCTTAGATCTAGTTGACAAGCTAAAGAAATATATGCTTATTTATTTTTTAAAAGTTTTTGTTGTGAATATGCATATGCATCATTGTTTGTGATGTGCTCTTTCTTTTTAAATGTATTTATTGGTGCATTGTATAGAGTAAGCTGAAATCGGTTTAGCATGCTTTATGTAGTGTAGTATTATGATTTCAAACATGAAATAAGGACTTGGTTCAGGAAGTGGTGTCTGGTTCCTGCACTCACAAGGCAGGGGGCTAAGAGGCACCATGACCTAGGATCAAGTTTCTTAGTTCTAGTTGACAAGCTGAAGAAATGTATGCTTATTTATTTTTTAAAAGTTTCTGTTGTGAATATGCATATGCATCATTGTCTGTGATGTGCTCTTTCTTTTTTAATGTATTTATTTGTGCATTGTATAGAGTAAGTTAAAATTGGTTTGGCATGCTTTATGTAGTGTAGCATTATGATTTCAAACATGAAAGAAGGGCTTGGTTCAGGAAGTGGTGTCTGGTTCCTGCGCTCACAAGGCAGGGGGCTAAGAGGCACCACGACTTAGGACCGAGTTCCTTAGTTCTAGCTGACAACTTGCAGAAATATATGCTTATTTATTTTTTTAAAGTTTATGTTGTGAATATGCATATGCATTATTGTTTGGTATGCATGATGTGATGTGATCCTTCTTTCTTTAATAAGTTGATATCAATTTCATGTATGTTGGGCTATGATAAAGTTGTTCCATTTCTTAGATTTAGAACCTTTTTTTTTTTTTTTGGTAAAAAGAGACTTCTATTAAGTATTAAAGAAAAACCGTTAGAGCAAGCTCCATACGGGATACATCATGCAATGCACGAAAAGTTCAAGAGCCAAAAAGAAAGGATTGAGGCTGATAGTGCCATCTCAATCCGATAGAAACCTCTGAGAAAAAGAGAGAACCCCTTCAAACTCAAAGTAAAATAGTCCTCCTAGAAGAGGTTGCCCATGAAGGACTCTGCATGCTAGCCCATATGGCTATCAAAGTGTGAATATTTAGAACTATTTTTGTTTTGATCCTACATATGGTTTAGGGATGGAAGGATCTAAGCATAAGGCTATTGATTTTGAGTTATCTAAAGGACAACGGAAGTATGTCAATCAAGTCCTTCGAAATGAGCTTGCATAGATAAATAACATGAGTACAAAGGAGATGGGGATGACCATAGAAAGAGCTTATGCGGAAATAGAGAATGAGAGAAGGGGGAAATAGAGAAGGGGGAAATAGAGAATAAGAGGGAAAGGAAAGAGAGAAGGGAAAAGAGAGAAGGGGGAAATAGAGAATAAGAGAAGAGGGAAAAAAGAGAAGGGGGAAATAGAGAAGGGGGAAAGAGAGATGCATAAGCATGAGCTTATGCAGAAATAGAGAATGAGCTTATGCGGAAATAGAGAATGAGAGAAGCATAAGCATGATCTTATGCTTCTCTCATTCTCTATTTCCGCATAAGCTCATGCATAAGCATAAGCTTATGCAGAAATAGAGAAAGAGACAAGGGGGAAACTTAAGCATAAGCTCATGCTTATGCTCATGCATGAGCATGAGCTTATACGGAAATAGAGAATGAGAGAAGGGGGAAATAGAGAAGGGGGAAAGAGAGAAGCATAAGGATAAGCATAAGCTTATGCATGAGCTTATGTGGAAATAGAGAAAGAGAGAAGCTTCTCTCATTCTCTATTTCCGCATATGCTCATGCTCTCATGCTATGCGAAAATAGAGAATAAGAGGGAAAGGAAAGAGAGAAGGGAAAAGAGAGAAGGGGGAAATAGAGAAGGGGGAAAGAGAGAATAAGAGAAGAGGGAAAAAAGAGAAGGAGGAAAAAAGAGAATAAGAGAAGGGTAAGAAGGAAAGAGTTTGAGGGGAAGAGAGGGTTCCTACGCCCATCACTGCAGCTAGCGCTTAAGGCGTTAGCTGCAGGACAATGCAAATAACAAAAATAATAAATGGAAAAAAGAGGAAGCACTTACCTGAAATAGTATGTCTCGCTCGGTGTAGTGGACTGGCCCTACAAAAGAGAGAAAACAACCCATTTTTTCAAATAAGATGTTAGTGGAAGGAGGAGATTACAAAAGCAACTTCTTGAAGGGAGAAGATTGAGTAGACAAGGAAAGGAGGAGATTGAGGAGACAAGGAGAAAGAGAAGGAAGAGAAATATAGAAAAAAGAGGTGAGTTTTTTTTCTTTCTTGAAATCTCGTTTTTTGTTTCAATCCTTTCAAAACAAGCATGAAAACTAGTTTACAGGTTTAGCAATACAAGAAGAAACACTCACAAAACTAAAGCTAACAAAAAACAACCTACATTGTTGAAACAAACTCACCTCTTGAAAAACTTCCTTTCAAGAAACCAAAGAGGGAAAAGGGTAGAGAGGGAGTACAAGAGGTAGGAGAAGGGTGAGGAGTGGAAAATAGAGTGGGAGGTTGCTTGAAATAGGTGGGAGGTCATCAAAAATAGGTGGGACGAGATATTGGCTTACTTACTTGAGAGATTAGGGAATAGGATGAAGAAAACGCCACGCGTTTAGAGTTTCGAGTTTTAACCCACAGCATCGCTATATAGCGACGCTAATCCATCGCTATATAGCAATGTTTTTAATTAAAAACGTCGCTATATAGTGACGAAAGCAAAAAGGTCGCTATATAGTGACGCTTACAGTCATTTTTTTGTTGTAGCATCAAAAGAAGCTCAAACATGCTATTTTATAACTGTTAATATCTCTTCTTCATGCTTATGTTGTGATTTTATAAGTGTAGATGGAAGGGACGAGTGGAAGCTCGTCCGATGATGCGCCAACGCCCGGGAGCACAAAGTGGCTTACGGAGAGGTTACACTATTATTGCACTCATTGCAAGCAAGAAGTACGACATCAACGTCGTATTATCATGCTCCACTTGCGGATGTATGGGGAGGAGCCGGAACCAGTACCCCCCATTGGTGTTGCACATGTTGATGGACCATCGGTAAGTCAAAGCTATTTAAGTTCGCAATCTTATTGTATACCAGGAAATAGAAGATCTTATATTTACACGAAATCTTAAAACAGGATGAGGAGGATGATGAGGGTACACATATACCTTCTCACTTTCAGCAAGACTATAGTCTCCCGGATGACGACGAGGGTATGGTCGACATGATGGATTCCATTTTTAGGGGCACTACATCCCATGTACATGTGATGTCAGAGTCTGAGGTCAAAATGCGAGAGTTGCAATCAACACAATTGTACGAGGATGCTAGGATGTCTAAACTACGTGCTTGTCTCTCAATCTTGAATCTACAAGTACAATATGGGTGGTCGGATACAAGTGTCTCGGCCTTAATGAGGTTAGCTCTTGCATTAATTTGACTCATTATTTGGATATTGTTTGTTTTGAGAATCATCATTTGGATAGTGTCTTTGTTATAGGTTGCTCTAGAAGATGTTGCCTACACCAAATACCATGCTCGCATCAAGAGATGAAGCGAAAAAGATGCTAACAATGGTGGGTATGGATTATGATACCATCCATGCTTGCCATAATGATTGTATTCTCTTTCGTCGTGAGCATGGAGATTTGGCTAGTTGTTCAAAGTGTGGGGAACAATGATATAGAGATGACTTGCAGGGTGAGCAGATACCGGTAAAGTTCTTGAGACACTTTCCCATCATTGCAAGAATACAACACATGTTCCGATGCAAATCCATAGCGGAGTTGATGACATGGCATGCATCTCATCGGTCTATTGATCACACATTGAAGATTCCCGCAGATTGTGCAGCTTGGAAGCACATAGATAATCAGTGGTCGGACTTTGCGAGGGAGCCATGCAACTTACATCTTGGGCTAGCCATGGACGGCGTGAATCCTTTCGGGTTACGCTCGACATCTTGGTCGACATGGCCCATAGTCATGGTGAATTACAATATCCCACCATGGCTAACAATAAAAAAGGGACACCTCATGCTTGCACTACTTGTACCAGGAAAGTACAAGGCAAAAAACATGGACGTGTACATGGCACCTTTAATAGAGGAGTTACAGATATTATGGAGAGAAGTGCAAGTCTTTGATATTTCCAGAGCTCCTAGACATACCAATGATATTTTGGTCAGGGGTATCTTGATGTGGACCATGCATGACTACCCAAGATATGGAGAGTGCGCAGGTACGTGGTTGTGTCTTTACATGTACAATGAGGGATTATGCTTTTTTTACTCTCTTTTGCACGCATGTCTTGTACTAACACATTCATGCACGCGTGCAGGACTTGTTACAAGTGGGTACCATGCTTGTCCTATTTGGGACTGGCTCTGAAATCGCTTGCATGCTACTCCAAACATATGAGGAAAAATGTTTATGAAGATCATGCTCGATACCTTCCGCTTGACCATCTCGCACATGGAGGTCAGCTTGATCCACCACCATCATATTTGAAGGCAAGTGACTGGATTCAAGCTTGGAGGGTGAATGGAGAGGAACCTCCTCCTAGTGTGAAGAGGCTATCAATCTTTCACGAGCTTCCTTATTGGGGTCAGTTACAAATCAATCATCTCTTGGATCCCATGCATATCTTCAAGAATGTGGGGGCTACTATTTGGGCACACTTGGTTGGTTCCAAGGACTCGAGAGGAGTGCAAGAAGACTTGCGTGCTATGAATAGGATGTCTCGTTTGTGGCCCCAAGTGCATGATTCGGGAAAAGTTGTCCTCCCGAAAGCAACGCGGATCCTCTCTACGAGGGAGGAGGCAGCGGTCAAGGCAGATATTGCCTCTTTTCAAACACTGACAGGGTACATGCGTTGCTTGAAAGGAGCATTTTCAAAGGACAATAAGCTTAGTGGGCTCAAGTCCCATGATTGGCACAAGGTCTTATAGGTATTCTAAGTAGAATTAGTGTATCGATAATCGTGATGCGTTAGCGTAATTATTATTATGTTATATTGTTGACATGACTTCATTGTTGCTTTGATAATTCATCCTCCCAATTACAATAAAAGGGTGCTTACAAGAAGATGTTAGAAATGCTATATTCAAGATCTGTGGTATTGTGAGGTATGCTTACTATCAAATCGCATTATGTATTTTCTTCATGGACATGTGAAATAGGTGGATATCTCAAATATCTTACATATGCATGGACATGTGAAATAGGTGGATATCTCAAAAAGAGATCTCTATATTGAGCATCGAGAAGGCTAGGGTGGAATCCATCGAAGCCGTATGCTTGCTTGAGAAACACTTTCCCTCGAGCATTATGACAACTCAAGTCCACTTGCTTGTGCACATAGTTGATGAGGTGGCTATAGCAAGTTCCGTTCATAGTCGATGGATGTTTTTTCTCGAGCGGTTTATGAAAACTTTAAAGGGGTTTGTAAGACAAAGAGCAAGACCGGAAGCAAGCATGGCAGAGGGATGGCTTGTGCAAGAGTCATTAGTATATATCACAGAGTTTCTTGCATCCACGGATCCTGATATGCCGCAAGCTTGGCACAACAAGGATGATGATCGCATCATTGGCAAGGTTCCCCAAGGAAAAGGGATTGAAAGAAAGATGAGCGAAGAGCAAATGGAGAAATTCAATAAGTTTTGTATCCTCAATAGCCCTGAGATGCAGAAGTGGATTGAGAGATATGAAGTGGCCAAAGTAGAAAGAATAAATGCAAGGACGAGATTCAGAGTAATGTACAAGCGATCACAACCATATCCACGGGATCTGGCTCTTCTCCCTACTCACATGTCACTTGATTGGCTACAACTGGCTCTACGTAAAGCCGAACGTGATGGAGAGATAATAAACGAGCGCGAGCAAGAGTTATCATCTGGATGTATGGTTCATGTAAGTTTCTTACCTCTTGATGTAATTAAGTAATTATTTGTGGCAATATATGCTATAAAATATATGCATCTTCATTGTTTTAATGATGCTCTTTTACAGTACAAAAAGTATAGTGCATTATGGTCATATGGACGACATTTTTGCGTGGAACGCATCGATTCAAAGAGAGTCACGTACGATTGTGGAGTCATGGCTAACTTCACACAAGATAGCCGAGCAAGTGCTTCAGATACCAATCTTCTCTCCTCATAGTTGGATTATTGTGGAACCATACACGACATCTATGAAATTGATTTCAGACGATTTACTATTTTCATTCTTGATGTAAAATGGTTTAGAACTACTTACAACAGTCCCCATGCGACAGTGAGAAAAGATAGTAGCGGTCTCTTTGCAATAGACTCCACCAAACATTGGACCGATGAAAGTGATACTTTTGTTCTTCCCGAGCACTGTGAGCAGGTGCATACTAATGATTTAATTAGCCGAAGCTTTCATTTTTAAAGTCCATTGATACATACACTTGAGCATAATTTCATATATATAATTGACGACATTTGGCACCCATCTTCAATATAGGTGGTTTTTCATCCGGATCGTTCTGATCCAAGATGGTGGTACGTGCCCAGGGGATTCACTCTTCATGAAAGGGGGACGTCACCTACGTGCATGAACTTCAAGAAAACCCCCTATTTAAGATACATGTAGGATGATAAAACACCCCTATTTAAGCTTATAAGATACCACCAAAATTCTATTATGTCCCCCCTTTCCTTAAATCTACGTTCTTTCTCAAGCGTTTAGATCGCACAATAAGAAAATTTAGATTACTTTCCCTATGACTATTTAAAACCATACACAAAACCAAACTTGTTTGGACTAATTATCCAAGGTAGCCTATACTATGTCCCCCCCTCTTAAATATGGCATGGCCCCCCTAACTTAAATTCAATATTGGGAAAAAATAAAAGGCCCCCCACCCCTAATGTATAAGCTTATGCCTCATTAAAAGAAACCCCCCTATTGTACACTCACGTGATATCATAAGTTTCCTCTTGTGAATCCCCCGGGGGTACGTGATCCAAGTTGCACCACGAAGTAAGAAAATTTTTGAAGATCGAGATGTGGATATGGAGATGCCACTACCAATGCCGGATCCAATTGATGAATCTAGCGAAGAAGATGTAGATCACCATATGAGCCAAGAGGAAGATGCGCATAATGACATCGCACGGGAGGAGGATGGAGATCACAATATTGAGGAAGAAGACAACAATCATCAAGAATCGAGCAAGAATCACCACACTTAAGCTTTATTGAAGAAGATGATCAAATACTTTTAGGTGAACGTATGATGCTAAAGTACGATGATGATATAGGAGATCAACTCGGTATAGAGTTGGAGATAGACTTGTTTGGCACCTTAGATGAAACAGTTGATGTAAATGCTCTTATTTGATTTTTCTCATCTCAAACTTGGACATGAATATATGAGCTTCAAAGGCTTGATGTACATGCTCTCATTTTTATATTCTCTATGAGCTCAAACATGTATGAAAATTTAAAAAATTTTGTCATTAGAAAAAACTAACTTTTAAGGCCTTTTTAAAAAAAAATCTCTCTATAAAAACGTCGCTATAAATTTGTATATCAGTGTCGCTATATAGCGATACTTAAAAGTCGCTATATAGCGACTTTTACCAACAGTCGCTATATAGTGACGATTTAGGAAACCCGCTTTTCATACCGACGATTAACGCTAAGCGGGCACTAAATGTCGGTACGTAAACATCGCAATAGGATCCATGTGTAGTAGTGAATCACCTTTTACAATATCAATTATTTTTACTTGTGACCATAAGAAGAGCTCTGAGTTCCAATAAGGTTGAAATTTGGTGCACTTGAGTTGATAATGCTATGTCCTCAATATATTGAGTTAGCTCTTAGTGCACCTTCATGATAGTAGACATGAATAAGAGTTTTTAGTAGGTGGGATCTATCTTGTGGAAAGAAAATTTGTTATCCACATATTATGTTGCATTGGACTTGGGAGTAACGTGGGTTAAGCTCAAAATGTGGATCAATGTTACATCTTTTGTAAAAAGAGTGGATTAGAGTTACTCCATTTAGGTGGAGTAGTGATGATAACTTTAAATGGGTTGCTACATAGTAAGGTGGACCACTTTTTTACTAGTATAGTACTATAATTTCCTTAAAAGATGATTTAGGGATGTCACTTGAGATCATGTAGGCTTAATAGAATGAGTTTTCAAATAGTAGATGTTGGAATAATTGGTTGACTAAGCTCCCTCATGGGGAAGGGGTTATTGTTCTAAGGCCCAAGAGTAGCGTTGGGGAACTTGGGTGATTGGTTGCTTGTCGTTAATCATTAAAAGGTCTTTGCAAAGTTTGGTGACCATCTCCAATATACACATTGGGTATAAGTGTATGGATGCACATGTTTTGGGTGCTTATGCAATGTGTAGCTTGTTTGAAAATGAGAAGATGTGCATATTCCACCATGTACGTGACACGTATCATTATGAATCTTTTCAAGTATAAGTGACTTACTCATTGAAAAGTTCTTTCAAAGTTTCGTGGCCATCAGCAGTGTACAATAATGTACATCTATGATATACGCATATCATTACACAACTTTTTGGCAATTATGCACTCAAACTTGAGAAAAAGTAAAAGAAGAACATAGAGAAAATGTGCAAGGTGCACCACACAAATGACTACATAGATTTCATTAATTTTGGCTGTGCAATCTCCAATTTCATAAAAATCTTAGGGAAAAATACAAGTTTATGGAAAATACTTATTCAAAGGTTTGTTCAAAGTGCCTTAACCATCAAACACACACAGATAAGTAATACACACCTTTGCATGTTTGAAAATGCCAAAATGTGCATGTTCCACTTTACAAATGACCAATAATTAGGGAAAAAGGAGGAAGAACCTTTTTCCATGTTGAAACTCTATCCTTGAGACAAGAGCATTATAGATTGCACAACTAGTGGGTTGCGTAAAATACTACTTTGTGATTCTCTACACATACATATATATGCGACGGTTCCGGCATGACATGATTCTGATGCAGTTCTTGGCACGATGGAAGGAAGCGCACTATCGTTTATGATTTTGTTTGATTATGGAGAGACTCCTTGTTCTTGATCTTGGGAGAGACTCCGATGAATGAATTACTAATTCTAAAATTTCTCTAACTTTGTGCTCGAGCATTGAATTTGCATCAAAATTTTTGCATTAGGTTTGTAATTTTCTATTTCAATTGTCTTGGCATTAGGAATTTGGATTGGATTAAAAAAAGTTACAAAATTTGCATGATTCATTGAAAAAATCAGTTGGCAATTTAATTAAAACATTAACCTATGCTAAACCCCCTAATGTCAATTAAGCTAATCTAATTAACCTTTAACGTTCCTTTGCCCCTCCCCTCAGCCTCGTTGTGATCACCCTCTCACTCCCTCCCCTCCGCCTCATTGCTGCGATCACCTCATCGACCTCAACCCTGCCCCTCCCCCTTGCTTGCCACCTCCTCCACCCAGCCACCCTCAAAGGCCACCACACTCTCACGATCCTAGAATGAGAAATGAGGGGCACCAACTTATTCTTTCCACTCCCTCGTCACAAGGAACTTTGAGACGTTCTCTGTATAGGAAAAGAAGAGCATTCTCTATATCATTTACTAGTTTGAAATGAACATAACTAGTAAGAGTGCAAACTAAAGAAAATGGAACACTTCCTAGTTACCTTATCTAGGGAATCAATCTAAAAATTCCCTATGCAAGTCAATGCAGGGAATCATTAGAGAATTTCACCATATAGGAAAATTTTCCTAGATTAAAAAAAATTAATTAGCAATTCCCTACATAGTCTAACTAGGAAATGTTCCATTTTCCCTAGTTTGCACACTTCCTAGTTATAGTCTAGTAAATGATATAGAGAATCCTCTTTTTCTTTGTAAGACAAACTAGGAAATGCCCCATTTTTCATAGTTTGCAAACTTCCTGGTTATGAACTAGTAAACAATATTGAGAATCTTCTATTTCCCTATATAGGGAGAACACGAAATAAGTGATTTTGTCTAAGTTATATCATTTAAGAAATGAAGCACTCATGTTTCACATTTTCATATGTAGCAATTTGAACTTTTAAAGTACCTAGAGCAATAAGCAATTGTTACTATAATTACATTAACTCACATTATCTACACTAAGATTCAACAAAACCACCAAAAAGATTATGGAGTTCTCTTTAATATTTCTACAAATAATAAGAAGGTAAAAAGTCCATTCGTTATTACAATATTCAAAAGAAAAAGCAAAAAACTTATACTATAAGAAATATAAGACAACCAAAGAGAGCTAAAAGAGTCTACATAACATCTTTGAAGACCTATTTGAATCAAGCTAAATGTCATATCAAAATCTCTATATCTTCTAAACTAAGCACATCAGATTTTTCCATGAATCTAACTTTTTGACTTTCAATAAGCCAATGCACAATGTCCCTTATCATAATGTTACTGGCTGGTCTCTTGATGTCTGTAGAGTACTGTTTGAAGCTACTCTCCATCTTTTTAAGCTTCACATATGTACTTTTTAAGGAAAAGTACATATCATGAATTGTGTGGGCTCCCATGTATTTCAAAAGTATCGTCTCCATATTTTCCTCTGAAATGTCATCCACCTGAGGGCATAGTAACAAAACAAGTGACAATATATTAACAAATTCGAAGCAAATGATTTAAATAATGAAGCCTAATGTAAAAGGCTGTCACATACTCTTTTATACTCGCTTGAAATCGTAGTCACCTCCATGTATGTACCTTGAATATCTTTTAAGTTCTAATTCAAATAAAACATTGAGATTAAAATCAAGGTATAAAGACTTCAAATCATAGAAAATAAATTCTAAATATAAGAATACCTTGCATCTCTTTCCTTGGGATTTATCACTTCTTTGCACGGTCTTCTGTTCTAAGTGATCTCTCATTTTTTCACTCACCTATGAATGATAAACAACAAGTAGTGTTAATGCCATTGGAAAGAATTATGTAAAGATGGTTGTAGGACATATGTACATAGTTTAAAATTTAAACCATTAGCATAGTGTAGATGTTTAACACAAAAATTGATTTCTTTTTAAATGCCAACTTAGCATTGCATAGTCATATTAGAGTGGAAGAAATGATTCAAGGGGAATTTGACATCAATTACAAGTAGAGTAATAATATACGAATGGGAATTCGTGATGGCAATGGGGATACTTTTCCTTTGGTAGTTTGAATCTAAACTAAGCATCTAAGAATGTATTTCTATTGTCAATAGATTTATCTTGTGCCAATTGCATTTGGTAACATTTTTTGTTACTATTACATCACCTAAACCATATTTTTGGTTCTTATTGGATAGGTTCAATCTTTGTTTCTTTTGATTCATACATAATTTCTTCAACCATCATCTTTTTATGAAAACTATGTTTGTCTAGTAGAGGGTTGTTGGATATTCTACCATCATTGCACTACAAAAGGAGAATGTATATGTGTAGAATACAAAGATGTAAAGGGAAAATAGGAGTGAAGCAAATTATGTTAGTCTAGATGGCTTCCTTTTGGATTAATGATATAGCATGCAACATACACATCTATTTGGATTTATGTATTTGGACAAAGGGCATCAAAAAGTTAATGGAGTGACGATGCATTAACATCACAAAATAATACTACAAAATGTATAATGTGTATGCGATGAATACGATAATATAAGGGGAAAACACAATGGGAGGAAGAAAATTATGTAAATATTAGATAAAAGACTTTTATATGGTCAATAAGTCACTCAACCTAGCGGTTTATTTTGGACTTATTTACAAATGTACATGGATGCTCAGGGTACCAAAATATGAATGTCGTTGACGATGAAAGGACACCCAGTTGACATCGCAACATAATAGTTTTGCACCTAACTAAAAAAGATGTGCACTACTACAGGAAATAAACATCTCATAATTTGTAATTAGTTTAATCAACTTCATATATTTATTGGTAAATAATATTTATCTTATGTTAGAGAGCATTGATTTTGAGTTATAATTTTATCATTGGGTGCATGAGATAGTTGATTTTTACACCAAAATATTACATTTGACATCACACATTGTGTATTTCATGGCTAAAGGGATTATTCACCCTCTATTGGCAAAAATTTCCCTTGAGATATAGTTTTACCTTAGAAAACATGAGACGATAGTGCCTTATCAACTTAACATTGCACATGTACTTCTAATTTGGGACATTAATTTTGAATTACATAGCATATTATAATTTTAACATTATTATATGTTTCAATTACAAAATGGAGAAACCTTAGAATTTTTTTGGAATAAAATTAAGTGCATGTACTTCTCATTGTCACTTTTATTTGGACTCCATATAGAAGAAATATAGTGTTCTAAAATTAAAGAATATGTAATTAGCCTACATTAGATATCTTATTAAAATTACAATGATCCACACTTGTTACGTACATGCTCATTTTTAATATACAAATATTTTTTTATATGCAATATTCAACAGTCTTTCTTACACAAAAAACTCCTCCTATGTAGGTAATTGCAATACAAAACATGCAGTCTTGCTAATTTCTAATATACGAAACAGAGAATCCCCTTGATTATCCATATAAAAGTACATATTTCCTAGAAGAGACCATATTTCCTATATAGAAAATAGAAAATTCATTTGATTCTCCATATGGGATGTCACATTTCCTATATAGCATTGAGTGATCTATATAGGAAATACAATTTGCTGTGAAAAAAAGAGGTCATTTCCTAGATAGAAAACATAGAATCCACTTGATTCTCCATATTACATGACAAATTTCCAAGATGGCATTGACTGTCTATATAGGAAAAAGAAATTCCTAGATGAAGAGGGGAAAATTCCTCTTTTTATCTAGGAAATATGCTCAAATTTCCTAGTTGAACACCAAATTCCTATATAGGAATTAGTCTAAAGTTCCTTGTGCTCTCTCGATCCTAGAAGAGGAGTTTGTGGGTATGGCGGAGGAAGAGCGGTGCCCTGAGGATCGTGACCTGGAATAAGAGCAGTCACGAAAATGATTTTTCCGCTAGAAGGAGCAAAGCAATCAATCCAGATATGCAGCATGTAACATTGTCCATTCCATGCTGACCCCCTACCAAAATCCATTAGCAGTGAGGCATGTCCTCGTAATTAAAACGAGACACATCTATTGCTATATTTCACGACAGAGTGCATTCACTTCGCAGCGAGGGAAATGTACACAAGCAAATTGGTGTGGCGGATCGCAAGGGAAGATAGGAAGAAAGCGAGTGGATGGAAGGCATTGTAGCAGATCAACAATATGCGAGAAGGAGGCAGCATGATTTGGAAAGATCACATCTTTATATGTGATGAGCAGGGAGCTGGAAACATTTGGAAAAACCTTAAGAATGCATTGAGTAGGGCACGTGGCATCTTACCCTTGCTCCTTAATCCGTCCCCCTCCCCCCCTTCCCCCCTCTTCCACTCGCTAATACCATTTTTTTCAAAGAGGGCCTCCCTTTTTTATTAAGGCATCTAGTTTCAATATTTTTGTACCTTGTGCTTTGTGAATGGAATAAATAATTTAGGAAATTCAAAAAGTTAATGTTTTATTCACTCAAACATGATAGGGAGTCACACTTTCAAACACTTGTTCCATATAAGCACAAAATTTTAAGTTCAACATGTATAATTTGTTTTGTTCTTCATAGGTACATATTCAAATCATTTTCATCTTATAAACGATTGAAAAAAGCTATGACTGCTATTACTTAGAATCTATAGTTCAATTCCACGAATTCTAGAATTAAAGAATCCATTCTTATAGAAAAGCCGTAATTTTGATAAATTCAAAACATACAATTCTTTGGTTTTCTTCTTGGGCAACTTCTCTTTTTCAGTAGCCCCTGTTTGTTGTAGAAACCAATCAAATACGCAGTACTATACACATTGTTTGAACAAACGTAGAGCATCACAATGCCATTCTATCGGGCTGCAAGGGTTCGGAAGGCTCTTTCTGCATACTATCATACGTTTGGAGAAGTTAACCTTAGAGTTTCTTGAAATATCCGTCCTTGAGAGAATCGTTTCTTCTAGATCAAAGGTGCATAATAATCTATCATGTTGCCCTGGCGTTCCTCATGGTTTGTCTCGATGGCGCTGGTGCGGAATTGCCTCTAGCATTGTATCAACTTCGTGGCAACGACGAACACCTTGATTGTATCACCTTGATGGCAATGACTAAGGCGCTTTCTGTGATTGGCACAAGATAATCACGGCGCTGGTACTGAATTGCCTCCAGGGTTTGGCCCTGAAACTGGAGTGCTCAGTCTGTTGAACTGCACATGACCAGCTGCTGCTCGGAAGAGGGACTGCCGTTGGTTTGCAACAGGTCTTAAGACTTTGCGGTTACGGAACCTTAGTCCCCGGCCCGTTGGTGTGCTTTGATTTCTGACGTCTAATAGCCTTATTTGCTCGTCAGTGTTCTCTTGTGCGTGCGATCTTCTGCTAGTCCTCTGGCTAGTATAAGGCGAGGTGGGGAGGCTTTGGAGCATGTACTGTCCCTGCTGTCTCTGGCGTCTTCGAGAATGGTGGTGAGTATGTGATTCCATTCTGCGAGATTCAACTGGGAGCGCTAGCAACATCACGACGATTATAAGAAGGCACAAAGCCTTGCTGCTTGTAGACATCGAGCTTACAGGGCTAGACTGTGGCTGTGGGTTGCCCTTCACGACAGAGTAATCTCGTCAAATTGTTCTGCGCCGAGAAAACGTTTACAGACTATGATCTGAGTACTAATGAGAGACAATTCTCAAAAAAAGATAAGGTTGTATGAGGAAGAAGAATCAAGACGGGAGCGAAGCGGCGCAAGGAAATGAATTGGGAGCTAGTTTTCTGATTATGGCAACGAGGCAGAGAGGTTATTTGTATCATCTCACGGGTCAAAAGCTTGCGGGGGGGGGCAAGTTTTCCAGGCAAATGGAAGAAAGTCAAACAGAGTGATTACAAGTTGGCTCGTCGTAGGCGGATTGATGCTGTTCAATCGTTGTGATCAAATTCAAATCACTAAAATATGTCTGCTCCTCCTACGTCGTGGTGCTCATTTGGTTGCTTGAATCTCTCGTTGCAGAATAATTAGGCCGTTTCCACGAAGTCTCTCTCTTTTGATGGGTTACGAAATTGCATTTTGTGGTTGATGGTAGCGGCAGTCACTCCCTTTTCTTCAAAACAATGTGGGCTACGTACCTCGAGGTAGAAGAAATTGCAGCTTTGAGTGTCTCCATCGTTGCGACTTTGAAAGCATTGAACGCTTAGCTTACATGAATGCTGGGTTATGTTTGTTGATTATTCATGCTTATATGAACGCTCGGTTATGAACCTTGCAGGTCCCCTTTGTCGACTTTGACTTCGATATTATCAAGCCACAATTAACTAAGAACGAGTACGGGCCATCAGACCGACCTACTCACTCACGCGGGTTCCAATTCAACGGCCAAAATGATCCCCAAGGCTCTGGCCTAGTGGTTTGAGTGTTCATGTCATGGGTTCAAGTCTTGGTGGAATATGGGGCATGGAATCCTAGCTTGTAGTTGGGTGTGTGTGAGTGCCACAGCTGTGGACCCATTGCCCACTGGTCCAGGGCGAGTGCTCCTCGATAGGACCTCGGGTGCATGAGTATGGTGTGGGTGTGTTCAAAAAAAAGAGAAAAGAAAACAATCGTGAAGCTCGTGGTTGGCAATGATGACACACGAGCCCGGTTGATATGGATCGATGGCCGCTGGCATACCTTAAGAATGGAACTCGTTATCACATCATTAGGACAAGGGTCGACCTACATGCTCTCGGGTCGGTTGCCTGTCAACAAGCCTCCCCATGTCCTTTCCTGGGGACCACAGAAATTGCAGACTCAAGGGGATTTGGGTGCTCGCCCATGTGAGCGGCTGCCTGCGTCTGATTGCCCTAGGAAAGGAAACCTACTACCACTTAACATAGGGCTTAGGTAGTGTGTAGCTCGTAACTCCTCGTGTGTGTGTGTGTGTGTGTGTGTGTGTGTGTGTGTGTGTGTGAGAGAGAGAGAGAGAGAGAATCATACAAGCATGTAATGGGTCTACTTTTTTAGTAGCTAAGGCTATATAATGCCAAATCATAATTTACAAAAAAATGCCATAGATACAAACTTACACATCACCCACAATACACTCCATAACGCTAGGCATAGTTTGACCAGAGAATCCCCTAACATTTACACCCATGTACCCCATAAAGACATAAGCTAATGCTAATCTTAACTATATACTTAACGGAACCTAAACCTAACCTTGCTAGCCCTCAAGCATGCACACACACATGAGTAGGGATGATAAGCAAAATGGGAGTAGTAGGGATGGGCAGGAGGAAGGAGGAGAGGGTGAATGGCAAAAATAGAGGAAGGTTGTATGGGTAAGGTTGGCTTCACAAATCTCTGATCATCCGGCGACGATGAAAAACCACCTATATTGAAGATGGGTGCCAGATGTCGTCAATTATATATATGAAATTATGCTTAAGTACATGTATTAATGGATCTTTAAAAACGAAAGCTTCAATTAATTAAATCATTAGTATGCACCTGCTCATAGTGCTCGGGAAGAACAAAAGTATCACTTTCATTGGTCCAATGTTTGGTGGAGTTTATTGCAAAGAATCTACTACTATCTTTTTCTCACTGTCGCATGGGGACCATTGTAAATAGTTCTAAACCATTTTACATTAAGAATGAAAATACTAAATCGTCTGAAATCAACTTCATAGATTTCGTGTATGGTTCCACAATAATCCAATTGTGAGGAGAGAAGATTGGTATCCAAAGCACTTGCTCGGCTATCTTGTGTGAAGTTAGCCAGTGAAGTTAGCCATGACTCCATAATCATACGTGACTCTCTTTGAATCGATGCGTGCTCATTCATTGTCTCTCCATCACGTTCGGCTTTACGTAGAGCCAGTTGTAGCCAATCAAGTGACATGTGAGTGGGGAGAAGAGCCAGATCCTGTGGATATGGTTGCGATCGCTAGTACATTACTCTGAATCTCGTCCTTGCATTTATTCTTTCTGCTTTGGCCACTTCATATCTCTCAATCCACTTCTGCATCTCAGGGCTATTGAGGATACAAAACTTATTGAATTTCTCCATTTGCTCTTCGCTCATATTTCTTTCAATCGCTTTTCCTTGGGGAACCTTGCCAATGATGCGATCATCATCCTTGTTATGACAAGCTTGCGGCATATCAGGATCCGTGGATGCAAGAAACTCCGTGATATATACTAATGACTCTTGCACAAGTCATCCCTCTACCATGCTTTTGCACAAGCCATCCCTCTACCATGCTTACTACTGGTCTTGCTTTTTGTCTTACAAATCCCTCAAAGTTTTCATAAACCGCTCGAGAAAAAACATCCATCGACTATGAACGGTAGTTGCAATAGCCACCTCATCAACTATGTGCATAAGCAAGTGGACTTGAGTTGTCATAATGCTCGAGGAAAAGTGATTCTCAAGCAAACATACGGGTTCGATGGATTCCACCCTAGCCTTCTCGATCTCGATATGGAGATCTCTTTTTGAGGTATCCACCTATTTCACATGTTCATGTAAGATATTTTCATAATCAGTCTACAAATTAATCAGCTTAAATTGAAGAAAATGCAATCAATGCGATTTGATAGTAAGCATACCTCACAATACCACTAATCTTGAATATAGCATTTCTAACATCTCTTGTAAGCACCCTTTTATTGTAATTGGAGGACCTCAAATGTATGGTCCTCCCTTAGATGCTTACCCTCAACAAGGTGTATATTCTCACCCTCTGCCTCAAAGATTTCCCCAACCTCGCCCACGAGCCCCCCTCCTTTCTACTCCCTCAACCCCTCCAGCTAAAGAGGCCCGGAGTCAATGAGCTAGCCAAGGCCCTGAATGATCTTCGACTTGAGATGGTGGCCATCAGAAATTAAGCCAACGGCCCTCCAAGAGACCATGCTAATGTTGTATGCTACGAGTGCCACCAGAAGGGTCATTCTCGCACGGAATGTCCCAATATTCCAAGGGTGAATCTTCTAAGTAAATCAGGCACTGAGGATTTTGACGTAGAGATCCTTGACCTCTGGAAAAGAAGTCATACCTCCTCGGGCCCCTCTCCAAACCATGGACCAGGCCGCCCAAGGAAGAAGTGTCCTTCTTAGAGCCCTCAGATGCTGAGATGGCAGACCCACAACAGAGAAGACTAAAAGATCCCACAGGAGTAAGTGGTCGCCCTTAAAATTTCCCATCGGCTCAGGGCAAGAGGACTATTCAGTCATTCAGGACCTTGCTCATCGATCTTTGAGCATCACGCTCCCTCAACTAATAGCATTAAGCCCTAAGGTGAGACGTGAGTTGTAGCAAGGGCTCTGCACAAGGAGGAGCAAGAAAAAGGGAAAGGTACGAGAGGTATCTTCTATCTCTAAAGAAATTGATCGGCACCCACATACAATAGATGTCATCATAGATAATTGCCGTGTCAAAAGTGTGTGTGTTGATGGGGGAGCTGCATGTAATATCATGGTGCCCCGAATCATGAAGAAATTGAATTTGAAATGCACAAGGCATTCCTCCACTCGAATTAAGGTAGCAGATGGTCGACGACTCGCCACCTTGGGAGTCATTGAGGATCTGCCCATCACTGTTAATGGGTTGATCACCACCATCAATTTCTATGTAGTGGAGTTACCTAACCATATTCGGGAGACCATGGTTGAGAAAGAGTGATGCAGTCAGCTATTGGAAGACAGGACACATGTCTTTTGTTGCTACTTCTAAGGAGAAGATCTCGGTGCAACCAGGTGCCACGGAACCAGAAGAAGAAGAGGAGCAAGACAGTGATACTCTCTCATCCTCGGTGTCTAAATCAATGGAAGGATCAGACGGGGGGAGGAGTTCTCAGATGAGGAAGTTTACATGATGGGAGTGTCTCCAACCCCGCCACCTACAGAAAAGGTAGCAGCTAGTCCTCAACAACTTGAATCTATGCTTTCCCCAGACCTCACTCCAAGTGAGAAAGATGAGTTCCTAGAAATGTTCAAAGATTTCCCTGACCTTTTCGCAAATAGCTACCACCACCTTTGCCATGTGACTACCATAGAACACAAGATAGAGCTGAAGCCTGATGCAAAGCCTGTGGCTCAAAAGTATCGGAGATTAGGGCCCCTATAGATTGATGCTTTGTGCTCAGATTTACGAAAACTTGTAGAAGCTGGGTTTATTGTTTCGGTTCACAATATTGAATGGGTTTCACCAATGGTAGTCACCCTAAAGAAAAACAACAAGTGGCGGGTTCGCATCGACTATAAGAAACTCAATGCAGCCACCAAGAGGGATCATCATCTCTGTCCTTTCAAGACCTCATTCTTGCGAAGGTAAGTGGTCATGAGATGTATACTTTCTATGATGGTTACTTCGGGTTTTATCAAATCAGAATTGCCAAAGAAGATGTGCTTAAAACCACATTTGCCACACATTGGGGGACATTTGCATTCAAAGTAATGCCATTTGGCCTCACCAATGCTCCTACTACCTTTCAAAGATTGTCTCATCTGAGTGCGTCAAGCCTGACCTCGAGAAGGTAGAAGCCATCCTCAAGCTCTCCCCACCAACAACCAAACATCAGGTACGCTCATTTGTCAATCTAGCAGGATACTATCATCGCTTCATTGATCAATATGCTACTTTGACATGACCCATGACTATGCTATTGAAAGATGGGGCTGATTTCTCTTGGGATGAGGATTGTGATCATGGGTTTGAACAAATCAAGAATGCTCTGGCTTCAGAACCCATTCTATGCAATCCAGATTGGTCAAACACTTTCTATATCAATCTTAGGTTTGGTGAGCACACTCTGGCAGGCATTCTTCTTCAGCAAGGGGAGGATCGGTTCATGTATCCCATTCGATTTGCTTCTCCACAATTGCTCGACACTGAGCGATGCTATTCAGAGGCTGACAAGCATGCCTTGTCTTTGGTGTTCTGCATTGAGAAATTTAAGCATTATGTGGCTGGAAAGTCCATCATTATACTCACTAGCACTGGTCTTGCAAAGCAGGTTCTTCCATCACCAAACCCCATGGGCCGGTTGGCCAAATGGTTGGCAGTTTTACAAGAATATGATTTTTCTTTCAAAATTGTAAAAGGGGGTTGTTCCAACTTGAAGAATGCTTTGATTGATTTAGAGGAGTGCCTTGATGTAACCCTTGTAGCGGCCATAGAAGTTGGGGATCCATGGTATGGTGGTATCTATAGGTTTCTGACTGCTTTCTCCTTTCCTCCAAAAAGTACTAGCTATGAGAGAAAGAAGATCTGCAGAGATAATAGGTGCTACACCCTCTTTGATGGGGTGTTGTACCGTTAAGGCATGGATGGGGTACTAAAATGGGCCATTGATGCAGATGAAGTGCCTAAGGTATTGAAGCATTATCATGATGGATTTTGTGGAGGCCACTATGCCAGTGACTATACAGCTAAGAAGATTTTACATGCTGGATACTATTGGCCGACCTTGTTCAAGGATGTCACTTTGTATTGCCAAACCTGTGAACCATGCCAATTCTTTGTTAGGAAGGATTTGCATCCTGGGCAACATCACTTAGTGATGTCCATCCATCCGTTTCAGAAGTGGGGAATAGATTTTGTCGGGCCCTTGCCCATGACTACCTGCAAAAAGAAGTATCTTTTGGTAGCCACTCAGTATGTCACTAAGTGGGCTGAAGCTATCGCCCTCCCTACTGCAAATGGTAAGGCAGTTTCAAATTTCATATTTGAACATATCTGCACAAGGTTTGGGACACCCATGGAAATAGTGTCGGGCCCTTGCCCATGACTACCCGCAAAAAGAAGTATCTTTTGGTGGCCACTCAGTATGTCACTAAGTGGGCTGAAGCTATCGCCCTCCTTGCTGCAACTTCTGTGTGGCAATAGTATAATAAAATATGGTGTGCATAGGGCCCAGGGTTGAGGTGGCAGGGCATGACCATGTGCCACCCTTCCACGTAAGAGGACCCATAAGGTGTGATGTACATAAGATCCATGGTAGTAATATTATAAAATGTAAGGTGGCATGGCTCCTCCATGTGCCACCCCTCCATCTAGGCTACATTTAGTGAGATATGGCCCAAAGTCCATGGGAGAAGTAATATAAAATAGATGGAGATGGATATCATATTGGATTATTCCCTTCATGTAGGATAGGCCCATGTGGGGGAGGTACAGAAGGTCCAAGAATGCAAGTTAAATAATGGGGAAAGTAGGATGAGGTGGCAAGATTCCTTGTGCCAACCGTCCACTTGTCCTCCTAGAGGTTTGAACGTATTATAAAATTGGGGAGAGACCAAGGGAGTATCATAGACTTGAGATATGGGGCTTGATTTATGTGGAAAAATGAGGCAAAGGGTTGTCGTACACAATTGAGAGTGTGTAACTGCCTAGCCCACATGGGAGACTTTTCCACACACACCATGCATGTGGGAGGATGCATTTATTGGGAGAGACCCCCTCTCTTGGCTATAAAAAGAGGGGGCTATTCCTTGATGAGACACGCTCATTCTTGTAAAGCCACCTAGCTAGTACTTTGATTTCCCCCTTTCCTTCCTTTCAAATAAAGCATGGCCCTCTTCCCTTGATGTCTCCATCTTTACATTCCTCCTCCCATCATGTACATGCTTCTCTCCCCCCTCTCTCTTTCCCCTTGTGCCATAGTCTCCTTCTTCATTCCCTCCACTTCTAGTCCCATTTCCCCTCCCATGATGATGTTTCGCCCTCACGTTCTCCTTTCCTCTATGGCCCTTGAGCGACGCCATGCTTAGTGTCTAGCCTCTTGTCCTGATTTCGTTTCCAGCTAATAGCGCCCACTTAAAAAATGTATATACTGTAAAAAGCGTCGTTATTTTTGTCGAAAAAGGGCCTATGCCTTGTAGTGTCAAGGAGAAGTATTAGAAGAGGAGGCTCCTTTGTAGGACGTGGTGGAGCCTCTATGGGTCATGGATACCCAAGATTTGGTGGTGATGCCGAGAACCCCGAAGAACATGCATCAGGCTCGGCTCTACAAGGTACTAAATCTCATGCCTTTTATGTGAGCACAATACAAAAATCAGAAGGAGGTTCTTTTAGAATACCCTTCTGCAAAGGTAAACCAATTTTGATAGTTGTTGTACCATCGACAATAGAGAACTCGAGATACGAAGGGAGGAGAAAGCTAAAGAATAGAGACCGAAGAGGGTGGTGCATAGAGTTCCAAAAATACCGGTAGTAGAAGACCAACACCAAGAAAACTAGCCTCCTCAAGAGGAGCCTCAAAAGGAGCCTCAAGAGGAGGACAATGAACACTAGAGAGTCCATGAATCATTTAGAACCAAGGCGACAAGTCTTCATGAACGAATGGCTCTGCTGGTTCAAGTAAGACTATCTCAATTGTTATTGATCATGGAGAATTATTGGATGAATCTGAGTAGTAGATTTAGTCCCATGCATTGGAAGCTTGGTTGCATCTTTCAAAAAAGTTGCAGGTGGACATGGGTAGCCACTCACATGGGCGAGCACCAAAAACCCCTTGGGAACTGCAGCCAAGCTTCCACTCACATGCGGGAGCACCCAAATCCCCTTGAGTTTGCAATTCTATGGCCCAAGTTCTACTTCAGTGAACTAGCCCTTGTACCTAGAGGCTTGGAGACCAAGGTTAGCCTAGACGATCTTTGTCAACCAAACTTCTGGTGTGGGTAGACTGACCCAATCTTCTATGCTATCAAAAGCGGATTCTCTCTATAGTTGGCTAGGGGAAGTTGTGAGGGTAGATAGAAAATAGTCATTAATCCCCATAGTAATCCTCAAGTCTAAGTTAAGCTTGATTTAGCTAAAGAATTGTAACCCAACACTCTTTTCCTACTTAACAAGAGAGGGGAAGTTTTAGAGAGCAGTCTCTTGTTTACAAGAACTTCCCTAATTCTTGTTTCCATGTGGCCTTGCAAGCCACCTAGTTAACAATTGTCCTCTTAAGAAGGCCAAAGCCACAAGCTTGCTCCTACATCTCCTCCCACAAATCCTAATGAAAGGTGGATTCTAAGGTTGACACCCCACATGCAAAACCTCTCAAAACTAGAAAACTTGCATACCAATATCCCAAAAGATCAGTCTACTCCAAGTATTGGCAAAAAGGAGAATTTTGAAAGTAAAGGAGAGCCTTCTATTGTTTCAAAAAACCCTGTGGATCAAGACCTAGAGGAGAAGATGCTTGAGAATCCCAAGGAGGAGTTTGAGAGTGCTTGGTCTAAAGAGTTTGAAGAAGACATTACTAAGACAGATGAGATGTTGACATGGGATAATGAATATGACTCAAAAGAAGACCTTCCTGTACCTCATCAATTTGAGAAAGACATGACTATGCAGGGAAAAGCTCTGGTAGTCATATGGAATCCCTGGGGATTCACCTAGAAATATGTATCTATAAAACGTGGGTTCAAATGGAGGGGCTTTTCAATTCAAAAACTTTAGGCAAATTTAGAAAAATGTATATACATATGGGATTTTTAATTTGAACTTTGAAAAAATCATATAAGTTTGTATAGAAAAAGGGGTATTTTTATCCAAGCAAAATTCACAGGTAAGGGGTTTTTAAAATACACCTTGAATGCACATGGTATCTAGGTTCCTTAATAGTGCACCCCCCGAATACAAAATAAGAGGATATTACCCCAGGTCAAAGAAGCCTCAGCCCATGCTAAGAGCCCCAACCCCGAGGTCAAAAAGGAGCAAAAGAAATTGGTGAGTAAGCCTATTTCCTTCCTCACACTAAATGTATGTGGGTTAATTAAACCCTCAAGAGGGGAGTTATAGCTAGTTAGCTAAGAGAAAATTCTCTTTCACCTACTTTTTGGCCCTACAAGAGGCCAAGGTAACAAATAGTACCCTTGAGGCAAGGCTTAAAGCCATCACAACAAGGAAAGAGAGTAGTGTTACACCTTAACATGAGGAGGTCAAAGGAGGTATTGCTATCAAAATACTCTCCCATTACAAACAGGGGGTTCTCAAGAATTTTGCAGAGTGTCACTCTGGCAATTCATATGCAACCGAACACAAGTCAGTTGCTCGCTCAATATGAGGACTGCCAGTTGCACGAGTTCATGCATCAACAACTGCATCTCCAGTGAGCGAATCCTCAAGGCAAGGGCAAATAGGTTCAAGTGGAGCCTATTCTCATTGAAGATCTTCAGGGCGATGAGACAATCGAAATAGGTCTCCATACAAGAGGCGAAGCTACGCTGACCACCCCCACTATGCCCTATGTCTCAGCCTCCACCACCCCTCAAGAGACAACATCCTTTGCCACTGGCACTTGTTCCACTCCATGGGCAGGCCTAGTAGAGGCCTTACAATTTGGAGCACGCCCCAATATAAGGCATCAGGTAGCTATAGCCACATGACATAGCTTATACACTGTTCTAAATAGTATAAACTATGGCTTATAGCACCACTTATAGTGGACTGTCCTCTCTAAAATCATTCGGGCGACCTGTGGGAGTTGTGCCATGGCTTCAAAGAGGTTTAGCTCCATCAGGTCCGCGCGTGACAACTGCGTAGGAACAAGCCTCACAACTCTCTGCCAGTCTCATCCAAGCCTAGCTCTCTGCGCATGAAAGCCAATCAACAATGGTCATAGCACAAGCAATAGGCCATGCTGTAATTAATAGAGCCAAAGAATACCAGGCCAAAGTTGAAGAGCTTGAGCTCGCACTTACAAGGCTCAAGGACAAGCTCGCCACTAGTGAATCCTTGGTCCAAACGCACATGGACCAAGTAGACAAGGCAAAGTTGAACCTACGCACAACACTGGAGCAACAGGCACAAGCAGAGGAGTGGTACGCGTGCTCACATGAGTCCCACGAACAACAGCTTCGATCATTACAGGATCTCCTGGCACAAGAGAGGAACCTAACAGTCTCCCTCCAAGAAGAAATCAAACGCCAGTGTGCCACCAACCAATTAGAGGAGTCAGGATTGGAAGACCACGAGCAATAGGAGTTCCGGATGTACAGGGAGGTGTCTGCACAATTAGCCACATACACACTTGCACCACACACCATCTCCGCGTACAAAATCTCATCTTTGATGCACTCCGCGTACAAAATCTCATCTTCCACCTAGACCTCACTACTCCACTTTCGCCTAACACCCTCTAGACTATCCTTCATCGCCGTAACCCCGACCACTATTGCCCCATATTAGCCATGTCATACTTCTCTCTTGATCTTCAACCCACTTCTCTATCTCTTCTCCGCCCCTCTAATCTCCAAACACTATCCACCCATCCATCCTTCTCAATTTTCAATCCTGGTGCCACGTCATCATCACTAAGTCCCTTAATTATCCTATGGATGATGAAGTGATGGAACTCACAAAGCCCAAGGAGCTCGTGCCATGGGTCTGCACTCCCGCAAGTCTACACACTTTTATAATTTTGAATTATCATATATATAAGTGTTCTGCATATAACTTTTTAAAATTGGTATCAATGATTCATGATTCGAGGCACTCTATTAGTATAATTTTAAGCATATTAAGGTTCTTATGATATCCTTAAACCCTTCCATCTTGAATTTAGCATGAATTACAGCATGAGGAACAATTAATATACGATTTACATTTGGTGTTCTACATGACATTAGGTCCCCTAAAAACTCACGCTACTCCATAATATCCTATTGAAGGCATGTATAAGTATGGTTGAGTTTGAAACTTGTTAGAGACATGTCAAAGAATTTGTAAAAGATAGATTTTTCCCTTACCATCAACATTCACTAAAATTACATTTAAGGCCATACATTATAATGAATTTGATTATCTAGCTTCGAGGAGATATAAAAATATGTGTTATAATTATCCGTAGACTCTAGGACTTACAAACTAGACTAAGAAAACTCATTCTAAATAAGAAGTATGGCCATTTTATCTCAAACTTGAGAAAACAACTTGAAATGTCAGTGTTAGGTTGACCTTAAAACTTTAGGTAGAACTCAAAGTAATAGGTGCAAGTTCTAATCCATAATAATTTCAAGTTTTTTTCAGCATACAAGCTATTATGGAAAAATAATCAAAAACCCAAAATACCTTATCGATGCTTTTGAATAATTCTAGGAAGTTGCTAAATTGATAGGACATAAAAGTGTTCTATGACATTTTTACGTCCTTCTATCAAACTAATGTTAATAAAAGTGATGCTTGCTACAACTTATCAAAGAAAAACTTGTTTGTACAATCATGCATTCTACAGACCTTTTTCAAATTTGTGAACGTCTTGGTTTGGTTTATAATGTTTCACATCATTTTTCTATTTCATGTCCATTTTAAATATTGTTTTCATTTCACTATGAAACGGGTTTAGTCGAGTCACACACACACACACACACAAATCTTAATAATTTTCTCATTTTCACACACCCTCCCACCACCCCTCCCACCCCACACCCCCCCCCCCTCCACACACACACACACACGAATTTCTTAGTAAAAATTTCCACCCTCTTCCCCCTTTTTCCACATCTATGTTTGGTTCTTGTTTCAAGATTTTTTTAAAGATAATTATTAATTTTATTGTTTCTCCCCCCTTCAATTTAGTTTCTAATTCCCACTTTTTTTTCTTTTTTATGTTTTAATTGTTTCATTTTTTTACAATTAACCCCCCTTTTTTAAACCTCTTTAGAACTTTAACTATACTTTGAGAACTTTAGAGCTTTTTTATCTCTGCCCTAACTAGTCCCTAGTCAAATTTATCCCTATCCCTAATATTTTCATATGAATTGACCCCCATTGTCACAACCCCCTCCCCCCCTTCTCACACACACACACACACACCTCCCCTTGGGGACCCTTGTGACCCCAGATGTGCATGATGCGTCCACATGACTTTTATGCGACGGTCCCACATTGGTATGGGAGAAGTGTATCCTACACTTGTTCAACACTGTGATGACCTTGGATATTATTATTGAAAGTTGGAGAGAAAGGTGCCTTTGTTGTATTTTTTGGTCCTTTACATGTACTATGAGATTTGGTAAATTTGGAATGTCTTTTTCCTCCAAGGTTATGAATCACAACAGGAATAATTGGATGGTGGTTTCACATACATAATTTCTAGTGATTTCTAAACATGACAAGTGAGAACTAGAAATTGATAGGACCATAAAGGATATTGTTAAGGGAAGATGGAGGAATTTTAATGGACATGCTTGGCTTATAGGCCCCAAATGACCCAGATAAGGTTATGAGCACGATTCTTTACCCCCCACCTTTGCACAACTATTCTCACTGTCTAAATCCTTTTCATATAGAGGGGTTCTGTTGTAGTGATAGACCAAGGGGGGACAAGGGCAATTCTTGATGGAGATTCCCTTGGGATGCCCTTACTTGCCTTTTAAACTTTGTAAATTGTCTAATCCTTGTTCATAATGATTATTCCCTGTATTTTAAAGTCATACAAATTTGAGGTTCTCATTGGTACTCCTTGGGGAATTTCTCTTAGAGCATTTGATAAGAAAATTTCTTACACTTTTAAAGAAATATGGGAGCCAATCTTTGAAGTATGGGTTCCTCGAAGATATCTTTGGCTTCCCTCTAGAACTTCATGGATATGATTGGTAAGTGAAACATGGAATTGTCTTGGATGTGAGCTGAGTCAAGACAGATTTTACCCTTGTGTTCTATATGCAGGTTTCTATACATCATTTTTTCAGGGTTCTTGTTTGTAGGTCTAAGATCATTCAGCATTATGATTGGATAAGAATTGAAAATAAAGGACAACATGACCTGTGATTATTCCATATATTCCCTTGAAAATTACTTTAAAATTTTATAAGCATTTCACTAACTCTTTAAAAGCCAACCTCTAATCTTTTTTTAATACTACAATGCCAGGATTTGATAATTGCTAGTCTAGATAGAGTGACATGGATAACAACTGTGTGCCGGCATTGAAGCCTAGCTTCCACATCTTGAATGAAATGTTCTAGATTTCATTTGGTTGTGATGGTGCCAGGTGAGTTGGCACACCTCTCCATCGGATTTGCAAATAGAGTCTTGGGCATGGTATTGCAGAGAAGGATGTTGGCAACCTTGAAGGATACACTTGGGAGACATATGATGAGAGATATAGTACTCTTGACCTTGTCATGCACACTTACATAAAATATATCTATTACTAATGAAAACTAGAAATTGAGCTACCTTGTAATTAAAGTTAATATAAGAGATATACGAATATAAACGACATTATTTATAACAAGGTTAAACTCAACGGTGGTTTTTATTTAAAAAAGGGGGGAATAATTATGCTAATAAATATAACAAAATTTTCTAACTAGGATCAAAACTAATTAAGACAAAAAATTAAAGTATGTCTATGTGTGTGCGCTCACACACCATGATTTCAAGCCAAGGCAATAGAACTAGTGGAGCATTTGTGGATTGTCTAGCGACTAGTGAGGCTTGGGACAGATGTAAGGGTGTTTGGTTCATCCTATCTGTAGCATTGAAGAGGATAGGACCCACCCTTCCGACAATGTACGGGCCCATCGCTTCTGCTATGCACAAACCAAACCCCCCTAAATCTACCTTCATCCACCGGTAAGTGCAACAATTCATGGATCCACGAGCCTCTATGAACGTAGAGTGAGACAAATGCTCAAGTTTGTCGTAAAGTGATTGCACTTTGGCCACTCTATAGAAAGTCCCAATATAGATGCAGCTACTCTTTCGTAGTATATACACAGAAAGCAAACTCTTTTGTAACAAGCTTGCTCTCCACTCAAGTTTCACGTGCCCAGAATTTTGTGAGTTACAAGTGTTAGCTGTAGCTTTCCTTTTTTTCCTTCACCTTCCCCAAAGCTCATCTACAAAGTAAATATCCGAGAAGGTAGCGTGGGAGAAGGGCGAGCTGTTCATTTTTTATTTCAAAGGGGTAGTGTGAATACCTGGTAGAAGCGCATGCAGGGCTTGTATTATAGACTAACAATATGGTTCCCAAATTCCATCTCCTTTATTGGTTGTCCCTTGAGTGCTCCATGCAATTGACAATAGAGGATCGAGAGTCGAGCTTGGGAGCTCAACCTGAAGAATCATCACCGAGTTGTAGTTTAAGTAGCAATAGTGGTGTAACCCATATCTCTATCTCATAGAAGGTGTTCAAGGCACTTTGAGCATGCGATCAAAAATATCAAAGCTTCATGAGTGGAGCAACAAGCTTGTGAAGGATAGTTTGTGCGAGTCATAGTTAGGCGTTTTAGTCACAGTTAGGCATAAAACGCATTAAGAGCACACTCTTGCTACTTCCTCGTGGGTGTGGTCCAAGCCCCTCTCCTTTATTACTGAAAGTGCTAAACCTTGCACTAGTAGAGGTCCAAAGGAGGGTGCTTACAGTCTGCCATATCTTCCCATGTCCAGGGGGTCATAGATAGATGTCATCCTTAGGGCATCAATTACTCATCCACTTCACTCATGCCATGGCCATTCCATGAAATGTTATTCAGAGGCAAGAGAAATCATGATCACAAGAGAGCACACTAAAGGAAGCACACTAAATTAACCATTTTTCATGGCAGTTCTCTCGAGTGATCCAAGACAAGCTTTGGGGTATCCATAGATTTGATCAATAAGAGGTAGTCCCGCACTTGACTACCATGAAAAATAAGCTATAATTAGAGGTACCTCTTCCCAATAAGTATATCAAGCATGGTGGTTCAAGATATTTTGCACCACATGGCAAATAAACCCAAGGTTTTCCAATAAATAAACCATGATAAGGATATCCATCCCCTCTTTTTCAAATATCAATATAGCATTAGGTATTTTGGTCCAATATCTCTCCCACCTCAAGACGAATAAATCTAGGGGTCCTCAACATATTATGTGGGACATCATATACTTTCTCTAGGACTTCCATATAATAATATGTTTCCATGGGCCATCATTACATTGGAAAACCTAAAGTACAAAAGGGTCCCCAAGGGGATGAGTGTGTGTGTGTGTGTGAAGACTCGACTAAACCTTTTTCATAGTGAAATGAAAAAAAAAATTAAAGTGGACATGAAAGAGAATGCATACTTGCAAGTTCATGTTGGCACAGGAAGGTGACTCAGAGGCATGGCTATGTAGGGCATTGTAGTCAAGATGGCACGATAGTCGAGACACCACAATTTAGGGGGAACTGAATGGGACAAGTATGTAGGTAGCCGATGGCATGGAGTAAAGGGGTGGCTGGAGTATGTCGGGTGTAGAGGCAAACTATAGAGTCGTGGACAATGTGGTGTTGTTTATGGCATAGAGATTGAACAGGGTGCAGCAACAGAATGGGCTATAGGTGATGGAGTTTGGCTGAACGGAATAGCGAACTGAGGGCTTGGTTGAGTAAGTGTAATAGATAAGTGAGTTGGTTGAGCCGGTGGGTGCAATCAAGGCGAGCAGGCAGATTGTATAGTTAGTTTTGTTGGTAGTAGGTGTAGGGAGTGTAAAGGTTGGGAGCAAAGGAGTCCTGGGAATTTGAGAAGGAGAACGGTGGGAGATGATAAGTCCAGTCGGGTGCATGGGGGATGGGTGGGGGAGGGGGGAGAGAAGGTTTAGTTAGGGAGACAAAATAGAGGAAATTTGGGATAAGTAAATAAGGGGATGTAGATAGCAGAGAAAAGTAGAGAGAAATAGGAAAATTTTAGAAAAGAATGTGAAATAAGTTTAGAATATAATAGGGGTGGATAAAACCAAATTAGAGAAGAAAATTAGGGGAGGGTATGAACAATTAGAAGAAGCAAGAAAAATAGGTTACCCAAGAAAGACGGGGTTGCATTTAGGGGAGGTATAGTTAGGGGAAGAGTTTAATGAGGGACTTAAAGAAAAAATATGAAAAAATGGGGAAAATAAAGAAACGAATAAATGAAAAGAGTGGGAGAATTTAGAGAGGGAAGTGGGAGGGATTTTACATAAGTTCCTCTTCAAAAGCCGATCAATACTTCATTAAGAATAGAGCTTGTTTGACTTGCTAAGTATAGAGATCTTAATTAAGTCTTATTCATAATAAGAGACTTTTAAACTTGGACCTTTGAATTTGGGATCTCTTAGCCACTCACAATTTTATAAATTAGGGAGTTAAAGAAAGGATAAGCATGATGTAAGTTTATCACAAGCAAGAAACACTAATAGATAAACATTGATCAATAACACTTAATGACTCTTCAAATGAACAAAATTATATTTTTCATATTCTCAACTATGAGAAAGAAAATGAGAAAATGAAGAAGTGATTTGGAGTCTCAAAAATACTCCACTTATAATGGGGAATCAAGCAAAAAATTTGGTATGTTGTCACAAATGGTGGAGCTCAATGGAAATCAATATGTGCTCTTAATTAAGTTCCAGTACTATTTTCATCTTTTTTATCATTGTATGCATTTTAGTTACTTTGTTCTTTAAAGCAGGGGCATTGCTAAAAGCAATAAGAGCACAATAGAGCAAAGGTGAAAACTAAAACTACCTTCTTAAGAAATTATTTTGTTATCCTTAGTGTTATTAAAGGTCCCCAAAAGTCATTCAAAACCAAATGGGAATCGAAATTATTTAGGATCTTGCAAGATCGTTGAGTACGAGCAACTTTTTGTATGCATTTGATATACCTAGAGTGAGTAAAAACCTTTTTGGATTTAGAAAGCCTTAAAATAGCAATTTTCAAGTTGACATCTAAAGGTTAGATAGAGATATTCTTACAAATATTGATATAAAGTCTTATGGTTCTTTTAATCATAGCACTTATAGACTTGAAAATATTTGAAAAGCAGAGAAATTTGATATTTGTAATTGAGATGGATAGGAGACAATAAAAGGCCAATAGAATAGGGAAAAAACAAGACGTTGCATAACTCGAATTCATAAGTGAAAAGATAAATGTTTGCTAAAAAGACAACACAATTAGTGCCCATAGGGATTCCTATAATTTGTTTAAACAAAGAATCACCTATTGCAATAGCAAACATCACCAACACTTCCTATCTTTGTGTATCTTTTCTTTTTAGAATCAATGTCATGATCTACATGAATAAAAGGAATACTTGGATTGCTAACAAACCCTAAGACTAGCAAAAACTCTGGTGTTTTGAGATCAGATCCTTTTGAGAAACTAAGACAAGGACGTAGGTTTTGGAAGACGTGTTGACCTCTCTCAAAAGACATTCTAAGTAAGACTTTATGCAAATAAAAACAAAGATATTCTTCATAATCTTACCTTTCAATTCTGATAAGATATTTTTAACTCCTAAACTTTCTTCTATTTGCAAAGCAAGCTTTGAGATTCCCTTATCAATAGCTTTTTAAGGCAAGACTCTTTAAAAGTACATTCAAAATTTCATGCCTTTCATGAAAATGTCAATTACTAGAAAGCAAAATTGAAGTATCAATTGTAACTACATGTCCTAGATCACTATAAATAAAGCTTTGGAATCTCTTACTTTTACAACAAGAAGGTTCTCTAAGGATAGAAGATTTTGAATGCTCTGAAATCCTTTTACCTATCTCTTCATAGTTGAAAGCCTTTTGTCCTGAAGCTTTAATATACTTCCAAGCTACTACTGGATGCTTCCAAATTCTTCTCACATAATAAAGGAGAGAATCCATTACTTCAGGAGACTTCAAACTTGAGTTCAAGCCTATCTTGTCAAGATAAGGAGAAGTAAAAACAGAAATCAAGAGTTCCTTATTTAGATAGAGTTATTTGCTTTGAAAGGAAGCTTTCAATTTTAAAAAGCGATCCAACGAAGTTTTAAGTTGTATATAATGGAGCTTATTTAGATTCAAATCCTCAAAATAGATTCTCCAAGGTGTATTGAAGTTTGGATAAACTTTGACATTATACTCTTGAAAACTTTTATTGAAAAATGACCCAAACACATTAGTCTATCTAGGTCAAGAAGTCTTATTTTATAATCTCGAGAAGAAAAAACTCTTGGAGCTGAAGTTAAAGGAACTAAAAGAGGAGGAAGATACACTAGATCTTGCACACACGGCAGAAGCAATATTTAAAACCATCAAATATAAATCCTAAAGCTAACTCTTCTGCTACAAAGACATTTGACAAGAAAACAGAAGAATACCACTTAACATAGATGGCATACAGAATCGTGTCAAAAAGAATGTGCATAGGGCCACAGCCCTACCTTCGATTGACAAAAGCCTTGAAACAGTCGAGTCGGAGTGCTTTGTAATTCGATCCTCTTGAAAGAAGCAAGGACGTCAAAAACATCGGCTCGGATAATTATGAAAATTGAGAGCTGATTGAGACTCTTAAAAATAGGCAGAATCACCAATAGCCACCTGTCGATACTTGGACCAAAGTCAAAACACACAACAGCAACACACTGCAACCTGAACATTGTTAGCTGCCAGGTAGACAGACTTAGCCCTAGAATTCAGTGCAAAGAATAAGAATCATGGCTACCTATACTCTCTCAGTCGTACAATGTAACTCTTTAAAGCTTGCCGAAAGTTTCTACAAGTCATCTTTGTCATTGCTACTGTTCGCATTAAGCAGAGCTGATATTAAAAGTTTTCATCAGGAGAATCGCATTCAGTTTGATCGACTATTCATCACCATCCTTGGCAGCTTCTTCAAAAGTTTCTCCCTCCACAAGCTCAGGCACATCATCATCTTCATCTTCAGCACCTCTGAAAGCAGACTCGTGCTTTTGATATTGCTCAGCAATCTTCTTTAAATTGGCCAAGTTGTCAGGTCCTGAAGCCCGAATCGGACAGAGGACATTTAGTTTTTTTATCATAGACCTACTACATACAGGTAGCCATTTCGACTGCCAACTATATGCATTATGAAATATCTCAGCACACAATATCTACTGACTCAACAAAAACAAATTTCAAAAAAGGAAGCAAGGCTCTAAAATAGGTTTGAATTTTACCAAGCTGATTGATTATTCCAGGTAGTAAGTCTTGCAGTCCTGCAAATCGGAAAAAGAAAAAGAAAACAGCCAACCTGAGTCCACCAATTTGAAAGGGAGATGAAACAATAAAGCAGAGTATAAGGGTATAATTAGACATATTTAGCAAAAAGCCTTACTTTTAGTTTGAGGGGACCCACTCACTACCCAAGTGTTGGCAGCAATTGAAGCTTGTACTGTCCAAACAATTAGAACAGGCCAAGTTAGAAACATGAAGGATGCAGCCCTTGCCTCTTCAAGTTAGTAACGAAGACTAAGATTCTACACCAGCTATCTCTGATCCATCGGAACCATATAAACCTTATAAGACTAAATTATACCAATTTTACAAATTAAAAATTTCTATTAGTCATTTGACAGCTCAAGGTTTCCTTCAATGGATTGTGAAAAGGATGCAATTTGCAAGTAGGTGGAGGTGAGGCGAGTGAGGCGTATGGAGCTTCAAACATAAAGGAAAAAAACACAAGCATTACAAAGAAGATTACAAGGGTAGTGCACCCCATGTGAGGGCTCACTTTCTTGGGGTTTCTTTAAAGGTGTGAATCCACGTCCCACAGACCTTCCAGATGTTCCAGCAGCTCCATGGCAGTGTGGAAGAGAGCAAGAGTGAAAAAGTTTGCAACACACACTTAGGTTCAGTCATATGTCTCCTATATGTAGCACAACTATTCCAAGTGCATGAACCTAGAAAGAAGTCTTTAAAATAGTTAAGCTGCTTTGTGCACGAATGACTGCAGGAATTATCCTGAGATCTTTTTTTGAGGTAGATCTCCCTTTCAATATTGCTCGTACCCCATCTTCCTCACCTTTATTGATGCAATGGCACAAGCAAGTCCTAAATGCAAAACCACTGCTTCGAAGACATTGTTCAGAAAAGAGTGGAAGCAATCCATGGTTGATATGAAAGGAAATTACAACCCACGAAGGCATCGTGGGTTAAATATGGATGTACAATTCTTTTAGATGGGTAGTCTAACACAATGATTTCCCTCACATTAACATTCTTATTTCATGTTGTAGGGACACCAAGTTCTTGAGCTCTATTGCTGGTTCTCATCAAAATGTTGGGAGAGAATTTCTACTGACACTCACCAAGCTATGTTAGATGTGGGACCTTCCGCGGTGCAGCAGATTACTAACAGTGCAAGTGACTGTAAGTGCACGGATGAGCTTTTCGAGGAGGGATTTTCTCACATCTAGACTCCTCACCATTCGGATCTCTTATGGACGATATAGGAAAGCTCCCTTGGGTGCATGTAATAGTTTAGAAGGCATGCAATCTACTAGCTTATGTGTGATAAGCACAAGGCCTTAGAGATATATAGAAAGCATGCTACCCATAATCTCTTTAAGCCTTCCGCGACTCAATTTGCATATCTTGCCATTGTCCTTGTGTGCTTGGTGAATGTAAAGCCTTGTTTACAGTGTATGCTTGTTAGTGAAAAACAGGAGGGGTGGCCAACTTCCAGGACACCCAAAGGCACAAGCTTTGAGAGCATGGTGTTTGATGTGGAGTGCATTGTCGGTATTATTCAGCCTCTATACACAGCCCTTCAAAAGTTTGACAAAGAGGGCGGCACCATGGGCTTCTATATACCTAGATGAATCCAGGAACATTCCCAAACTCATCCTCTAAAAACACAACATAGTGCAGTTTCAATCTCACGAGAGTCACTCATAAGATTGAAAACCATAAACTCCATCACGCATAGCAGGGACTAGCTACTATGACATCCCCACTGACATCATCAGCGCCCAACAGTGGGTGTAGACCATAGTATAAAAGTATGCTCTCACACATACAAATCCACACACCCATGGGCTTCATTTATAATTACGTGGACAGCTCACTGGAAAGTCCCTTCGAACATGTACATGGCTTGATCAGGACAGGTACTTCTATGATCCAATTCCAAATTCTGAAATGCAGTTCTAAGAGAGGTGTGTGGCTCCAAGAGAGGTAATGGCACCTCCAAGAGGGAGGTGTGAAGCTGCAAGAGAGGCTTACAGCAAGCGGCTCCACAGAAGAGAACTACTCCATAAAATGGAGAGGTGAACTGCCAAGTAATGCTGAAGCCCTCCCCCTCTTGATTTGGTGACAGTTAGAATTGTTTATTGCTTTTCAGTTTATGGCTGTTTAAATTCTAAGTGTGAATTGGATAAATCACACTTCTGCTATAGCGCAATTCTGACAGAAGAAAAGCAGGCATAATTCGGATGAAAGTCTGGAGTCTTGCATGTCTGCTGTTAGGGCAAAAAGGCAAATGCACATGATGAGCTGTGCTTCAAGAAGGAAGCTGGTCAGGCAGATGCATTGAAAATGCACCGCAATATAAATGGGATACAATTCCTAGAGACTTGAATGTCTGTTGATGAGCCAGAATCATAAATAACAGTAAACAGCTCAATGATTATTCCCAAACTTGGAGTCACAACAGAAGCGAACATCTGCGTGGCAGGTTGCAGAATTTACAGTATACTTTTATCATGTGAGATGGACCACATGCTAAGACATACTCATCATAATAGCTTTACTGTTCATGTATATATATACAAACATGGTGAAGTCTAGCACAGCCAGTCAAAATAGCTATTCCATCAAAGCAAATGAAAATAGGACAATTCCAACCAACGATTGTGCCCACAACCACTACTTTTAGAATGGACCGGGTTCACTAAAGGCACCACAATGGAAAGAAGAATTAAGATAAAACATCGCTGCAAGAAAACTGCTTACCCTTAGGATTTATAAAGTGAATGACAGTATCATCTTTGAAAATGTTCACTTCTTCAATTCCGGGGATTGTATTGACCCCCAATCTCTTTAATGTGTTCTGCAGTCTCTTATCGTCTGTTGTTGCTGTCTTATGGACTGCCTTCTTTTTCCTGGCATCAAAAGAAAAACAAAATGATTCCATTGAAAACTCAGTACAGAGCGAAGTTGCCAAAAAAAGAAGTTCCAAAGGGTGTGACTTCCAGGCATGGTTGGTGTGACGTATGTAGCTGTCACAAAGCTTAATGCCGAATTTCTTACTAATGATATCATTACAGACAATGACAGTATCCTTTACATCTTTAAATCAGGATCACGACCATGTCAAAAATGGAACAGTGACTATCATTACAGTACAATGTACTGATGATCAAATGCTCCAAAAAGGAAAAAAAGGAAACCTGAGCATGTGTAATGATAGTTCCACATTTTTAATAGCTGTTGGACTTGGAACACAAAACAATGTATCAACAACCTAACAATATCTTTTCCAATAGTTATTGTTATAAACAATAACTATTGTTTATAACAATAGCCTGTCACAACCCTGTGCAAGGCCTGACCCTAATTGTTATATGGAAAAGTTACAGGACCTACCTTCTCACAGTGCCTTTTCCACCTGTGCGCACCGCACTAGCCATCTTCATCAATTTCTCCCTGTTCATCTGCAGGAAGAACGACCACATTTGTCAGCTGAGTAGCCATATTTTTTGTGATTAAGCAAAACCAAAACTAAGGAGGAAGTTAATTAACGTGCGAAGCTCATCTTAAGCATGCTTTCAATGTTTTTTAAGGCAGACCACAAATAAGCTTGCCTTCATGAAGCTATTGTCTTAGATCCTTCACAGGATCCTCAAAAAGTTCTGACGCAATCAAAGTAAATCTCAAGAAGTAAGTGTAAGTTTCCTTCCTGCAGAGCTTTTTCTAGTTTAAAGCCCCATTCACTAGCTAATACTTTAGGTCACTAGTCCCAACCTAAAAATCCAAATTTTGGGAATGCGATATGCCAAAGTTGACCAACGTTGCAAGATGCAACAACTCACGATAGATTGAGAAGCGACGTAAAAACATGATCTCTCTCTCTCTCTCTCTCTCTCTCTCTCTCTCTTCATCTTATTCCACACCTTTCCGCAGGGCTGCCCTTGAAAAGCACATAAAAGACTTCTATTCACACATTAAACCCTCTTATTTTGGTCTTTGCTCTTCATAGATTTATCTTGTGGATAAATGTGTGTAGTATCCGTTAAAGAACCATTCGCAACCCTTTCGTTTTTTTAAATAGCGTCCGCGACCGTTTTCATAGTTTTAAGAGAAACAGGATCCAATTTTCAACATCTCAGAAGGATAGGCACGGTTACTGGCAAGGACGTTCGAGTCTCGCCTGAGTTTACGATATTCCGCTCTGCCTTTGCATCACACGGAACAACAATAGAAGATTCGCCACAACAGAGAGCCAGCAGAGGAAAACCATGAGCCGCAATCAATTAGAAGTTGGGTGCGGGTCTACTGGGCGCCCAGAAAACGCAAAAGGCTGCGGGAGCAGAAACGAACCCAAGAGGCTCGATAAAGACGCACGCAAAAAGGGCAAGGAGAGAACAGCAAAGAGACAGTGGAAGCGGTAGCACCAAGCAAGCAAAAAGAAAGGCAGAAAAGTTGAATCTGAGCTGTGCGATGTCAAAGGGTGAGGGGAGAAAATACCTTGGCGAGCAAACGTGAGTAGCGCAGAGGGGGGGTGAGAGCCACAGACGAAGTTCTCTGCAGCAGATTGGACAGCACCGAATGTGAAATTTCCAAAGGTCTCGTTTTTGGAAGATGAGAGGAACCAGTTCAGCTTTCCCGTTCCGTGTGAACGCTTTCCTTTTCTTCTTCTCCTCTCCACCGTCCGATCTCCACCGTCCGATCCCCCCGCTCCCCCTTATGACCTAACCAGTTCACAGAAAACATTTTTCTCAACCAATCACAACACTTTTCCATTGTCTCTCAATCTGAACAAGCAAGGGTTCTCTCACAATGGCAAATAATAACGGTGCCAAAGGGCATCCCTACCTTATGGATCTCATTAAAGTAAATTTTTGAAAGTGATATCCATTTATAAAAACTCAAACCTCAAAAGTCGCTGCCAAACCCGAGTGCATGCATAGTATGAATGACAAAATCCCAGCTTACCGAGAGATCGTGGAAGTCTTAATGACGGAACCCTTGAAGTGTGGCAGCTTGTAAGAGGTTTAGTAATTACGCACTTATGGAGATTCAGAAATGACAGGGCTTTTATGAGACCTCTTTTTGGCAAAGGGTTAGTACCTTTGATCTTGGAGGATGTCAAGATCACCCTGCAATTTTTTGGGAAGAAAAACAAGACGATTAGAGTCATAGGCAAACTGTGTAGATAGCCTTTGTCCCTTCTATAGGGCAGACTTTTTCTCTTTTTCCTATTGTAAATACTCCTATAAATATGAGTTATCTTTTACAAACGCAAAAAAAAAACAAATAACAAAACTTGGGGTTTCAAATTTTGAAGTTTTTTCTTGAGAATTTGCAGATTTTTTTGCAAAAATATAACTGAATTGCCAAAAAATTTTGTAGATTTTACAAAATTGAGAAAATATTTTTAACGGGTGAAAATGAAAACGTTGCAAGTTCATTGTATATAGTTTGCAGGTTTTCTGTGAACACTGTTATGACCTAACCTCTCTTTGCTCCTTATCGCCTCGCTTAGAAGAGAAGCATTTGGATATTTCGACCTTGCTTGCACGTTCCCATCGAAGACCATCTAGCCACACCTTCCAAATATGGGAACTCAATCTGGGAACAGAGAACTAGCATTTGTTCGATGCTTCCATCCCCAAACACGTAAAGCACTTTGTTCAAGCGAGGAGTTGGTGAGAGTTCCATCCACCATGAGGACTCACCGAGAACCAGAGGTAGTTAGAGTTGCTATCAACCTACCAGTAAAAGTCCTAATTTATAGATTACATGGATTCTTTAGAGCAAGTCAAAATAATTCATATAGTCATTTAATGACTCAAAATAATCCATATAATCATTTAACAACTCGACAAAAAAAAGCATCGTTACTAAACTCTTTTAGAGAGTCGTTATCACCCTGTCCAAAATGACTCTACAAACAACCCAAAACACTTGTATTCTAGGGTTTTAGATGCATTTTAGGGCTTCTCTTGTCTATCGATCCTACTCTTACTCCCCATTTCTTAGTTCGAGCTCTTTCCCTCCTTTAAGTTTTTTGTTCCTTCAAGCCTTCAAGCTCTTGCATTCTTCAAGCCTTCAAGCTCTTGAATTCCTTCAAGCCTTCAAGCCCTTGCATTCCTTTAAGCCTTCAAGCTCTTCCTATTGCCTTCAAGCTGTTACTCTTGCCTTCAAGCTCTTGCTCTCTTGCTTCAAGTCTTTACATTGCTCTCTTGTGCCCTTCCTTGCATTTCTTTTGCTCCCTTGCATTGCTTTCTTGATCCCTTCCTTGCATTTCTCTCTTGCTCTCTTGCCCTCCCTTGCTCCTTTGCCATCTACTTGCCTTATCATGGATCAAAGTTCCAATTTGGATCTATAGATAGTCTTGAAAGGGTTACTACATACCAGAGGGTATCCCCACTTGATGTGGAGGAGACCTTGTGTAGCTTATCCTCTTTTTTTAAAGAGCAATTATTGAATACAATTTGAGATACAACTAACTCTTCTCAAGTGGTCCCTGTGACAATCAGGCAACCTAATGAGTCTCGCCCATACCACATGTCACCCAAAAGGGAAAGGGCAAGGAACTAGTGGATGAGAGTGGATCTCATGAAAAATTAAGAGCAATATGATTGCAAATTAGATACTCTATGGCACTTGGTGATAGTCCATCTTCATAGGGTAACTCCACTAGGATACTATAAGAGAGCATGTAGTATTCTTTCATACGACCGGATCCTATTTCATCATCTCACGTCCTCTCAACGTCTGTAAGTCTAGCTTCCACTGATCTTCCTACCATGTCTAGGATGGAGGGAGATTCTCATATTCTAATTGACTTAGTATTAGGAGACATTATTTTGATTAATTCCTCTCGAGCATCTTTTCATTGACTTAGTATTAGTATTCCAATTGACTTGTATTAGGAGGCATTGTCTTGAATAACATCTTTTCATTGATGGATGTGTCTACATGTCTAACGTCCACATTAAGTGGAAGTAAGTATGTTTTTTCAAATGTTTTATTCAAATTTCTTTGAAATATAATCTAGTTTCACTAATTTGTTCAAATTTTTTTGTAGGCATCAAGTGCTTTAAGTTTATCATCGACATGACAATGCCAATTACAATTTATATGTTGGAACATGGATGCTTTATTTTGTATGGGATACATGTCTCCCTAATTCAAATTTACACTACACTATTGCTGTTTAATTCTAATCCCAAAGGTTGTCTAGGTGGGGTAATTTCATGTAGAAAAAGGTTTGGGGAAGAATAAAAGAACAATTTAGAGCACGATTGCCCATTGTGGCTTCGAAGGAAAATTCATGCTCTAATTGGATTCAATAGTAGGGTATGAACCGATCCACCATAAAGAAACCTTTTAGGAACTCAGGCTACCCTATGGGGCTAATGTATACCCTAAGACTAGGTTCCAATGGCCAATTGGATAAGCTCTCATCAATAGTTGGGTATGAAACTCGAGCTACCCTACGAGGATAATGTATCCACCATGGAATATTCTTTAGGAGTGCAAGCTACCCTATGGAGATAATGTGTCTCTTAAAGGTAGGGTCCAATGGATGATGGATAAGCTCTCATTGAAGCAATTGGAAGATAAATTCATCTCATATGTAAGAAAAATAGTAATTCTTAACAATGTGCTAGCTACTTCCATGATTTATGTCAAATCAATATTGAGATTCCATAGGTGCCAATAGATGAGATTGGAAAATTTGGTGAGGATCTTTCTTTTGTTAGACCCAAACAAATAGAATGATTTCTATGTGATGCTATGGTCAACAATTATAATGTCCAAGGGGTAGGTATTCTTGACCTTTGGAAGGGTATCGCAAAACTAGCCAATTGGATGATTTTATTGATCCATTCAAGTCACTAAATTGATTATAAGGTAGAGTGGCTTTAGAGAGCTAGCACTTGGAGGGCACTCTAGACAAACTAGTGTATTTGCTCCCAATAAAGATCAAGAATTTTGATTTGATAGTAGGCTTCTGGTTGAGAGAATGAAGGAGGACCATGGCCCACATGGAGTGGATTGGATAGCAAGATTTTCCACAGTGATGTCTCATTGGGAGAGGAAAATTATTGAGAATGAAAGAGGAACATGGCCCACATGGCCTGGATTGGATAGCAAGAAAACTTCAATGATGCCTCATTGGGAAAGTAAAATTGGTGGCCGAAAGTATGGATAGGGAAAATGGACTAGTATAATAAAGATCTCAAAACAAGCAAATGATGCATCACAATGGAGTGCCAACTTTGAGATAGAAATTGGGAGATTTCTATGCATTTAGTTAGGTAGTGTTCAGTTATCAAGGTCTTATGGACCCAATTATATGCTTGATTGGAGAGGGAAAGCTTATTGGAAAAATTTATACAAAAGAGCTACCTTTTGGGACACTTTTTTGTATTGTGTTCATCTCTTGGATAGAAATATCTATATATTGGTGGTTCTACATCTCTCATCAACACTGTTTATTTCCTTGCTTGCACATGTATTCTAAGTACACATAAGTAAAGAAGTTTTGGATTCCATACTACAACAATTCTGTATGAATTCTTGAGTGCTCTTCAATTTTCTTCCACTGCGTCTACCCTCTATTGTGATTTCTTACATCAATGACTCCAAAATATATAGCAGTAAGAGAGGAGTGATGTTCCTTAATGAGTTGGACTCTCCAAGATCCCTAGGGGACACACAGCTTATAAAAATTGTAGAGATAGGCCTGCTTGATCTATAGTCCAATAGAGGTTCTCTGTTTCTAGAAGTAGTAGCCCTTCATCATTAATGGGTCTCTTTTGGGGCTAGACTAAATCCTCACCATAGGGCATGCAACAAAGAGGAGAGAAGACACCACATGTGGAAGCACCTTCAATCTAGCTTTGTTTGTAAAATAGAAATGTTAAATTTCATGTCTAGGCTGCCTCTTCTGGGACAATTTTGTACCTTGTACCAGACCATTGTGGAGTATGGTAATGAAGACATTTTGCCACCTATATTGCTAGGTCTACTTTTAGAATTATATTGCATTGTATTAATATTCGTGTGCACATGTTTCACAAAAATCTGGTGTCATCCATGGTAATCTATCATTCCACTATGAGGGTAGTGGTGGTGTATGCTACCCTAGTATCTTTGACAGACGATAGTGAGGGTAGGCTCTACCCGGAGCTTGGAGATGATCAAGTACAAACCATTTTCACTAAGTAGAATAACCCTTTGCCATGATAGCAGTAGTATATTGTCTGATAGCAGAGGAATATAGAGGATTTGTAGCTCATCTTGTTATCTTGGTTTTTGCTTCATCAAATTGCTAGTTGGTGCCACAGGTGACTCATGAGCAACCTTTATCTTCCCCATTGAACATCGCAACAATATAGTTATCATACTATCTTTTGTATTGTTTAAGCTTGCAGCTGGTACTTATCATACTATTATCTACGTTGTTTGATCTTAGTTATGACACTAAGTTGTAGGTATTATGCGTTGTTCTATATATAAATTCTTATGATGGTCCACTGGCAAGAACTTCCTATAATTTCGATAAACCAATTTCCTTAGGTCCTTACTAAATCTGGTATCTGATTCTTCATCACATGTTGGACATGTGTTGTCTCTATGCCAACATGGACTTAGGTAGTACAGAATGTGTATGTAGAATGTGTATGTAGAGTAGCAGCAAAGCTCTGCTTGTACTTGCATAAGGCTAGGAATAATCTCTCTTAGGAATCCTCAACATGCAAGTTCTACTTGCAACTCCTACACGCATGTTCTACATATGCGATTCCTACATGCGAGTTCAACATGCAACTCCTACATGCAACATGCAACATACGAGTTCGACATGCAACTCCTACATGCAACATGCGAGTTCTACATGCAACTCCTACATGCAACTTCTATATGCAAGTTCTACATGTAGAGAGAGAATGTCTTACAATTCTTACATGCAGAGAGAGAAGCTCTCCAACTTGTATAAATACCCCATAATGGAATGAAGCCCACACTCTTTGGGGCATTGTATTGAGTTCTACTTTGGTATTCCAAGCAATTGTCTCAAGTGTCCATGCTTCCTTGCACTCCACATCCAAAAGCATGTCCTAACCTTGCAACTCCTCCTCCCCTCTCCTCCAACCTTGCAACCCATCCTCTCCCTCTCCCTCTCCTCCTCCCTCCTCCTCCCTCCTCCTCCTCCTTCCACCCATGGGTTTCTCAGTATGCAGGGTTCCGAGGCTTTTTTTCACCTACAGATATATCGGTGTTGTTGTTTGTAGTATAAGTGTAGCTTAGGACCTCGAGTCGTATTCCGGTGAGAGACGTAGGCTTAACTGTGGTAAGGAAACATAGTGCATGCATGTGTGAAAGGGGCATGCATCATCATGGTTGGGGTAATGAAGGCTTTTGCCTCCATTGGGGCTTGAAGGGTTTAGGAGGAGTTTAAGGGTTAGAGGAACGTTCAGGGTTTAGAAGGAGGTTCTAAGGTTCAGAGAGAGGTTCCAAAGTTTAGAAGAGGTTCAAGGGTTAGAAGGAGGTTCCAAGGTTTAGGGCAGAGTACATGGTGGAGAACTCATCTCCCTTGTAGATCATGGAGGTTAAGGGTTGAGGAACTAAGGGTTAAGGCCTCGCCAACTTCAGTGCATGCCTGACGGGGTGGCCCTTAGCTCCTCCAGACTTTTCAAAGGCTGAAGCTTCACACAGCTCTCCCCCCTCCATCCTGACCTTCCCCCCCTCTTGCATCTCTAACCCCCCCTCTCCGTGCGTGAACCCCCTGCTCAGATGCCGCCCGTTGCCCCCTATATATTAATTTAAAAAAAGCATAACTTAATCTTAAACTAACCATAGTTAGGTTAATCATAACCTAGGTTAGTTGACTAGGTTGGGTAGGTTAGGTTAGCCTCATTGTAGTATAGTTAGTTCAACTAACTGTAGTTAGTTTAGCTAATTGTAGTTAGTTCACTCCACAGTTAGGTTAGACTAAGCTAGAATAGAGTAACTCACAGTTAATGTAACTAGACAATTAGGGTAATAGGCTAGTTAGACTAACTGGAATCACCCTAGTTCAACTCCCTCAGTTAGACTTAAAGCACATTCACACCAAACTTTCGAGCAAGGACCACCCCCCCAAAACTAAATAAGGGCCATTTTACCCCTACTTTAACCCCTCGTAACTCATCCATTTGGCGGCCAAACTAGACTCGCTTGAACCACGATTTCACACAGAAACATCATGCTACTAAAAATTTTTCCAGCCCATTTCACACCATTTCAGCATCCCTAGGACTCGTTAATTCATGCCTCGGTGTAGGCCTCTTTTGCACTAATTCGCTTGTATATTTCCGCCGTGACCTCCGATTGACAATTTGTCTGCACCAGCACATTTCACTACACACATGGGAGAATCCTATGCACATTATTGACATGATGGTACCTATAATACTAAGACATCTCTAACCCCCCTAACACAACTACATTATCACCCACACTTGCTGGCAGAGACACCCTTTGCAACTCTCGCCAAATCTACATGCAGCTACGCTCTGGCCAATGGCTTCAACACCAACGCTCACTAAATTTGCATACCCTTGGCTACGATCCAATGCCTTTGACAATCCTCTACCTCGATTGCCCCCCTGAAATTCAAGAAATCCCTTTGACTCCTCCATGACACAACCACCGTCGTGATGATTGGGATATTGACCTCGATGCAGAGGGGAAATTTTTCTTTAATCACAATAATTTTGGCAACAATAATAACAATCAAGGCAGGCCCCCCCTGTGCAAACTCGAACTTCCCAAATATAATGGTAGGGGCGATCCAGCGTGATTCCTCCAGCATTTTGATGCCGCATGCCGAGTGGGTGGAGATCAATCCAATGAAACCAAGGTCACCTGGTTCCCCATGACCTTAATCGATGAAGCATTGGAATGGTACCTAGACCTCCTAGTGGAAGAAAGAGCCACATGGGACCTGCTTCAAGAGGCGCTTTCAAATGGAGAGACTACAAGATGATCCCACTCTCCAACTAAGCAAGCTCGAATAAGGTCACCGAGAAGATGTACGCATGTACCTGGGCAAGATGAAACGCCTAATTGCCAAATGTTACCCACGCCTCGATGCAAAGTACCTCATGGCCTGATTCATTGTAGGACAAAGGAGGAAAATCTACAAAGACATGAAAAAGATTAGCAGTTACAAAACGTTTAGTGCTGCCCATGCGGCAGCCATTAACATCAAAGATGGCATGACCGACTCTGACACCAACAGTGATGATGGAAGATCCAGTGCATGAGATAAATGCTATAAAAAGGAAAAATCCAAGTCCATTGCCAAAACGTCTAATGACCATGAAGCTAAAAGAAGAAATGATGAAAGCCATGGAACAAAAGCTTCACATGTCTTAGCCGCCACCTCAAACTTATCCATGGCAAGAAAATGTATGGTGCCCACACGGCATGGCCAATCATACAACAAATGAATGCTCGGTCCTACGAGCCAGGATGATTGCACAAGCAAATCCACCACCAAGGTTGTGGTGCCATACCTATGTAGTCGGTGGCCATGATGAAAATAGTTGCATCTTCAACATGCGCAACAACCATATCCAAGAGCACCAAACCGAACTCCTCAGGTAGTTTCAATACAACAACTGCAAGCCAAGGAAGTGGACTTGCCATTCGAGTATGAAGCCGAGTACCCAGTGTACTATGTAGAAGGCACAAAAGGTTTAATACCAGTCTATGCAAATCAAATTTGACCCAATACATATCGAGCACCAATCAAGTGCTACGGTTGTGGAGAAAATCACCGGATCGCAGGGTGCCCTCATCATGGTAGCCCCACTACTTTTCAACCACTCTGCAGAGATTGTGGCATAGGCCATGCATGTATGGATTGTCCATTGAAAAATAAGGTCCCATAACAAATTGAGGCTAAGCCTGATGTCCCAATCGACATTATTAGGGTGGATCGTCAAAGTCTTGGACCGGCAAGCGTAATATCACAACCTGTGAATGTAATTACATGCCATCAAAAAGAGGCCACCAAGGACCCTAATATTCCAATCCAACCAAGACGACTTCTTAAAAAGATTGCACAAGTGCCTCTACCTCTGCCAAGCAATGAGCAGCCAAGTTCATCGACATCAGCTCCCAATCTGAGCCCAATCCTCAAATAAAAGAAGCTCCATACCCAAATGCAAAAGTGGAGAAGGCTCATTTTTAGGCACTTCAACAATGGGTACAAAAGGAACAATCTCAATTTGAGGCTCAGAAACAAGCTCAAGATCTAATCCATGACTTGGCCCCACTGAGTATTGATATTGTACTCTCATGCATTGCTTTATCTTGTGAGCCGTCTGTATACAATAGGAAGAATAACCAGATGGCTCCTCTTGCTGCAAGAATTCAACTTCAAAATAGTGGTTTGCAAAGGTGCCCAACACTACATTGTCAATCACATGTCTCATGTCAAGTCGGGAGAAGAAGCCACTGGAGTTGAAGATGACTTGCCAGATGCCACACTATTTCAGATAGATGCTATTCCAGATTGGTGTGGAGATATCATTGGGTGCTTAATGGCAGGACAACCACCCCCGAAAATGAAAGCAGTGGATGCCAGAAAACTAATTTTAAAAGCTGCACCCTATCAACTCATTGCATGACAACTGTACAAGATGGGCAAAGACTAGGTTTTAAGAAGATGTGTAATGCCTCATGAGATCATGCCAATCCTGAGTGAAGTCCATGAAGGCATTGTAGGAGGATTCTTCCAAGGGGAAGCCACAGCAAGAAAAGTCCTCCTCACAGGTTATTGGTGGCCAACACTTTGGGCAGATGCATATGAATAGGTCAAAGGTTGTGATGTATGCCAACGGACCACTAAACCCCAACACAAAGACTTCAATTCCCTAACAATAGCTGTTGCACAAAAACCATTTGAAAAATGGGGGATTGACTATGTGGGTCCCATCCATCCAGCAGCAAAGGAAACACAGGCATGCTACATCATTGTGGCCACTGATTACTTTACCAAATGGGCTGAAGCTAAAGCAGTCAGAAAAGCCGATGCCAGAAGCACAGCAAGATTCTCAAACAAGAATGTGATCACCCGATTCAGATGCCCCATTGAAATTGTGTCGAATAAAGATAGATTTTGTCAATGAGGAAATCTAACAACTCTTGTCTGGCTTTATGGTAATCCATAGAAAAAGCACACCCTACTATCCCCAAGGGAATGGACAGGCTGAATCCACCAACAAAATATTATGCATTATCCTCACCAAGGTAGTAGAACCACAACGTTCTGATTGGGTAGAGAAACTAAATGCAGCCTTATGGGCATACCGAACCACACTCAAGGTCAGTACAGAGAATATACATTTTCAATTGTTGTATGGCCTGTAAGCCATGGTCCCACTAGGATTTGTAATACCAAGCCTATGCATAGTAGTACAGGAACACATGGGAGATCATGCATCCTTGAAAGAAAGACTCTATCAATTGGAGAGAGCATACAGAGACAAGATTAGTCGCCTACCATGCCATGACAATAGAAAAACACAGAAGAAGGACATGGTTTGATAAGAATCTTAAAGCCAAAGACATCAAGGAAGGTGACAGTCTTGTTATACAATGCCAAAGTACACAAGGGAAAACTCAAGTATCTAGGTCAAGGATCCTATCGAGTAAGAAAGATGAATCCCATTAGAGCTGTGCTGCTAGAAACATTGGATGGAGTCCAATTTAACACAACAATAAACAGGAGCCAATTGAAGCGCTACTACTACACCACACAAGCCATCCACGACAAAAATGAAGATTTGGGAAACCCAAGTCTTCCTTAGTTAGGATTAGATTGTATCACGAGCACTCACTTGCATATGTACATCTTCGCACATATAGGTAGCATCAAATCGATTTCAACCGAGTCCAATTTAACACAACAATAAACAGGAGCCAATTGAAGCGCTACTACTACACCACGCAAAGCCATCCACGACAAAAATGAAGATTTGGGAAACCCAAGTTTTCCTTAGTTAGGATTAGATTGTATCACGAGCACTCACTTGCATATGTACATCTTCGCACATATAGGTAGCATCAATCGATTTCAACCTAGGGCTCAGAAGTGATGCCTGAGTTCTAGCTGCCCTATGAAATCTAAGTAACAAATATAGTTAGTCCCTACCTAGCTACTAGGTCACGTGCACTCACATGCTTTCGCTTAGACACATGGTCGATTGCATGAATAATTGTGCTACACACTTTCATTCCACACTCTCAAAGCATGTGTAAAAATAAGATCTCTCACAAACACACACAAATGTCATACTTGCATGCCAACTAATCTAATGATCAATGGTACACCATATGCACATGGATGCTGGTTCAGAAACAATGCCGCCACTAAAGAGGATGCATAGAAAGAGCCCATCACCTCAACCACGAGATCCCCTCCAGAGTTCGTAGACATCTACCTCCTCTCAACCACGGTGACCACATGCATTTGTGGTTCAGAGCGATAGCTCTGAGGAGGATTCTGTGCAGGACATGGAAACCTAAGAAGAACAAATGCCACCCCAGTCACTACTGGCTACACAACCATTGACGGGGCCCATTCGTTGGAACTTGTGTGGCCACCTACATCAACTTATGCTCTTTCCAATGCAACAACAACTTTCTTAGAGCAAAGGGGTCTAGGCAGTTTGTATGAGAGCCTAAAATCCTTGGAAGATAGTCCTACAATGACCACATACATCAAGGACTTTCTCCATTCTTACCACTCTAGCAATGCACAAGTTGGCAAGTACAGTACCATCACTATACATCAGATCCACTAAACATTATCCTCGATAGTACAGTCATTCAAAGGGCCTTCTCACTCCCAACACAAGGTGCCAAATACCCTACAAGGCCTGTCGATGCTAAATTTCTCGATGTACAACCTCTCCTTGCCAAGGGCACAATGTTCCATAGGGATGGCATATTACTTCGCACCATCATTAACCCTCACCTCAAGGAAGCATCACAATTCCTATCTACAATCCTGGGGGTTAAGTGTGGCAATAATCGATCCCTTTCACTCCGCACATTTGTTTTGCTGAGTAGGAAACTAAAGTAAGACTGGATCGAGCACTTAATCATCTTCTTCACAAAAAAACTAGATGGTTCATTATGCCAAAAATGTAAAATTCTGCACTTATTGGCTGTAATCATCAATAAAGAGCTACACGAACGAGAAATGACTCTGCAGGCCCCAATCACCAAAACCTATCGAGGAGTTAGAGATTCCCTTCTCACTAGCATGGGAGCTATCACCAAGTTCATCACATTAGCAAATGCAGATACCTAAGAAGAAATGCCTATTGTGGAGGTCGGAATTGAGGAATTGCCCCACGAGATGCTACAGCTCGGTGCACAACTGCAACCAATATATCTCCAACAGCAGTAACAGCCTATGCTTGAGGCAAGATCAACACTAGAGCCTGAGGCTATAGCGGCACCAGCACCACCCATCGATGCCATGCCAGAGTCCATGAACCACAAGGGGAGCTAGTGCCAGATCAACAGTATGACTACTATACCCAAGTGACTAAAATACCATTGGAACAACCCCCAACAAGTACTACAAAATCATCAAGATGCCTACATGGGCACCAATTGTATCAGTAGTATCGCCAATCCTCATCACCGTCTATCATTCTCCATCATCAAGCTAGCCAAATGATCCCTTGGCCAAGAAGGAACATGCACGAGAATTGGATAGACAATATACTACAGCAGCAATCAAAGACCAATTTCAGGCAATCGCCAGAGAGGTCAAGGCACTTCGGGTGCAAATAAATGAGAAGAAGGTTGAAGAAGTGCGCATGAACCAAGTTCTCCAAGCTCAAGAGAAGGCAGTGAGAGATGTGACTTCCAATTTCCACCAAAGCCAAATACAGCTGAGAGCAGCAGTCCAAGCTATGGCAATCATAGAGACCTACTATAACTCCTTGACCTCTACACATGCTCTAGCAAATAGAGGCATTGGCACAAGCTCTCGACTCACTCTAATCCACAAAGAAGAAGAGCTCTAGGATTGCCAAGACAAGCTTAAAGACATGCAACAGTCTTTAGTAATACACATGTTCATTATTGAAGAGCTTACAAGGGACTGTAGAATCTTAAAGGACCAACTTGCTACCACTCAAGAGACCAGCACTTCAAAAGCACAAGTCATGGACCAATGGTCCAATACCACTGAAGACATTCCTCAATAGGCGAAGGTCACCTTGCAAATGAGAAAGCTTAAGGAGGCATAGACATCCATTTACCATAAATATAAAGAAAAAATGGATGAGATGCAATCCCAAAAGATAATCATCTCCAAGCTTGAACTCCAATTGCTAGTGCACAACAATGAGGCAATGGAAGACAACACCAATGAAGTTTCACTACAATGCACAACGGTGGTATACCAAGCGGAAGATCTCCTCAATGCACGAGTGCTTGTCCAATGGAAGAAACTCCAAATCAGGATCATATCCACTCATCCAACAATCAAATGGGAACATTCCATAGGGACCAAAACTCTGCACATAATTTGCCAAGACTTGTTCGAAGATGAGAAAAATATCTTCTGCCTGTCTGCACATGCCGAGTTTATAGCACTTAGGATGGATGCTTTCATCACATATGTATGCCTCATGGTTAGTCCTCCCCTCAGGGGTATTGCTGGTTTGTTGCCATTGCTACAAAGTCCATCACTATTAGTTGCAAGGGATGACATAACTGACATCCCACCCTTGTAGTTGATGATCCCATCGCACCAGCAAAAAGAAATGTCAGAAGATGACAGGGCCTATCTCACATCCAACTTCCTATATCTAACCACTCTCTCTACCAACCTCATAACGTTACTTACCCTTGCTTCTACCACCCTCTAAACCTTCCTTGAGCTCCATCCTAACATCTATTCCCTTCATTGTCTCTTTGCTCATGCCTCTCACCATTTTCAACTAACCCAACAGTCACAAACTTACGAGCCCCTCACACCTAGCTTTTTCCCTTCCCTTGCTAATCCTACCCTTGAGGATTACCAAGCTGCTCAAACCATTTGCCTAGTTCTTCCCCCCCGTCCCTCTACTCGTGCTTCCACCACAACTAACACTCTTTGATATTTCTCTACCATGTCCCCAGATTCTCTCCCTACCCCATCATCACCTCTGACACTACTTGTAGTGCCATCAATAGATAATGACATAGTATTTGTTTTTGAATATCAAGATCTGGATAATCCAATTCGTACTCCCATGCCAAATTCCAATGATGGGTATGATTTTGATGAGATACCACTTCCCAGTATCCCCATCAAGGAATTTTGGAGCAAATATCTTGATATGAAAACTCGAGGTGGATGGACCCTTTGACAACTTCCCTACCAACCTTTGTCAGTGTTAAATTAGTGAAGATTGGATAAGCAAGTTGGATCCCCAACTTGATTGGCACCATCCCAAGATCTTTAATGTAAGCTTCTCAAAAGAGTACTTGCATCCACCTCCATGTCTTAGAACCCATCCCAAGTTCTATGCAGTTCCACAGATGGGAAACCAATATACACACTTTGGGTGAAGATCATACCATTAATTGGCCAATGATCGAACCATACTTTGGTGTAGAATGGAATATCCAAGGTGCAATGATTCGAGCACTTTAGCAACATGAGCAAATAATGCGCAGCAACACTGACTGCTTCCTTTGCCAAAGTGCTATCTTTTGCAAAACATTGGAATACATTTTGGACGTCCCCAACCACCTCGAATGCCATTTGCCTCCACTCAGTTTCAATCCCAATGAACAGATTGATGCTCAAATTACAAGCTGACTCTATCAAAGAGTCATCTTCTTAGAAGCACACCACGTATCTCTATTCGAACAAATGGTGGATACAGGCTACCTGGAAATAGAGCAAAAATTGTATGGTGCCAAGGCTTTACAGTAGGATCAACTGGCACGACACAAGTTCCACAGCCACTATATTTCACGCATGGCATCCCAACTACGTGATTATAATAAGCCAGTACCCAAGGATGGGTAATAAAATGGATCCGGGAGTATGTTGTCTCTGTGCCAACATGGACTTAGGTAGTACAGAAAATGAGTGTAGAGTAGAGGCAAAGCTCCGCTTGTACTTGCATAAGGCTAGGAATAATCTCTCTTAGGAATCCTCAATATGCAAGTTCTACTTGCAACTCCTTCATGCATGTTCTACATGCAATTCCTACATGCAAGTTCAACATGCAACTTCTACATGCAACATGCAACATACAAGTTCTACATGCAACATGCAACTCCTACATGCAACATGCAACTTGCAACATGTGAGTTCTACATGCAACATGCAACATGCGAGTTCTACATGCAGCTTGCAACTCCTACATGCAACTTCTATATGCAAGTTCTACATGTAGCGAGAGAATGTCTTACAATTCCTACATGCAGATAGAGAAGCTCTGCCACTTGTATAAATACCCCATAATGGAATGAAAGCCACACTCTTTGGGTGATGACCGAATGGAACATCAAGGGGTAATCTTGCTAACTCTTGTTGCCTACGAGCAAGTATCTCCATACAAAATGAATAATGTATAGTCAACTCTTTTCATGCGGATCGACTCCTAGTGGCTACAACCACCATGCATCATCCTACAAGTCTAGGCATATAATTAGACTCATGTCCTACATGTTCCTCGTATATACAATTTGTCCTATCTTTGTCTCCCATGGAGCTAAATCATGCATCTGTACATATAAATGATCAACATAAGTTTCCCACTCTTTCTTTCTAAGAGATGTGACGTTCATGCATATGCCATATGATGCCAAATTCAACATATATCTAAATAGCAGGTGCCAATCACCCATGAGTATTTGAGCTCGCAAAATGGCATCAATGTGACAAAATGGTCGCTTGGCACATGAGCATATTGCAAACTATACAATCCTCAACTGGTCTGACAATAGATGGAGCTAACATGTATCGATGACCCTAATAAGAGAAGTCTTCTTGGTTGAGGAAGTCATGCTATAACCAAGCACCATGTTGCCCTATGATTGTAACTCCTTACAAGTGGTGCCAACCTATAAGGAAATGGATAATCACCAAAGGTCTAAGCCGTAGCACCAGTCATCATAGTTGAAGATGGAAATTCATCTCTCATACTAATATCTTAGTGCAAGCATACCATCGCATGCCTACAATGAGTCATATGTCCACTAAATCTTCTATACATCTCATCATGATCATGCAATGAATGTTCTTCCTCCCCCTCTTCACGTGTGATTTGAGCTGATCCCATCTATGTATCCTACAATTAGTGCATTCCTAATTATGTCTCCAATTGGTAGTTTGCCAAATACTTCCCATGCTTTTGCCAATGAACCACATTTGGCATACATATCTACCAAGGTGCGGCCAACAATAAGATCTAGTTCCAACCCCTTTGTAGCAGTATGAGCATGTATTTCTTGGCCCTTGTCTATGGCTCCTATGCTACCACAATCTTTCAAGATGGACATAAATGTGATGGCATTTGGAGAGAATGCCCTCTAGTAGCATCTATTGAAAACAATTTAGTGTTTCCTTACCAAGCGCGTTTTCAGAATATCATACAATTAGAGAAGTCCAAGCACCACATCTTGACCTGAAGCTTGCCAATTCACAAGCGAGCAACACATGGCATACATATCAATGAAGGCGTTTCCAACAACAAAATCTCTTTCCAATCTCTTTCTAGCAATCTTAGCATGTAGTACTTAACTATTTTCTACTACTCCAAAGTTACCACAAGCTTTCTTGAGCTAGAGACAAATATGACATCATTAGTGGGGATCCCCAACATTGCACCTGTTTACAATATTTTAGTTCTTCCTCACTAAGCTCATTGCAAGTGAGCTACATTTCAAACAAGGTGCTGTCAACAAAAAGGTCTCTATCTCCAGCCCCTTCCTAGTGATCTCAGCATGTATTTGTGAGGTATTTCTCTACCCTTGCCTGTAGCTCCTATCCTGCCACAAGTTTTTTAGCTATAAACAAATGTGGCAGTATGTGGAGAGACGCCCTCTACTTGCATTTGTTCAAAATAGTTTCCTTACCAGCCCCATGTTCAACATACCTTGCAATTAGCACAATCCAAGGAACTACATTGTGAACTGATACTTATCAAACAATGCCTGTGCTTTTGCAAGCACGCCACATTTGGCATACACATCAACCGAGGTGTGGCCAACTGAAAGGTCTCTTTCCAAGCCATTTCTAGAAATCTCAGCAAAAAATTTTCATCCCCCTTCCCAAATTTTTAGTAGACAAAATATAATAAATGAAGTAGCACAAAGACATAAAAAAGAGAAACAAACATACATGCACTTGAGTCCAAAAGCTGATGGCCAAAATCACAAACTAGATCAACATGAAAAGGCTTGTAACTATTTTTAAGTAGAAAAATATACAAGCTTGGCCCAAGCTTCTCAAAAACCTGACGCATCACAAGACAACCCAATTATAAATTTATTGCTATAGAATGAAATCCCGAAACATATCAAGTGAGGGCTTGACATATTCCACGTTACCATGCATATCCTCTGCATATCTGACTACGATAGTCAAACCAACCTTTCAACCAAACACAACCCCTGCTTTTGTCATAACATACATAACAAACTTGTGTGAGTATAAATCATCTTTAATTACATGAAGAGGATATACAAGGTGAGTTAGCACAATGACTATCTCATCACACAAATGTTATAGACAGCTTTGTAGTGCTTGGCAAGCACACTAGCCAATCTATTTCAATCACAAGCATCAAGATGTACTTTTGAACATTTTGAGTGACTTTACACATTC